>NC_045961.1:27590686-27911936 GCF_010909765.2 Amblyraja radiata
CTCAACTACCTTCTGCTAGCTAGAACAGAGAATGGGAAGATTGTCTTCCCATCTCCATACAGTAATTTTTGGTTTTCCACAACGATCAATCCTTGCCCATTTGGTTCCCTTGTCAACATCTTCTGAAACATGGTATTGATGTCATTCTGCTGATACCCCTTCCTCCAGAAAGGAGATGTTCCCAAGTGTTCATGCACTAACAATAAAAAGCTCCTGAAGTTGACATGAAGACAGGTAACAAAAAAGATAATCAGGAGGATGTGTTAAGAGAGGTGGGAATTTCATGAGAATAAAATCCTTCAGACTTGGATCTTTAGCAAGGAAAGCCACAGCCGCTAATAGTGGAGAGATTAAATGTCGGACTCCTCAAAAATGCCACAACTCGCGGAGCTGAATTCCTAAAGGGATGTAGGGCTATGGAGTAAATCGAAACAGGGAAGGGCTTAGTTAACCACAGATTTAAAGAGTTTCTTTAAATGAAGGAATTGCTTTAATGGAATCCAGTGTCATCAGCTAGCATAAAGATAATGGATGAATGGCTTTGACGTGAGATAGGACATGAGCAATTGTGTTTTAAATGTCCTCAGATTTGTGAAAGAGAGAATGATGATAGCCGAGTAGTGATTCCTGGAATAAACAAGTCTGTGGATGACAAAGGTGTACATAGGAAATTCAGCAAAATTGAACTGGGGCAAGTGGGATTACATGAGAGAAATGGGCATGTTTGTAATTGCACAAATGTGGGGTTCAAAGCTCAGCAGAAATTAGATATAAAACCAAGGTTGCAAATATTCCAACAATAACCGTCACATTTGGAAAAAGAAGCTGATGATGTTTATGATGGGAATCAATGCTTTAGTCCTGCTCCTGCTAGTGTTTTGTTTGAGAGAATTTCTGCTGATCCAATACTGGATTTGAGACAAGTAGTCCAACAATTTAGAAAATGTTGTGCGTTTGAGTGATGCCATAATGAGGTAGAGTGTAAAAGCCAGTGACATCTAGCTGTATTTTCAGAAGTTACTGATAAGGGAACAAATGGGTAAGAATTAGGAAGAGGCCAAGGGTTGATTCTTATGGAACACCAGAGATAGCTGAATGGAGATGGGAAGACAAGCCATTGCAGCTGACCATGTGGCAATGATGGAAAAGTAAAATAAGACAAAAACAAGCATATTCCTTGTCTGCTGAACCACAATGGAATGATATTGGAGGAAGCAACTGTCAAAGCCTGTGGACAGGTCCAGTTGATGGGGAGGAACAAATTACCTGTAGGCTCCTTAACCTGAAACATAGACTCTCGATATCTTTCTCCTCCTACGGCTGCTTGACACATTGAATACTTCCAGTATGTTCTCTTCTGAATTCTGCACATTCACAGGTCGGGCAAACAATGCCTCAACTAAGATTTTTAGTATGGCATGCATCAGAATAATCATTTCTGGTTTACAATGTTACGTTTTAAACTACGCCAAAGCCAAATGCCATGTGTAATTCGGCTTTATTGTGATGTATTTTACCTTTTCAAGTTCCTGATGGGGTTAACTGGGCCACATTCCATCACTGCAGTGCACATGCTCATACCCATTGCATGTGCACAAAGGCCAGTTGCTATGGGGACAGGATTGGATTGCTTATGTAAATATACCTGTACTTCACTGACTGAAAGATTGTCCAGTGAGACTGCTCTTTCATGGTGCACAAATTAATATATGGCCACTTTTTAATGTTTAAATATTAAAGAGTATACTTGGGATTAAGGCTGAAGTTCATGTAGAAGTAATTAAACAATTCAGGACCTTTTACTTTAGTTTAGTTTAGTTTAGAAATACAGAGTGGAAACAGGTCCTTCAGCCCACCGAGTCCGCATCGACCAACAACCAATGCAATTTACAGTGGGCCAATTAAGCCACGCAAACCTGCACATCTTTGGAATGTGGGAAGAAACCAGAGCAGCCAGAGAAAACACAAATGTTTGCAACGAGGATGTTTAAACTCTATATTTTACTTTCCATTCATATCATGAATGGAATGAAATATTCTTACTTATTCATAAGATCATAGGTGATAGTAATAGAATTAGGCCATTCGGCCCATCACGTCTACTCCGCCATTTAATCATGGCTGATCTATCTCTCCCTCCTAACCACATTCTCCTGCCTTTTCCCCATAACCTCTGACACCTCTGACATTCTTACTGACATTTTCTTTTTCAGGCTCAACATTCTTTACTCGTCCATGAAGGGGAATGTTACATTCCCTGTTTAATCGGCTCTCAGATTTCGAATAGATACGGCTTTCAAATGATAGAAAAATGTAATTGAAAACCCTACAAGTGCAAGTATATCATTCATCCACTGCTGCCTACCAAATGCAGCTCAATAATTCATGCAATTAGATTTCAAGCCGATGGCATCAATGATAAAGTGTTAAATACATTATACAATCAACAGCAAAGCTAATAAGTACAGTAGTTTTCCCAGAGTTTATATCAAGCTTCAGCAGGGGGAGGATATTGAAGTGGAATCAATGGGAGATGTGTCAGCTGTCCCACAAAATGAACTCTGTGTGTGGAAGTATATGGGAGTGAATGACTGGCATGTATGACATTGTGTATGAAGATTATTGATGGGTAGGAGTTAGCGGATCAAAGAGAAGGACAGTTAATGATTTTTTAGGTGGCGAGGGAATGTGTAATGTTAATGTATTCCTGCAAAGGAAGGAGTCACGCTCCTCCTAGCCCACAGGCAGTGCTATAAATAAATCTACTTCACAGATCTAGTGTTTGGTTCCTTTTAAAAGCCAGAATACCTGAGGTTCAGGAATCCAGCCTCCATGCACTGAAAATAATAGAGGCACTCAGCCTCTTGGTTGTCTCATACCTCCCTTAACCGAGGTGTTTTGGGGTCTGGTTTCAGATTTATACATTCATTATTTCCCATCCATCCTCAGCCTATCATTCCTAGGGCATTAATATAAGCCTAATTATGAAACATAAGCATCACTCACACATCTCACATCATTAACTTGACTCAATAGTGTTATTGTCTGAAGATAGACACAAAATGCTGGAGTAACTCAGCGAGACAGACAGCGAGACTTTGAACAGAAGGAATGGGTGGCGTTTTGGGTCGAGACCCTTCTTTAGACTAAGAGTCAGGGGAGTGGGAGACACAGAGAAAAAGGGGAGAAGGCAGGAGGGAGAGATGGATCAGCCAGGATTGAATGGCGGTTTAGACTTGATGTGCCGAATGGCCTAATTCTACTCATATTCCTCGTGGCCTTATAAAGAAGGTCTAAGTGTGAAAGAGACATCAAAGGAGATGTAGTTCAAGGAAAATGTAGAATAGATCATTGTCAGCGAGGAGAAGCTGACAACAAAGAAAACAGAGATTAAATGTGATCAGGGACAGTCAGACTGGTCGGAGAACTGGGAAGGGGGAGGGATGGAGAGAGAGGAAAAGCAAGGGTTACTTGAAGTTAGAGATCAATATTCATACCGCTGCAGTGTAAGCTGCCCAAGAAAAATATGAGGTGGCTGTATTAACAGATTAGCCTGGTGAATATCTTTCATTGCACCTCATTATCAAAAGCAGGCTTCAACACAGTTTTATTCTGAGATGCAACTTATGGCATTTTTTGGTACAATGATGTTCAAAAGGAAAATAAATTGTTTGGCAATGCTTAGCATTTGGAATGTACTTACATAATATGGAAAGTTTGTCCAGATACTAAAATTCCCAAAATGGTGTGAGAATACAAATAGCTCTGATCATTTACTTCACGTAAATTGACATTCTCAATTTGGGAATAGCAAACATAAAGTTCAAAAATCACAGATATCAATATTTTGTATCGGAACAAGAATCCTGTGCACCCAGGAACTGCAGATTCCGGTTTACAAAATAAGACATACTGGAGACACACTGGGGTAACTTAACTGGTCATGCAGCATCTCTGGAGAACATAGATAGGCGATGTTTTGGGTCAGAACCCTTCTTCAGGCTGATTGTTCTGGGGGGGGGGGGGGGGTAGAAAGCTAGAAGAGGAAATGAAATCCACTCAATCATTGGCAATCAGAGGTGGACACACTACTGTCATAAAAAACTATTCATATAATTACATATACTGCGTTTGACTTATTATCCACATTTATGAGTGGTAAATTCATTCATAAATTATCTAGGGAAGAATTCCTTGCAGAAATCCACCATTCCCTTGCCCATTATGTGACCTGGTTCAGTCTGTACTCTGAGATCTAACACAATAGTGTTAGATTTTTGACACTTTGGCCTTCATCAGTCAGAGTATTGAGTATAGAAGTTGGGAGGTCGTGTTGCAGTTGTTTAAGACATTGGTGAGACCGCATTTAGAATATTTTGTTCAGTACTGGGCACCATGTTATAGGAAAGATATTGTCAAGCTTGAAAGGGTTCAGAAATGATTTACGAGGATATTGCTAGGCCTAGATGGTGTGAGCTATAGGGAGAGGTTGAGTAGGTTGGGTCCATTCCATGGAGGGTAGGAGGATGAGGGGAGATCTTATAGAGGTATACAAAATCATGAGAGGAATAGATCGGATAGATGCACTCTGGGTAGTCTTTTACCCAGAGTAGGGGAATCAAGGACCAGAAGACATAGGTTCAAGGTGAAGGGGAAAAGATTTAATAGAAATCAGAGGGGAAACTTTTTAACACAGGTGGGTGTACGGAACAAGCTGCCAGAGGAGGTAGTTGAGGTTGGAACTATCCCATCGTTTAAGAAACAGTTGGACAGGTACATGGATAGGACAGGTTTGGAGGGTTATGGACCAAGCGCAGGCAAGTGGGACTGTTGGCCAGTGTGGGTGGGTTGGGCCAAAGGGCATGTTTCCACACTGTATTACTCTATAACTCTATGACTCTATGACTAGGATAGTTCAGCACCTTTAACAAAATCATTGCACTACAAGCTACCCATTTCACTCTGAACACATAAGGCCAATCCCAAGATCCAATGTCCAATTTAAGACAGCTAATTTTAAAGGAGTGACATTTTAGTGCCAATCTTATAAGAATAATTGGAAAAATGGCTTACAATTTTGCACAGAATTACAGTTTGTTTTTTTATATCATTTTGATCGTCTGCCTAATCTGTTCTCAAATGTTATATTGGATCCCACTTTTTATTTTACATATTTATTTTTATTTTTACTTGAGAGCATGTAAGTTGTGCCATCTCTATGAAATCTTAACACTTTTTCTATAAGGTGGTACAGAGGCCAGCAACACTTTACATTGGCTTCCAATTCTTTCTTTATAAAGATTTGATACTCACCACTCACCACTCCTCCAGCACAGATTCATTCTCAATGTAATTTTTGTCCCATTTCTTTCAAGATTCATAGATGCATCCCATTGGGTTCCAGTACTTTGTCCTGCTTAACTAATTTAACCAATTCTCTATTAAAATGGTCCGATTTGTGCTGCCTATTGTGGACGTTCCTCATGCAGTCCAACAGTAGCATCCAGACTTGCTTGGATTCTATAGCTCTCCATTGGGGAATTCAAAAACCTGCCCTGCATCTGGCATAGAAAGCAAGGCCACGTTGATTTCAATCGGAATAAAAGGACAAAGACTTAAAAGGGAAAATGTGAAGAAAGATACTACTTTCTGTAATTACTTTGTTTCAGTTTAATGTTTTTAAACTGAAACAAAGTAATTACAGAAAGTAGTATCTTTAGATAATCTTTAGATAATCTTTAGAACAAATGTGACAAACAAATGTGAAAAAAACCTTCAGCACAAAGATTACCAAAGTTCAATAAAGACACCGAACCTTTTCATGACAATGTCAGACAGGAGATAGAAATCCCTTTATTAATCATGTGATGAATTAATAAACTTTCTCCACGCAAGGCTTGTGCTTTCATTGTCCTTTTCCCTTTTCTGGCCTTTAGCCTTACAAATCCCTTCTCCCTTGACCTCTCTCTGACCTATTGCCTCTACTTCCTGAGAAGATTACGGATAGTCGGCATGTCAAGGAGGACTCTCTCGAACTTCTACAGGTGCACAACAGAGCATGCTGACCGGTTGCATCGTGGCTTGGTTCGGCAACTTGAACATCCAGGAGCGGAATAGAATGCAGAAAGTTGTGACCACTGCCCAGTCCATCATCGGCTCTGGCCTCCCCACCATCGAAGGGATCTATCTCAGTCGCTGCCTCAAAAAGGCTGCCAACATCATCAAAGACCCACATCATCCTGGCCACACACTCATCTCTCCGTTGCCATCGGGAAGAAGGTACAGGAGCTTGAAATCTGGAACATCCAGGTTCAGGAACTGCTTCTTCCCCACAGCCATCAGACTATTAAACACAACATCAAACAAACTCTGAACAATAACAGCCTATTGCACTTTATCTGTTTATTTATTGTGTATATATATGGTCCATGGTATATAGACACACTGAATTTTTATCCTGTTCTGTATTATGTTTACATATTCTGTTGTGCTGCAGCAAGCAAGAATGTCATTGTCCTATCTGGGACACATGACAATAAAACTCTCTTGTCTTGTCTCTTGTCTTGTCTTCTCCCTACCATCGCTGACTGCCTCCCTTGCCCTGCACAACTCCCTTGCACTAGCTGTCCACATCATCAGCTCAAAAGGAAGGGAAGCGAGAGTTCAGGCCACGGAGTGAGTTCAGCTGGCCATGTGTGCAGCCATAGCAATGGTGTTGGGGTGCTGGAGATGGATTGCATAATGCAGATGAATTTTACCACATGCACTAACCGGGAGCCCACCTAGAAGAGGACAAAAATTATGCATTTTACCAGATTCTTCTGGTGAAATTAAGAATTCTTGGATATGTGAATACATGTTGCTTTTCAGTGGTATTTTTAAAATTATAATATTTTCAGCATGAATCTAAACCACACACCCTTACTTGCAGGATTTAAAGTATCTTCAGCTTGATCCCTAGAAAGTTATCACCAATTTCAGTAAACTATATCTGAGGTTCAATTATTATTACAGGCAAATGAGTGCAGTGCAAAGCTTTACATTTGTGCTTGTGCTAATAGGTAATCTTTTGAAGATATAAAATAATCCTGTACTGCTGCCTGTAAGGAATCAAATACACAGGACAAGATGTTAAGAAGTCCCTTTCTGTCTTCCTGACATTTCCACTACAAAAAGAAACTCCTATTCTGATAAACAACGAATCTTTTGAAAGGTGAAGGGGTTTGATTTTTTTTTTGCTGGATCTATTTCAGACATTTTTCCGAAGATAGACACAAATGATGGAGTAACTCAGCGGGACAGGCAGCATCCGTGGATCGAAGGAATGGGCGACGTTTCGGGTCGAGACCCTTCGTCAGACTGAGCGTCAGGGGAGAGGGAGACACAGAGATAAGGAAGAGATCAAAAGAGAAGGATCAAGGAAATTGTAGACTAGATAATCGTTAGCCAGGAGAAGGTGACAACAAAGCACACAGAGATAAAATATAATCAGGGGGACAGTCAGACTGGTCGGAGAACTGGGAAGGGGGAGGGGTGCAGAGAGAGGGAAAGCAAGGTTTGCTTGATGTTAGAGATGTCAATATTCATACTGCTGGGGTGTAAGCTGCCCAAACAAAATATGAGGTGCTGTTTCTCAGTCATTGTTCAGACATTGTTCCTGCATCAATGTTGTGGCAGAGGAAGCTCTGAGTCAATCATTGCTTAACACAGCGGCCTCCAGTGGTTGTTGGAAGGAACGTCAGTACGTGCATTCTTTGGGCTGCACACAAAAACAGGTCTTGCTCTTCAGATCTGTGGAATTTTCAACCCCTGGCATGTCTGGAAAATCACTTTCTATTACAAACTTCTTCATGTGATTTATAAACGTTTTTTTTCCATCCTTGGAGTCCAACAATAGTAATAAATCTGCAGCATAGTTCCCCTTGTGCGTACTCGCATTCTTTTCTAGAATTTGTAGAAAAAGAATCTGGAAAGAGAACAAAAAAATGAGGACACATTTTAGAGAAAAGAAACAAAAATTAAGTTGAACAACACATTATACAATACAATACAATATTTATTCAATGTCATTTGAACTTCAGTAAGGCTCAAACGAAACTCTGTTTCTACAGCCATATAAACAAAACAATTCCTACAAGACACACAAACAATTCAATTCACACAAACATCCATCACAGTGAATCTCCTCCTCACTGTGATGGAAGGCAAGTCTTTTCTCTTCCCTGTACACCATTTTCCCGATGTTGAAGCCCCAGGCGGGCGATGGTAAGTCCCACGGTCATTTAAGGCCGCGCCAGGCGATGTACAGCCCCGCTCCAGGTCTAAATGTCACAAAGTTGGAGCCCCGGTGGGCGTTGGAATGTCACGCGGCCATTAAAGCCGCGCCGGGCGATGTAAGGCCCCGCTCTGGGTCGTTCCAACCCAGCGACACGGGCTGGAGAAGTTGCGTTGCGGGAGCTCCGAAAAGCGGTCTCCCACCTGGACCCACGAGCTCCCGATATCACAGTCCACCAGGCCTGCGGCTGGAGCATCCGAGCTCCGGAGCCAGGCCGCAGCAGCGAGCCACCACCGCTCCCCACGCTCCGAGGGCTAGCCAGCCCCATGATGATGAGTCCACAGCTCCGCAGGCTCCGCGACTGGAGCCCCCAGGTCATTCCGGTTGGAGGCCGCTCCATGGTGCTGGGCCCCAACGACAACGGAGACCCGACAGGGAAAAGGTTGGGTCTCCCGTGCAGGGAAGAGATTTTCAAAGTTTTCCCCCCCCCCCCCCCCCTCCCGCCCCCCACATATACACAGTTATAAACAGTATGAAAAAAACACGACAACTACATTTAACTAGACCAAAAAATAAAAAGCCATTACAACTGAAAAATCAGGCATTATTTTCACCTGCAAAATTGCTACATTTACATTTTTGCAGGTACAATGAGAAAGTTTACTTCCGTTACTCAGGCAGGGTAAAAGATGGCTTGCTTCCCCTCCAGTCCCATAGGCTCTGAGATGACTGATGAGTTCTATACATGATCCGCAAACGCTGCCACAGCAGGAATAGGTGGAGATTGATCGGGCGGGATGGGGCAATGTACAATCCTTTACTCGCTAGCTTGGTCTGCACATGATGGAGAGATTTGAAGTGGTCATTGCCTTCCCAGATGCTTTTTTACCAACTTTCAAACTCTCGGGCCAGACATTCCCATGAGGCGGCGATAGAGTTGACATATCATTGAGCAATATGGATCCACCCCAAAAAGTAGGAAGAACGAAAGGTAACATTGTTTAGTAGGAATACCAACAGGTCAGCGGCATAAAAATACATTAGCTTCCATAGTAAGTAATGTAGAAGTAAAATACCATCAGTGCAAGTATTGTGTTTCCTTCCAATCCGCAAACCATTTCTTTTGGAGGGATCAACACTAAAATAAAAAAGACATTTTGAAGATGATAAAGTATTGCTGTGTCTAGCCGAGAGTTAGTAACATATTTAAGAGAACAAAGGATGTTTTCTTGTCTCCCCTTTTTATAGCGAACAAGATAGAAATGGTTTAATTACAGTTTGTGAAGGATTTCCTTTTGGGACTATTTCAGGGTCCCTCTGCAATGGCACATTCAGTTAGTTCCTCGGCTTCACTCAAATCTGCATTGTTAATGCCGATGTTTTGACTTTTGAACTTCCTCTGCAGCAAGTTCCCATTTCCCGGTTGAAACCTTTGATTTTTGGTGTCCTGTCAGCAAGTAATCCTTGTTCCTCTCCAGAATTACAATGCAACAGTTTCCCCTTGTGAAAATACAGGAGCTGCTGTCATAATTGTGGGATGTATCACTCCGTGACTCTATGTGATAGCAGGCTGTGCAGGACATCCAAGGGGTAGTCATGCAAGATTACGATTAGATGTATAAATTAATGGAATGTCACAAAAAACTACTGAGATGTTGGGAATTGCAGAGTGGACTTTGTAAACACTTACATGGAATTTCTAAACCCAACCTCCTCCCTCCCACCGCCCATGGTTGTAAGATATATGGGGTTGTAGGAGGTGGGAGGGCTGTTAAATTGGCAGATATCAGAAGATTGAACCTACTCGATCCATCTGCATTTATTTCCTTTTTAATCATAGAAAGTTTGGGTGCCTGTAAAGAGAGTGAGGAAGGGTGGAGAGAACCTTGGTCTGTGAAAGGATGAAGATCAGAAAAGTCGGATTGATGCAAGTGTTAGCGGTACAGACTGAAAGAAGGGCAGTGGATGCCAAAGTGAAATCTCCATCTGCAGGAGGTGTGAACAGGAGGAAACCTAAAGCAAACCTAAAACACTGAAAGAAGAACATGAAAAAAACACTCAGGAAATGGGGAGGTAAAAGAATGGATTGTGTAGGAAGGAACTGCAGATGCTGGTTTACACAGAAGATAGACACAAAATGCTGGAGTAACCCAGTGGGACAAGCAGAATCTCTGGATAGAAGGATTGAGTGACATTTCTGGTCCAGACCCTTCTTCAGACTCTTCTTCAAAAGAATGGATTGTTTATCATCTGAAATTATCTGAACTACTCCAGCAATGAGAAGGTTAACCAATGATAAGCATTTGTCGTCACTGGGCCTGTACCCTCTGGAGTTTAGAAGAATGAGGGGGGGACCTCATTGAAACATACAAAATAGTGAAAGGCTTGGATAGAGTGAATGTGGAGAAGATGTTTCCACATGGAAGAGTCTAGAACTAGAGGTCATAGCCTCAGAATGAAAGGACGTTCCTTTAGGAAGGAGATGATGAGACATTTCTTTAGCCAGAGGGTGGTGAATCTGTGGAATTCTTTGCCACAGAAGGCTGTGGAAGCCAAGTCAGTGGATATTTTTAAGGAAGAGTTAGATAAATTCTTGATTAGTACAGGTGTCAGAGGTTATGGGGAGAAGGCAGGAGAATGGGGTGAGGAGGGAGAGATAGATCAGCCATGATTGAATGGTGGAGTAGACTTGGTCGGTTGAAGGCCTAATTCTACTCGTATTCCTTATGACCTTATGATGGATTGAGTACTTTAGGCTGTGTGCCAAGGACCAAGTTGGGAGATTAGGCGTTGCAAGAGGCCAAAGATAGAGAGGTCAGAATGGGAGTGAAATGGCAAATTAAAGTGATAGATTGCTGGAAGCTCAAGATTACCTTGGTGATTTTAATAGAGCTTGTTCACTAGACAATCAGCCTGTCCTCTTTTCCACGGTGTAGAGAAGGCCACATCACGAGCACCAGATGCAATACACTGATAAGATAAGATAAGATAGAATATATTTGCCACACAACCAGGGTCGGTGGAATTTGGGTTGTCAGCAGCGATACAATAATAACGAACACACAACCACAATAAAAATGTAACACAAACATCCACCACAGCATTCATCACTGTGGTGGAAGGCACAAAATGTGGCCAGTCCTCCTCCATTTCCCCCCCGTGGACAGGACCAGAGTCCAGGGTCAGTCCAGGATCGGCTCTTCCTCACCGGAGACCGCGGCTTTAAGTTGGTGTAGGCCGCAGGCCGGCGGTCGAGATTTAAAGTCCCCGCCGCAGCCAGAAGCACCGTAGACTGCAGGGCCAGCGGTCGAAGCTCCCCTCCAGGGGTGATGGTAAGTCCATGCCGGCCCCGCGGTAGAAGTTGGCCGCGGGCCGGCAGTGGTGGCTTCTTCTTCCCCCGGGTCCCCCACGAGGGATCCCGGGCTGTAGACGCCGCACCAGCTGGAGCTCTGCAGACCGCGGCTTCAGGCTGCGACTTCAGGCTGCCGGCTGCCCCGGGCCAGCGAAACGGAGCGCCTTCCACGCTGCGCCCGCCGCTGAAGCCCCGGGCGTGTCCCCGGGAAAGGCCGCGCCGATCCTTGATGTTAGGCCACGGGGGAGGCGACCTGGAAAAAGTCACCTCTCCATGGAGGAGGCGACCGAAGCGGTTTCCCCCTCACCCCCCCACACCAACCCCCACACAAAACACACAAAGGAACATTAAGCACATACTTTAAAACATACTAAAAAATAAAAAAAAGTTGAAAAAACTGACGCGCTGCTGACATGGCTGCACACAGAGGAGCGCCCCCTACAGATATGAATGAGGTAAAATAAAGCACTTGTTCATATGCGAGGAATAATTGAGTGATGATGGAAAGGGAAGAAGGAAAGCAAAGGAGCATAAGAAATTGGTTCAAAGAAATTGGTCACAGCCTCTTAAGCCTGCTCTGCTATTCAACAACATTGTGGCTGATCTTCCACCTCAAACATCATCTGCCTGCACATCCTCACATCCCTTGATTTATTTAATATCCAGAAATCTACCAATCTTTATTTTTAATGCAAATAATGTCTGGGCCAAAAATCCAATTACTGGTCAATAGTTTCCTATTAGCTGGTTGACAGTTCACTGTTTACTGAGTGAGGAAAAGACAACAGATCAGGTCAAAATGTAAAATATTGAGTTCCATGCCAACAACGCTCTCACAGCCAGTGGGGTTTCCCCCACCTCAGCAATGAAGCAGATTAAACTGAAATATGTGTAAGGCACACATTGGCCTCTATGGCTTAAATGGTCATGGTTAGATCATGTATGGTTTAAGTCCTATGGAGGGGGCAATGATAATTCATAAAAGCCATCTGATATTCATGGACAAATGGTTGACTCATCCATTCACTCTGCAATTGTGGGCAGTGTGCATTGCAGGATGGAGAATCAAGGAAAGCAGAGCTGGGAGATGATGGATGTTTCTGACATGGAGTCTTTACCTCCTGTTACTGCCACCAATCTCTGCTCAAACTCAGTGGTGAGCCACAATTCACAGATGATAAATGTACAGTCTCAGGAGACCCATCAAAGTTCTCATTCCAGCATCAGTGCTCAGAATGAGCTTCTCAGAAGAATCATCTTGAAGAGCCACAAGCAACTGGTCTTCATGTCATTGCTCTGGCGGAGAGAAGAGGTGAATGCTATTTAGCCAAAAGGCTTACCATTTATCACGCTCCTGCTTCTGAAGTCATCAGTCTTGTATTGTATGAGATCTGGTTTTAAATGCTTAATGTCATCGCTGTGCAGCTGGAAATATAGTCTTTTTAAATGAAATAATCAAAGATGCAGTTTTATCTCTGAAATCCATGAAATCTTCAATAGATGACAGCTACATGTCCTAAGGAGGGCACTTTACAACTTCTTCCTGTCCCAAGTGTTGTGTGCTTTCTTCTTCTGTGAGAGGCAAACCTGTGATGGCTGCAAAGCATTTATTCACCATAAGAATGCAGGGCTTTTTATATGAGTTTCTACCAGAGATACTCATCATGAGAGCCACTGGCATCATGTCAGGCCATGTAGCATCACATTGCATCAGGATTAGGATAGTGAGATGAGGATATGAGGAACTGCATATGGATTTTGAATAGGAGGCGGATGGAACAATGGCATGTGAGAGTACATTTGACAAGACAATGAGGGTAGAGGTAAGGACGCAGAATGTAGTTGGATCTGTAACTGTGTTCAGCATCTCTGCCTTGGTTTTGTCACTGATTGTTCTCTACATTGGATCCATCAGTAACGCATTATTTTTACAACCATGTGCAACCACAGAGAAGATCTCAGAAACTGGGACAGGAAAATAAATGAAAGGATGAGCGTTCTACATCTGGGACGACAGATGGCACAATGGGCTAAGTGTTCGGCTGGCAACCGGAAGGTAGCCAGTTCGAATCCCGCTTGGAGTGCATACTGTCGTTGTGTCCTTGGGCAAGACACTTCACCCACCTTTGCCTGTGTGTGAATGTGTGTGAATGTGTGTGAGTGACTGGTGGTGGTCGGAGGGGCCGTAGGCGCAGATTGGCAGCCACGCTTCCGTCAGTCTGCCCCAGGGCAGCTGTGGCTACAGAAGTAGCTTACCACCACCGAGTGTGACTGAGGAGTGAATGAATAATGCGAAGTAAAGCGCATTGAGTATTAGAAAGGCGCTATATAAATCCCATCCATTATTATTATTATTATCTGGATGTGATGGCCGTGTTAGGCTTAGAGTGAGGAAGGATACAGGTAGGGGAGTTTGTGTTCTACCTAAGTTACTGACGGGTGAAGGATTGAATGGAGGTAATGAGAGTATTGGAGAAATCAACAAAGGGATAATTGAGCTTTTTAGTGGCAATCGGGTGATGTGTGGTCAGAGCCAGGCAACATTATAGAGGGAGAAATAAGATGACATGGAGGATATGAGGCTGAGGTCACAGCTGGGAATTATTGAGAAAACCATTGTTGCAAACAGCCCATCTCAGGCAGGAACAAGAGAATGTGGCCTGCAGCACATGGACGAGCTCTGACATTGAAGATGATTAATCCAGGCTTAATATGTTTAGGCGGAAGAGTTACATCTTATGTCAAACTTATACAGTACTGTCATAATTATAATGTCATATAATTATGACAGCAAGGAGACAGCAGAAATGGGTGGTGCAAAAATTAGTCTACAGCTGTAAACCACAGCAAAAAGTCCTATAGATAATGCAGCAACATGTGCCAAGATGATCCAGTCTCACTGTAGTTGTGCTAATCAGAGATGAGTTCTGGGTGAGTACCGAGCATCAGCTTAACTGTGCAAACTTTTATCAACCTTTACATCACCACCCAGAATCTGATCGTTACATTTTAACATTGGCAACTGTCTTGTGCCATGAGTTTCAGATGACATGTAGAAAATTCTTGCTCCATTTTATGGAGACCTGGTATCATCAAAAACATGTCAGTGTTGTGGCATTGATATAAGAGGCAGCTTTTTTCTGGTGCCGCTGATGAATGAGCTCGGGTGTACATGTGTCAAGTGGAGAGAGGAGAGGATTGCAGGGTGCATTTTCTTCTCACCTTCGAAGGCTCTGCAGCAAAACACTTTTTTTCAGATGAAGAAACTGCCATTTATGGAGCTGAACCAGAGAGAATCTCAAAACTTTCCATCCTAAGCAAAGCCAAGTATCACGCTGCAGATTCTTGGCATTTCCTAATAGATTTCTAATTATAATTGTGAAATTGAACAGCATCAGTGAGCAGCTGAGGGATGAGGTTGTTGAATGTGAACTATTGTCGACTGCAGATAAGAACCAAAAATATTGAAGCAAGTGCAGGCATTGTGCCAGTATGATGAAAAGTTTCAGACATGGCATTAATCCTCCCTGGATTCCTGATGTCGAGCACACCAGATGCTGGCTGCATCCCATGGCAATGTGGCCACTGTAAGCTTAGTTAATGATGTGAAGAGAACAGAAACAAAGACGAGGAGAAGACCTTGGTGCCCAGAAATAGTTCATCCATGTTTTGTTGTGCTATATTTAGTCCAAACTCCCTCAAAATAAAAGTGTTAATTGGTGACATTTACTTTTCAATAAATGCAGAACATGTTCCGAAAACTTATTAAGATGGTGCAGAAATAGATCAAGTGGAATTATAGCAGAACTGTGGGGTTACATCCATTGGGAAAGTGTTGAACGTGCAGTGGATCTTTATAACAAAGGGGAAAGTGGGGAATGACGATGAAGATCTTGAAAATTGTGAGAACTCAATGGGGCACTCATAGAGAAAATGGTCAGATATCATAGAGCGTTTTAATGTCTAACCCAGGGGTTCCCAACCTTTTTCATCCCGTTTACCCCTGGCAACTTTAATAGCACATAACAATGTTATTTCACTTATTTATGAACAACTAATGATGAACAGATACCAGAACCAAACACAGTCAGTCAATGAGAAAAAATATGTACATATCCAGAATCAACAAATTTACCCCCTGGGTAGGTGAAATTTACCCCCTGGGGGTATATTTACCCCAATGTTGGGAACCCTTGGTCTAACCTATAAGATCAGCACCACTGATTTGCTTATCACAAATCAGCATTGCAAACTTCACTGGTATTTAAAGGCTTAGGCCCTAAATCTGAACAACTAAATACCTGATTCAGTCCTGATTGATGTAGAAAGATGTATGCGGCAATGGAGCATCAAAGTCTATTGATCAAAGACAATCAAATAAACACAGAACATGTTTTTGTTTTTAAAAAAAGCAGTGGTCTCCACCTTCAGCCTCACCTCATCCCCACCTGGCTCCATCTACAGGTACCTTTCCTTTTTTTGTTGAACTTCATCTAGCGTCCACCTGCATCTAGTTTCCCAACCCCACCCCTCCCCTCCCCTTACCTGGCTCGACATACCTGTCATCCATCATCCCTCCTCTATCCACCATTCACCTCTGACTCCAGCTTCAGGCTTCAGAAATGTATCTACCTTCAAAGCTTTTGAGACACCAGCACCATTGAGACATTTTGAGACATCCCCATTAACTTTACCGAGTTTCCTTGTTTTCATGTCTTTCTCTGTGGTAAAAATGGAGGAGAAATATTGATTGAGGACCACACACACCTCCTGTGACTCCACATATAGATGTCCCCTTTGATTTTTATGGGGCCCTATTCCCGACCACATCACTCCTTTTCCCTTAATATACTCTGTGATGGTGATGAATTATTTTGCAGTGTAGGTACTTTTGCGAGGGTGCTCCCACAGTGCTGTTGTTTAGGCAATTTCAGGTATTAGACTTAATGATGCTGAAGGACTGGGGAAATGTTTGCAAGTCTGGATGATGTGTCCCTGGGCGAGAAATCTGCAAATGGTTGCACTGCCCTTTGTCCTTCTTGCTGGTAGACGTCGCAAGTTAGGGAGATGCTGTCAAAGTAGTCTGGGTGATGAATTGCAGCACATTATGCAGATGGTGCACACTGTAATCACTGCATCCCAGCAGTGGAAGGAATGAATGTCTACTGTGTGCTTTGTGCTGAATCGAGTTGAGGAATTTTTGGTGTCTGCATTTATCCAAGCAAGTGGAGAGATTTCATCATGCTCCTGATGCTTGCCTACTGGATGGTGTAAAAACCTTGAAGTGATTTAATAGGATCCTGAGGGGTAACTTTTTCCACACAAAGGGTGGGTGGGGCGGGTGTATGGAACGAGCTCCTAGAGGAGGTAGTTGAGGCAGGGACTATCCCAACATTTAAGAAACAGATAGACAGGTACATAGATAGGACAGGTTTGGAGAGATGTGGGCCAAACACGGGCTCTAGTGGGACTCGGGTAGCTGGGACATGTTGGCCGGTGTGGGCAAGTTGGGCCGAAGGGCCTGTTTCCAAGCTGTATGACTCTATGATGCTATGACAGGAGGTAAGACAAGACAATCTCTCTGGAGGATATCTGACCTCAGACATGCTCTTATTGCTCTGGTATTTATCGAGTTGAACCAGTTGAGTTTCTGATTAATGATGATACCCAGAATATTGATGGCGAGGGGGGCTCGATGATGGAATTGGCTTTGAAATTAAGGCTAGGTATTTCGATTATTTTTATTGGAGATGGTGATGGTCTGGCATTTCTGTGATGTCAAAGTTACTTGTCACTTACAAGGCCAGCACTTCAGTTGAAGAATTTTATGCTGAACCAATTGAGCTAGTGCTGAAAAAAGCCCCACTAGAATGTCAGCGACCAAATTTAATTGGGACATAAATCTGCTCTGCTCTGTATTGGGGCTGATTTCAACTGCTTAACACTATTTTTTCAGAGTTGCGAAAAGGAATTTCTGGCCGGCCTCAATCAAAATTGAATGAATGAAACTGCAAAATCAACAAGACCAAAGTACATGTTCATAAACTGGCAAAGCTGAGATGCCAGCAGCACATAAAATCCAGCAAATGAAAGAGATAAACAAACAAAATTGCAAAATGTAATAAAAACATTTCTTTAAATGTGATGTTAAAGAATTAATACAAGCAATTTACACCTCTTCCGATTGATAATAAGGTTCTTAATAAGGCTTGCGTTTAAATGCATGACTTGTGTTTATCTTTTTGGCACTGCGCCAGCTTTCCTGAACTTTTTTGATCCAGTATGCATCAGCCTGGAATGCAGACTCAATCAGCACAAGTTTAAATGTGTACAGACAGGATTCATCCCTCTCACTATTTCAACGTTTAACTGTTGGAAGAGAGTTCTGTCTGGGTATGAAGATAGATCTTCCTGAACAAGGCCACCATATCTCGATCCATTAGGAGCCCACCATTGAAGGTGAACTTGAAGTGAGTGCATTGTTTTTTACACAAAGGGTGGTGGGTGTATGGAACAAGCTGCCAGAGGAAGTAGTTGAGGCTGCGGCTATACCAACGTTTAAGAAACTATTAGACAAGGACAGGTTTGGAGGGATATGGATCAAACGCAGGCAAGTGGGACTAGTGTAGCTGGAACATCTTGGCTGGTGTGGGCAAGTTGGGCCGAAGGGCCTGTTTCCATTCTGCATCACTCTGTGACTCCATGACCATGTAAAAACATAAACCCAGCCCAGAAATTGTTTCCAAAAGTATTTTTTATTGCAGCTTTCAAAGGATCTTATTCTGCTGGTTTGTAGGTTGTGAAATTAGCTAAATTTGTTTCAGGTCTCAGTCTAATGTGTCCAAGATGGCGGCGAATCCAGGCGACTCCTTGCATGCTAGTCCCAAAAGTGGATCTGTAATCATTCATTACAATTGCTCCACTCATCTAAATCTTTATTTCAACAGCAGCATTTCTTACTCACACTCCCATGACATTATTCTGTGTCCCGTGTTTATACTCTGTGGACGGCCTGATTGTAATCATGCAAAATCTTTTTGCTGACTGGAAAGCACGCAACATAGGTGAAATATGGCAGGGGAGGAGGGGAGGAGGAGGGGAGGGGGACTGGACGGGATATTTATGGAATTCCCTGCCATATTTCACTGTACCTCGGCACGCGTGACAATAATAAACAAAAACAAATACTGTATGCCAAAGAAAGATGCTGTATGCCAATGCGGTGAGTGGGACATAAAAACGTTCTAAGAATACTCCTGACGTTACTCCTGCCTCCACCCAAACACTCTCCCACCTTTAATGTCACTGCTGATTGAGGAGGAGGGGAGGGGGACTGGACGGGATATTTATGGAATTCCCTGCCACAGAGGGCAGTGGAGGCCAAATTACTGGTTGGATTTAAGAGAGAGTTAGATAGAGCTCTAGGGGCTAGTGGAGTCAATGGATATGGGGAGAAGGCAGGTACAGGTTATTGATACGGGACGATCAGCCATGATCACAATGAATGGCGGTGCTGGCTCGAAGGGCCGAATGGCCTCCACCTGCACCTATTTTCTATGTTTCTATGGGACAGTAGGCAACCCGACCTGCACAGCACAAATTCTTTATTAGAACAGGTCAAGGGTTATGGGGAGAATACAGGAAAATGGGATTAGGTGGCAGAAATCAGCTATGTTTGAATGGTGGAGTAGACTCGATGGGCCAAATGGCCTAATTCTACTCCTATAACTTGTGAACTTGTGATCGTACTATGTCTTTTCAGGCAAAGAAGAACTTTTTTCCCCAGTGTACCTAGTTTCCTGATTGTCAATAATCACATTATTCCAAGTCCTAATCTCAATTTGATTTTTTTTTAAAGAAAAAAGAATGGACTCTCCAGCCATGCTGAAATCTAAAGTCAAAAAAATTGTCACAAATAGCTTTAGGAGCATACTTTAAATGTGACAAATGTTCAACAATTGTATTGGACATGTAGACAATTATTTAAAAGCTCCAAACCCCAAAGAGGATAGTTGTTTATTAGAAATATAGGCCTTTCATCTGTAGATGGCGATATACTGGAGTTAGGAAGCAATTTCCGCAGTTGCCACATTCTTCTTGCCCAATTTTATTATAGTTTTGTTTTGAAGCAGCTGGACTTGAGGCAGTCAAGAGGAGATTTGCTGTCAGGGCCGACCAGTGAGTTCCTTCGATGTGTGTGTAATTTGAATGTCATTCTTCTTTTCACCGTGCCTGTCTTGATCTTTGTCAATGGGATTCTCATGTGTTTTACTGTTTTAAATTTCTATCGTTATTTTCTTGTCTCTCTGCACTTTAATTTACTAACTTCTTAAAATTTGTACAGTAGAGACGAACTGGGATTTTGTGTCTGTCTTCTGGGAAAATACAGATGCAGAGTCTATTTATAGAGCATTTTATTTTGTTGACATTGTACTTTTGATTCAGAATTTTTAACTGATTAAATCTAATCAGGAATTAATGTAACAATTGGGAAAACAAAATGAAATTTGCACCTGAAGCATTTGAACAGTGCTTAGCTTTGCACTTTTGCTAAAACTATATTGTAATCTTTCATTCATGGTGATCTTCTGAAAACTGAAAATGATAATCTGTCAGTGGTCGTTCTCACAAGAGGAAAGTTTAATTAAGGCCTAGAAATGTGTTCTCGCATAGCTGGAAGGAACAGAGCCATGAAGGCATAACCAGGAACGAGAAGCTAATAGTCACTGTTCACTCGATAAATCGCTTTTGCTGAGGGTGCTTCCTCTGAAGGCATGCTATTTAAAGGGTCTGTTGCAAGGGTCTCACCTCTTGCTGTACTTAGTTGAATGTTCCTTACACTTCCAACTGCATCTGAAATTGAACCTTATTCCAACCCCGGGTATCTGTACCGACTGCTCAACTCAGATGGTACAGGGATTGATCACTGCACTGTGAGGCAACACAAAAAGCTACAGAGACCATATATAGATGACATAGAAGGGGGTTCATCGCCTGAAACATTAAACAGGGACCCCGAGATAGACTGCTCAGTGAAGTGATAATTGGTGGGGGGGGAATGACTCTTTACTGTGGTTCACGGAGTGCCACACTTCATGGAGACATCAGGACAATCTTTACTGAGAACTGTGACAACCTATGGCACATGAACACTTGCAGTTGGTGTACAAGTAGGGTTGCCAACTGTCCCGTATTAGTCGGGACATCCCGTATATTGGGCTAAATTGGTTTGCCCCATACGGGGCCGCCCTTGTCCCATATTTGACTGCTACTACTCGGGTCGAGGGGACTGTCGGGACCTTCGCTTACGATCGACACCACCACCCCGATCATTGGTTCATGAGTTGGATGGGGTGCCGGACTTTGCGTGCAGCAGAACACAAAGCCCAGCCGGCGGGGCGGCTGAGGAGATTTGGCTCGGGCCGCGAGACGCTGCGCGCCCGGGCCAAAACGCCAAAACCAAAAGTAAGTCCGGCGCCCGGGCCAAAACTCCTCAGCTGGCCCACCGACTGGGCTTTGTGTGCAGTCCCGCACCCGGGCCAACTCATCATTCACCCAACCACGGTTGAGTCGGTCAACGAATTGCCGTTGGGAATTTGTCCCTTATTTGGATCTTTTGTCCCTTATTTGGGAGTGAGAAAGTTGGCAATCCTGTGTACAAGCAAGCACGAGGGGTGTTAGGTGTAGACAAAGGTCTACAGGAAGTAAGGTTTGAATGCAGAAATGTTGAAGCTGTCAGTCTTAAGTGTGAGTAGGGGGCAGGATAAGCAGTGGTGAAGGATGTAATTTGAGCATTAGCTTCAGCTGCACGTTCCTATCATAGAAACATAGAAAATAGGTGCAGGAGCAGGCCATTTAGCCCTTCGAGCCAGCACCGCCATTCATTGTGATCATGGCTGATCATCCTCAATCAGTTACCCGTGCCTGCCTCCACCCATATCCCTTGATTCCGCTAGCCCCTAGAGCTCTATCGAACTCTCTTTTAAATTCATCCAGTGAATTGGCTTCTATCTTTTCCGTGATTTCTGGACCCAGACCACTCCTGATTAAAAAGACAAGTTCTTCCCAACGCTTCTCTAACCCTTCTGCATGTTACTTTAAAACCATGTCTTGAATTCTTGACCTCTGTGCTAAGGAAAATCGGCCTTCTTCATAGAATCATGGAACTATACAGCATGGAAACAGGCCCTTTGGCCCAACTCACCTCAATAAGGTCACTTTTTCTCAATTCATCTCAATCACTCTCGTACACTTCAGGGGGAAAAAGCACAGCATATCCAGTCTATCCTTCTAACTCAAACCTTTCAGACTCGGCATTGGCTTTTCAAATCTCCTCTGCAGCCTTGCCACGGTCTCCAGTCCTCCACAGCCTTGCCATCATTTTCTAGAACAATAACATTGCATACTCAATACATTGATCATTATCGTCTTATCATCACTCAGTTTACCTGTTCCACCACTTTGTTGAAACTATGCACCGCACCCTACTGCCTGTTCTACAACCCCCGCCCGGGCCCGACCATTTACTGTGTAAGTCCTCCCCTGGCTTGTCTTTCCAAAATGCAACCTTGCATTAATCTGAATTAATCTGTCATGCCCAGATGATCAAAATCTTAGATAACCATCTTCGCTATTCACAATACCATCCGTTTTATCCGCAAACTTATTAACGCCACCTATTCAAACAAACGACTGTGGACCCAGCACTGATTCCTGAGGCACTCCACTCATTACAGACAACCAGTGTGAAAAACAACCATGTAGAAACACCCGCTCTTTCCTACCTTCAAGCCAATTTTGTATCTAATAGGCTAGCTCACCACAGATTCCACATGACTGAGCCACCCACACAAACCTACCCTGCAGTACCTGGCCAAAATCCATGGAGTCCAGTCTCAAGAAGGGTCTTGACCCGAAACGTCACCCATTTCTTCCATCCAGAGGTGCTGCCTGGCCTGCTGAGTTACTCCAGCATTTTGTGTCTATCTTCAGAGTAAACCAGCATCTGCAGTTCTTTCCTATCCATATAGACCATGTCCACCCAGTCCCATCGTCAATCTTCTTGCTCAGGTCTTCAAAAACTCAATCAAATTGGCGGGACACAATTTCCCATGCAAGCTGACTATCACTCATCAATCTTTGTCTTTCCAAAGACATCTATACATGATGGTGTAGCGGTAGAGCTCCTGCCTTACAACGCCAGATACCTGGGTTCGATCCTGATTACGAGTGCTGTCTGTACGGAGTTTGTATGTTCTCCCCGTGACCTGCGTGGGTTTTCTCCGAGATGTTTGGTTTCCTCCCACACTCCAACGACGTACAGATTTGTAGGTTCATTTGCTTGGAATAAATGTATGTGTGTGCAGGGTAGTGTTAAAGTGCAGGGATCGCTGGTCGATGCGGGCTTTCACTCTCTCGCTCTCTAAAGGCCCTGTCCCACTTTCCCGAGTTACTCACGAATTCTCCCGAGTTTTCCCCTTGATTCAAACTCAGAGAATGGCCGTAGCGAGTCCGTAGGAATCCGTAGCGAATCCGTAGGAGTCCATAGATCTATCGTAGCGACTCGTTATGCCAACCGTAGGTACTCGGGGCATTAGGTAAGTCGGGTTTTTCCAGCATGTCAAAAAAGTCCACGAGTGAAAAGATAGTCGGGGGAGGAGTTTGTAGTTCACAAAAATCTTGATTTTTTTTAAGGTCCTTTCAACTCGGCAGAGGACTCGGGAAAATGGGGCAGGCTCTCTCTCTACCCAGGGCTGTGGTTATTCCCGCTGCACTGCTCACTCAACCCTGGGGCTGCAATCAATCATGCTACCAGGGTCACCCTCTCCCAATGCCACAATTATTTCTGCTGCTCAACTCACTCCCCCCTCACGGACAATGTTACTCCCACTGTCCAGCTCACTCTCTCCCAGGGCTTACTCTATCCTGCTGCTTTGCTCACCGTTCCCCCGCCTCTCCTCTTCCCACACCCCCTTCCCCCGCACCCAGGCCACTCTCTCAGGATTTGCTTTGAAGCTGCATCTATTTTTTTCTCACAGCTGACTTTATCAACATCTATCCAAAATGTTGACGTGCGAATGTTGTGAATTAAGTAATGTATTTGTCAGTGATGGAGTCGGCATTATTCTCATGCTTAGCCATCTCGTTGATTTATATTTCTCCATTTGATCGTTCAAAGTTAATTTGGATGAAATTCTTCATGTGTTCAAATTAAGAGGCTGGCCATAATGCAAGGGGGTTATTGCTCCATTTTTCCAATCAATTCTGCCCAGTCCTGTCTTCAATAAGCAGAAATATCAACGGTGTGTCGATGATTGTTACATGGCCTTTGGATTGAGAAGGATTGTATTCATCTCTGCCTTCAAGGCAAAAGGGATCACTATTAATTATAATTCCTCTGTAGCTGATTTAAGTTATCTGTTAACGCTGAATAGCGATCAAACTTTGGACTTTCTTTATTGGATTAGTTCTGCAATACATTTACTAACTTGGACAACATAGTCAGTAATTATCATTTTACATATAACTTTTTGGAATGGAAGGAGAAACTTACTGTATTATCAAAGCAAATATGTATGACCTTGAGATTGTACAGATTGCAAAAGGAATGTTTAGGAGTTCAAATTATCTGGAGCTGCAAAACAAATAACATTTTGGACTTTGCAGGTCATTTATTTATCATTAAAGAATATAAGTGATTTATGGTGTAAGAAAGAACTGCAGATGCTGGTTTAAATCGAAGGTAGACACAAAATGCTGGCGTAACTCAGCGGGACAGGCAGCATCTCTGGAGAGAAGGAATGCGTGATGTTCCGGGTCGAGACCCTTCTTCACACTGACGATTTATGGTCTCTAATTAGTTCTAACAGGCTAGTCTCAGTTTAAGTATTATTTACAAAACAACGGTGCAATCTGTTCTCACAATTAACACAAGTATGTACAGAGGACCAAAGCAAATACAGCAATAGAAAAGAATGTAACGTACGATTGGATTTAATTAAACAAATTAAAGTAAGGAGAAGGAATAAACTCACCCAGAAAAAAAGAAATTAAATATGTCTACCAGAAAAATACTGTACTGTTAACCCAATTCAATCTGATTAGTCTGCAGCTTTTTCGTTTATTGATGTCATTGTGGTAGACTACTTGTGTACCTTATTACAGTGAGCAATCCAGGAGGTCTGGTGACATTGGACAGTGGACCACAGATGTATGTTATTTGGAGGAGGAATCCAGCCACAAAGAGCACTGGCATTATTCCGTCAATACTGTGAATGTCAAATCAGCACCCATTACAATTTGCTGACTGCCACAATAGATCAATGAGGGATGAGAGCTTGCTGGCTCTACACTCTGCACTGGACCACTTGGATCAAAACAACATATGTCAGGCTGTTGTTCATAGACTACAGTTTGGCATTCATCTCTTGACTCTCCACTACCTCACCCAATGAGTTACTCCAGCACATAGTGTTTTTTGCTCAAGATTCCAGTTCCTTGTGCTTATCTTGTTGTCTGTGTTTGTTTCAGAACTTGTGTGTTTTGCTGTGAGTTATCTACCTATAATAATTACTTAATTTTTCTCTTTCCTGGACGCTGCCTAATATGCTGGGCAATTCCCACAGGCCTGATCTGCATTTTACAACTTTTGCATGTTTTCCCTCTCTGTAAATGCCCTCATGAATCTATAAACTAGATGGCTTCATTACCAGATTATCGTCATGGCAATCCTGGCCTCCCTCGATCAGACATATTCTCTCTGTTATATCCATTCTTGCCCAACCCTCTCTGTAATTTAAAACTAACTTGTCTTCTCACTTTCCCAATTCTGATGAAGGATCTTGGATTTCAAACCTTAATGCTGTATTACTTTCCATTAATGCTGCTTGATGGGTTGTGCTATTTTTATATCGTTAAAAGACCAAATACTATGACTGATGCTTTGAGGTGGCTGCTTATGTAAAGGAGTTTCTGGAAAACAAGGCATCCATTCATGGGTAAAGAATGGCCATTGAGAGCACACTGAGTTCATGATCGATGCTTGACAAACCTTTCATTGTTCACAGGAAAGGACTGTATTATTTTTTTATGTAGTGCTGTCACATGGAAGCAGTTTTTGTGACTCACTTTAATTGTTCCTTTATTTGCAGAAGAAAAACATGCAATCGAACATTCTTTCGTGAAAATAATGTGGTTTTAAATTAACCAGTGGTTTGCAAAGAATAAAATCAAACTTGCAGCACAAATTTTTGCTCATTCTATGTACATGGATAACAGCAACTCCACGTCTATAAATAGAAAACGCTGTACATCTGGGGATTCAAAATCGATTATTGCTTCATTTTTTTTTAATGGTGTCCATTTAATTTGAGATTTCCAGTGTTTGCAGGTTTTATTCCTAAAGATTCATTTGGTTATGCGTTGCTGAAATCTAAGAACAATATTTATTAATTGTGTTGTTACAGAATGACAGCCAAAGGGAAGCAGATCCTCTGTATTGGGCTAGTCTGCTTGGATATCATTAACGTGGTTGATACGTTTCCAGTTGAAGACACAGATACTCGGTAAATAGTATGGTTTTTTTATTAGGGGTAAAATGATCACAGTTCTTTCTTCCATTTTTCATAATTTTAATGTTTTTTTTAAAATTCTAATTTTCTAACAATATTTTCTGATTACTAAAATATTTGGTATATCACTAAGTTTCCTGAAATCTGGTGAGATTTTCTTCTCAGTTCATCTTTCAGTCACACTCAGAGATCGATCTAGTTTGCTACCCAGTTTACTGATTGAGTAATAAACAAGAAAATCCTGTTTAAATCATGGCTTTCATCAGGATAACCCAAGATACTGAATAGCCTGTGAAATATTTTTGATGTTAAGAAACATGGTAGCCGGTTATATACATTTAGATCCCATTAATAATAACTTATTAATAACCAATATCTGTTTTTTTAATACAATTTGTGGAATAAATATTGGGAAAATGCCCTTGCCTGTATTACAAAAGGAACTAAACAATCTTTTAATCCATCTGAATGTGTGGACAGTGTCTTAATTTAACATTTCATTTGAAAGGCATCCCTGTAACACTCCAGCACTCCCTC
Source organism: Amblyraja radiata (assembly GCF_010909765.2). NCBI lineage: Eukaryota > Metazoa > Chordata > Chondrichthyes > Rajiformes > Rajidae > Amblyraja > Amblyraja radiata. The sequence continues at coordinate 27,617,421 of NC_045961.1, forward strand.
AGTTCTGCAATGAAATAGCTTAGCATTTCTCTGTTCATAGGCTCAAGTCTCTGAGGAGAAATGTAAACCTTTTTAATTTTAGTTCTAGAGATACAGCGCGGAAACAGGCCCTTCGGCCCACCGAGTCCGCACCGACCAGTCATCCAAACACATTAACACTACCCTACACACGCTAGGGACAATTTTACATTTTTACCAAGCCAATTAACCTACAAATTTGTACTTCTTTGGAGTGTGGGAGGAAACCGAAGATGTCAGAGACAACCCACGCCGGTCACGAGGAGAATGTACAAACTCCGTACAGACAGCACCCATAGTCAGGATCGAACCAGGGTCTCTGGCGCTGTAAGGCAGCAACTCTACCGCTACGCCACCGTGCCTCCCCTTCAGAAATCTCTTCAGAACATAACAGTGTAATAAAAGTAAAACTGGAAAAATAATTTTTGAATCGGATGAAGCATATCAAATTCTCAATTGGATTTACTTGTTTAGATGTATATCTCAGAAGTGGCAACGAGGGGGAAACGCCTCCAATTCTTGTACAGTTCTCTCATTACTTGGTGCCTCCTGTGGATTCATGGGCTCTCTTGCACCTGGGCGTATTTCAGAGTAAGTTGAAATAATTATTTTCATGCATCATTTTATCTTATGGTATCATTGTGACACTTTCTAATATTGCGTCACTTTATGATTAACAATACCTCATGCACAGTCTTCAACTGCTCTTTTGAAAGTCAAAAACCTTCAGATGTTGTAAATGCCCAATAGATCAGGCAACATCTATGTAGAGAGAAAAACAGAGTTAATGTTACAGATAAATAGTTTTTCAGCAGGGTCATTGGTGGTGGAATCTCATGGTGGTGACAATTATGAAGAATGATTTATTAAATACAGAATTTCGAGAGATATAAGGTGAAAACTAAGGAGCCCTACTCTGGAATTAGGTGAGAGGTTGAGAACAGTTGCAGGAAATAGATGGGATATGGTCAAAGGCTCTGCCAAACGTGTACAAGGCAGTCAAGGTTAAGAGAAAAGGTTTCTCTGAAGCATGTCATTGGATCATTGTCTCTGAGGATGAATCATTGGAGCAGAGATGATCAAAACAGAGGAACGAAGTGAATCGATTGGAGTCCTTACTGACAGGAAGCAGGATAGAAGGGAGCATAGTTCAGTTGACTGAAATTGTGTGCTCTTGTAATATATATTGATCATTGGCCATCTCTGAAAATAGAAACAGAAATCCAGGAAGGCAAGGAATGAATCAGAAGTGGGCTTGTGAAATTGAGACCAGGGTGGAAAGTTATGCATGACTGCAAGAAGCAGCATTAATACAGACATCAATGTACCAGCCTTCAGCTGAGGGAGGCAATATGAATAGGGTCAGAGAGTCACAGAATCATACAGCGTGGAAACAGGCCCTTCAGCACAACTTGTGCACGCCAACCTACATGTCCAATCTACACTAGTCCCACCTGACTGCATTTGGCTCATATCCTTCTTAACCTATCCTATCCATGTAGACACAAAATGCTGGAGTAACTCAGCGGGACAGGCAGCATCTCTGGATAGAAGGAATGGGTGATGTTTCAGGTCAAGACCCTTCTTCAGACTGATCCTATCCATGTACCTGTCCAAATGTTTTTTTTTAAACGTTGTGATAGTACCTGCCTCAATTACCTTCTCTGGCAGCCTGTTTCATAGGCCCACCACCGATTGTGTAAAAAATGTTGTCCCTCAGGTTCCTATTAAATATCTCTCCCCCCCCCCCCCTTACCTTAAACCAATGATTGAAACAGAGACTGTTCTGTAAATCCCACAAAAAGACAGATGTAATTTAGCTTTGTGCAAATTATCCTAGCTACACATTTGCTCGTAAGATAGTGAGTCGATCGAGGAGAAATTGTTCACTTTGAGAATGAATTTTGCCAGGAACATGATAGTGCTTGTGGAGGAGAACTGGTTTAGCCTCTGTTCAAGGAAGAAGCTGAGTGTCTCCATATATCCCGATTGAGGGACTTTGAAGTGTCATTGTAACTTTGTCGACACCACCATTAGTATGCAAAAGAAAGAATTTCACTGTGACTTGTCGCAGGTGACAATAAAGTATTCATTCATTAATTCATTGATGTAAATGAGAGGGGACTAGGGGTACTGGGGATACTCAGGGTACTTGTATTTGTTCATCACTCACTGAAATCTGGGATCTGGGGATCCTTGTTCATCAGTCACTGAAAGCAAGCATGCCGGTACAGCAGGCAGTGAAGAAAGCGAATGGCATGTTGGCCTTCATAACAAGAGGAGTTGAGTATAGGAGCAAAGAGATCCTTCTGCAGTTGTACAGGGCCCTAGTGAGACCACAGCTGGAGTATTGTGTGCAGTTTTGGTCTCCAAATTTGGGGAAGGACATTCTTGCTATTGAGGGAGTGCAGCGTAAGTTCACGAGGTTAATTCCCGGGATGGTGGGGTGTCATATGTTGATAGAATGAAGCGACTGGGTTTGTATACACTGAAATTTAGAAGGAGGAAAGGGGATCTTATTGAAACATATAAGATTATTAAGGGATTGGACACACTAGAAGCAGGAAACATGTTCCCAAAGAGGGGGGTCCAGAACCAGGGGCCACAGTTTAAGTATAAGGGGTAGGCCGTTTAGAACGGAGATGAGGAAAAACTTTTTCACCCAGAGAGTTGTGAACCTGTGCAATCATCTGCCTCAGAAGGCAGTGGAGGCCAATTTTCTGGATGCTTTCAAGAGAGAGTTAGATAGAGCTCTTAAAGATAGCGGAGTTAAGGGATATGGGGAGAAGGCAGGAACGGGGTACTGATTATGTATGATCAGCCATGATCACAGTGAATCGAAGGGCCGAATGGCCTACTCCTGCACCTATTGTCTATTGTCTTTTGTCTATTGTAGCAGAACAGAAAGGATGGAGTCAAATAGGAAGTTTGATGGGGCAAGAACAGACTGAAACAATAGGCCTGCCTAATAGTCAGGAAGAATAATACATGGAGGATGAGGAAGGAAGATCTCCTTGAGAATATCAATGACTACTTGGAAGCAATGACCTAATGTTCAGTAGTGGGATCATCGCCCAGAAGTAGATTTAAATAATTATTTGCAATCTGATCTTTGGCCTCCTTTCATGAACAATCATGAGTATCTATGTCTGCTACTCTAATTCTCCATCCCAGTCCCCCTCTGTGGCCTCCTGGACTGTTTCAACAAGGTTTCAATAAGCTTGAGAAATATCATTCCTTTTCTGTCTCACATTTCAGCCTGAGAACGCAATGTATAATTAAGCCGTTTTAGATACTTAGCCTCTTCTGTTTGTATCAGAACTGGTCCCCTTTTCAGCAAGGTAATCCATCTGTAATACTCAGCTGTTTCTTTCCCCATCAACCCTGTTTCATATGCTAGGCATTCCCAGCATTCCCCTTTTGGTTTCACTTTAAAGTGATGGCATTTCACTATTCCACTACTTTAACATCTCCCTTTCCTTTCTCTCTCTCTTTCAGGCTTTATTAATCTACCAGACAGACCCATAAGCATGAGGAGCATTTGTCCAACCTGGCCTTGCCCTAAAAGAGATATTTCCTTTGTCCTATTAATCACCCTCACACACCCTCTGTACAAATGTAATCTAATCTGTGTTCTCCCTTTCCCAGTTCTGATAAAGGGCCTTCAACATGTTGCTCTCCTGCTCTTTTTATTGGATGCTGCTGAGTATTTCCAGCATTTTTCATCTGTATTTGATTTGATTTGTTTGTTCAAATGTACAAGAAATTGTCCAGGTGACAAGAATCAAAGGTCTTTCAAAAAAGTTCTTGGCACAAACGTGGTGAAAAGAAACAATCAAATTTGACCAAAAAAGTGAATAAACTCTGAGTTTTGTCTTCTTTTAAAGAGACGGCTCCCACTATTTTGTCTGTGACAAAATATGAACTAAACAACCATAATTTAAACACAGTAGATTTATTCCTGGAGAACACTGGAAAAATTAAGAATAAAGTCAATTTAATGTTCAATTTTTATTTTTCAGAAACATTTTTATGTCAGACATCATGGAAGTTTCATTTAAACCTGATATACCATATAATAACCATATAACAATGACAGCACGGAAACAGGCCAACTCGACCCTTCTAGTCCGTGCCGAACATGTATTCTCCCCTAGTCCCATATTCCTGCGCTCAGACCATACCCCTCCATTCCGTTCTCTGATACTTATAGATAACTCATCCATGTATATAAAAACAGAAAATTTAAAATCCCAAGGAAACAGTGAACACAGAATGACTAAATGTCTGTGAGTCCTGAATTCCAAAGTCTGAGAGCTAAATATGGTTTTTTTTTTAAACCGCCCTCAACAAAATATGAGAGAATTTTTGCTGAGCATCCAAAATGCTCAGACCAAACAAGTGTGACCATAAGTAGGACCAATAAATAATCAGAGGATGATGAGTTATAAAATTCCCACAGGAAAATATGAGGTTTGACAAGATTAGTATAGGAACATGTCAAAATGTAACGAGATTAGGAAAAAGGTCCCAGAAAAAAAAGCTACATACACAATAGAGGTCAGCATGGAATGTTTTTAATGCCTCTGCAGAATTAGGAGCTGCCCAGAATAATTTGGATCATAACATTTACTAATGGATACAAAACAGTGTGAGAAGAAATTATCAATGATTCTGAATGATTTATTCCCTTCGGTTTAGGTTTTAGGTTTAGGCTTATTATTGTCACTTTTACCGAGTTACAATGACATTTTTTGTTTTGTATGCATTCCAAAGAGATCAGATATACCATACCTTTATATACAATCAGTTCAAACTCAAGTATAATAGATAGAGCAAAGGGAAAGATACAGACTCACGTTGCAGCGGCCTCTGCAGTTCGTTTGTCTTTTTGTTATTTTTTGTCCCGTTTTTATGTCGTTTTTATTTATTTTTTTGCCTTCCATCACAGCGCATCTCCTCGCTGTGATGGAAGGCAAAAAAACTTATCTCTCCCCTGCACTCCCCATTCCCCTCCCGATGTCAGAGTCAAAGCCCCCGGCGGGCGATGGCAATTGTCCCGCGCATTTCCTCCTCGCTGTGATGGATGTTTGTGTAAATTGTGTTGTGTCTTGGGTCTTTTTTTTCATGTGTGTATGACTGCAGAAACAACATTTCATTTGAGCCTCTATAAGGTTCAAGCGACAAATAAATTGTATTGTGTATTGTGAGCGCAGAATATAATTCTCAGCATTGTTGCACATTCTCGTGCATCAGTTCCATAGACCAAGTCCAATGTCATCAATGGGGTTGTGGTGAATAGAACAGTACCCTAACTTCTGGAGGGACCATTCAGAATAAAGTCAATGTAATGGTCAATTTTTATCTTTAGTAACATTTTTATAAGCCAGTTTCATTTAAACCTGATACTTACAGATAACTCAGCCACGTATAAAAAAAATGGAAATTCTACAATCCCAAGGAACACAGAATGTGAACATGGTGAAGACAGAATGAATAAATGTCTGTGATTCCTGAATTCCAATGTCTGAGAGCTAAATATGTAATTTTAAAAAGCTGCCCTTGTGTTCGAGGCACAAATGAACAGAAAACTTTCCTTCATCAATTGGATGCAATTTGGGGAAAGAGGACCCAAGAAATGTGTCAATGAATCATAAGCAAAGCATAAACAATGTTTTAGTTTGGGGAGGAAATTATTATAGGCAAAGACTAAAGGAGAGGTTACCCTTCAAGAAATTACTACAACTACGTTTCTTTTGTAAACCAGCATCTGCAGTTCCTTGTGCCTATGTTCCTTTCTGTTTGCTTACTCATTCTAAATTTCATCCTTTTATTAATGCAAAATAAACCAAAGAAAAGTTAAAGCGTTTGGCCCAATATGCCTGTACCAGTGGTTTACTGAGCTATCTATGTAATCCTCCTGATCTTTTGTGTGATTTCATCAACCAAATATTTATCTAATATTCCATTAAAAGATGCAGCTGTCTCTAAAAAGAATTCCATGCACAATCAACATTCCTTAGAAACAAATGCCCGCTAACTTGACTATTAGCGCAGTGATATAAATTAACTCATTTTTGATGCTTCCACAACTAAAGGAAATAGTCATTTCCTGTTTGCTCTACCAATATCAAAATTGTAATTAAGTCACCTCCTTCCTATCTTTGCTCCAGTGAGAATGATTACAATTTTTCATCAAAAGTAGTTTCCTATTCTCTGAAAGGAAATAATGCAGAAGAACAATTTTGAGTATTGAATAGAAATAATGCAAACTGTTAAAATATTTTAATGTCATCTTCCAGGTGAACTTCTGTGGTACATGGCTTCTCTATATACAGGGAGGCAAAACCGCATATAGTGTTTTAACCAGAGCTAAACCAGGTCTTTATTAAATGTATCCACTATTTTGTCTTGTACAGTGCTCTTAAATCACCACTTGACAAATGCTGATGGTCTTATCTTCCAGCAGCTATTGAACATCAATCTTAAAAAAATAATTGCACTATACTTGTTTTTTTAAACATTATGAGTTCCAAAATGAATTGCATCCAGAATTAGTCACACAAGTAGTCACTTTTGAATGGCTGATTGATTGAAAGATACAGCATGGAAACAGGCCCTTCAGCCCACGCTGACATCGATCACCCATGCACTCTAGTTCTTTTTATCCCACTTTCCTATGCACGAAGGGCAATTTTACAGAGGCTAAATTAACCGACAAACCTGCACGTCTTTGGAAGATGGGAGGAAACCAGAGCACCCGGAAAAAATCTATGTGACCATAGGGAGAACATGCAAACTCCACATAGACAGGCCTAAAAACAGGGTCAAACCCGGATGTCTGGTGTTGTAAGGCAGCAGCTCTACCAGCTGCACTAGTGTGCCACCCATATGACATGGTACGAGTTGTGAAAATGAACCATTTTACTGCAATGGACCTTTTACATGGTGTTTGGCACAGAACATAAGACACAAATATTTGCCCAATGCCTAAATACTGATTTATACTGAAAAGTGCTGATGTAAACTGGAGCTCAGATCTCTACAGTACAACTTCTCGAACAGTTTTACCTGGATTCGGAACAGTGTGCTGGTTTGTTGCCTATCTTGCTATTTGTAGGGTTCTTTGATGACGTCACCAGGTGGCAGGCTGCTCAAATAGATTACATATTCCACAGGTTGCATAAGCGAACAGCTTATTTAGCTTCTGTAGTACCCATCCCATTGCGGCCTTAGTAGAGGCACCGCTGGCATCTCTCCATTATTGGAGGCATTCTGACCACCTCTGCCCACCCAAGACAAATTAGGATGGAGGTAGCAGGCAAAGGTACGTCCATCTCGGTCAGGTCCAATTGAGTCTTTGGAGACCTAATTTCCTATTTGAACGTCTGTAAAGTGCAGCACATACACATCTCGCTCACCAATTTCACAATTTATTTGTTGCGTAGACATGAATTGTTGCTGACACTACACATAAAAATACAGTTGGAAAAGTCCAATTTCTAGGTTAATGTTTGATGCCTTTCAATTCATATAAAATTTGCAAGCTTTATTTAGTTTGTTTCTCCAATATGCATCACTCTTATCATGCATGACATATCACCTCACTCTGATGCACGACATATGCATCACTCTTATCTCGGTGAATCTACATCAGATGTTAAATTGTGTTCCCTGTATCCAAGTCTAATAATGCATTTATCTGTCCCAACAAAAGTAGGGGCAGCAGTGATCTCAAAGGTACATCACTTCTAAACTTCCTAATATGCAAGCTGCGCCCATTCAGAAGTTGTGTAGGAAGGAACTGCAGATGCTGGTTTAAACCGAAGATTGACACAAAAGCTGGAGCTTTAGATCCTTCTTCAGACACAGTTTTCGGACACAGACACAATCTGACGAAGGGTCTCGACCCGAAACATCACCTATTCCTATTCTCCAGAGATGCTGTCTGACCCACAGTTACTCCAGCTTTTTATGTCTATCTCCCATTCAGAATTTGTCCGCCAATTTATTATTTATACACATACATTTCCTCATATACGATCTTGACAAACCCTTTACAAGACATCTTTTCAAATGCATTCCAAAAATTGATAAACATTCCACCTACTATATTATGCAATTGTTACTTAAAATACTATCTAAATTTGTTAAACACATTTTAACTTTAATAAACCTGTGCTGGCTAACCTTGATTAATTCATGCATTTCTGAATTTATATTAATAGTGCCCCAGAGGGCAGTGGAGGACAAGTCACTGGAGGATTTAAGAGACAGTTAGATAGAGCTCTAGGGGCTAGTAGAATCAAAGGATATGGGGAGAAGGCAGGCACGGGTTATTGATTGGGGACGATCAGCCATGATCACAATGACTGGCGGTGCTGGCTCGAAGGGCCAAATGGCCTTCCCCTGCACATATTTTCTATGTTTCAGCATGTGTTGGAATTGAAGGCATTGAACAATGTCAATTTCCAATTCAATATTTTAAGAAGTTCATGTGTGTTAATGGTGCATATTTCCAACTGATAAGATGGCTGCATTGTATTCAATATTAATATAAATAATGGATTGATTTTTAAATTTACAAAATATAATTACATTTTTTTACCATTCTTTAAAGTGGTTCATATTCACATTATAATAATTTGTGTTGGAAGTGGCAACCTGTAAGTTATGTACTCAGGTACATTTGTGTCCTGTAGTTTGAATGTTAATTATTAATCTTTCAGAGGTTGAATTGATAGTCATCCTATCAATGTTAACCTACTCCCTGAAGTTATTTTCTAAAATATTCCCTCTATAAATATCTCAGTTTTATTTATGATGACCTCAGACGATATGGGATTGCTGTGCCCAATGTGATTGTTCATGCAGAATCATCTTTCCCAGCCTCCATTATCATCAGCAACATAAGCAATGGTTCACGCACTATCCTTCACACAAACAGGTTTGTATGTGTTCCCAGAAAGCAGCTCAAACTTGCAAACAAACAAAGGAAAGACTCGACTCAAAACAGAATATTGACAGATTCTCATCATGTGGTCAGCAGAAAAAGGTTATATTTTGAAAGATTCTTGTCTGAGTTCTCTGGTAAGGAGGGATTCACAGGTTTAAAGATTTCAAGTCAGAACATCACACAACCTTTTCAGCATCTTGAAATTGGTCATTGGAAAGGCTTTGGCTATGCTTGCAACAGTTGAAAATAAACATGTTAAAATCAAACTTTGCTCACCTGTAATCTCTCACTAATTTTGAGTATTAGAACCCAAATTATACTTCAAAAATCCCAGATCTATTTGGTGTCGCAGTGTGTTAATTGTAGAAGCACAGGGTGCTCTATTACTTAGAAGGTACATATAACTGCAAATTGTTGTTAAAACAAATCTTAGTTGTAGATGTTCTCATCAGGAAGGGGGTAGAGTAATTATAAGATTAATAACACTATCAAAGTTGCCTGATCGATTACTCGAGGTTATAATTAATATCAACAGCCAGTTCTGGCAACAACCTAGGACATTAATTTTGACTTCAACACTATTAAGGTCTGGTTAAGCAGTGAACATTTCTTCAAAGGTAAGTCAATTTCTTGTGGCCAACTTCACAAACCAGTTGTCAGATACTTTTATTTTGTAAATAACCAATAACAGCAGATTTTCTTCATCTTTGTTTCCTCCGCCTTTGCCATTTTGCATGGTGAAGTTTCATAACAGATGATTTTCGCAGCAGAGGTGTTAATATATCCAATATTGTGTGCCAGCGTGTGGGAGTTAATCCTTGTGCCTGCTGCCTCGTCAACATTACCAATGGCTCGCGAACGGTCATACTGTCCGACATGTAAGATTTGTTGTCACTTCAATTCATATTACATATACGATAAAATGTGTGGCAATGCAGAAATACTCCTTTCATGGCCTTTTAATATTATAAGTTGTAAAGAACATTGCTTTTGGCTCAATGAGTTAAAAAAATGACACTGGATAAATTACTGAGCTGCATGTTATGGCAGGGTTCCATTCCGTGAGCGGTTCGTAATCCGAGCAGTTCACGGCCACAAACTGAGATTCCACACAGCAGAAGATGCCAGCAGCCCTGCCTGCAGCTGTCGGCGAATCTACACCGCTGGTTTCTCAAATGTTTGTTTGTATTTACAGGTTCCAAGTTACGAACGCAGATGAGTGTTCGTAAGCTGGGTAGGTCCTGTCCATAGATGCAAAAAGGTCCATGTCAAACTCATACGGTGTGTTTTGGGTTCACTAAATAAGATTGTACTGAAGATTGTACTGTACCCGAAATGTCACCTATACGTTTTCTCCAGAGATGCTCTCTGACCCACTGAGTTACTCCAGCTTTTTGTGGTTGTCTACGATTGTACTGAAGACAGGAATAAAATAGTTTGGAGTTGGTCTCAGTGTCACTAATTGTGGAATTGAGGGAAGAAAACACTTGTGTTTCTTATTCATGACCATTATTCTGTGATTACCACCTACCCCCCACCCACACCCCACCGCACTGCTGGCATGATGCAGAACCGGATGGTAGGTGAAGATGGATTCAAACTCTGTGTCCATGACCTCTCTTGATGCAGTTTTTCTTTACATTCTTTAAGCCACACACAGAAAGACATAGAAGAGCTGCCTTCATTCTACAACTCACGATCAACTCCCACCTCACTATGTGTTTGAAAGGAGAACTATAAATCTATGAACATTTTCTGAAGTGTCCTAATCCAACCTCTACTATTAGAATAGTTGACAAAGTTTCTTGCAAACAAAAATAGTTTTCAAGCCTCTTATTTTGTATTTTCAAGACTTGAATAATATTGTTCCATGAATATTAAGGACAAAAATTTGAAGAGAAGGTTATGAAGCAGCCCCCATTAACCCAAAAGGTGCCTTTCCATCCAGGCAGCACCTCTAGAGGGAAGGAATGGGTGACATTTCAGGTCGAGACCATACTTCAGACCTGATGCCTGCCCCGCTTAGTCACTCCAGCATTTTGTGTCTATTTTTTGTGAAATCGTCGCCAAGTCTATGCCTGGTCTCGCCAATGTAAAGGAGACCACATCGGGTAAACTGGATACAGTAGATGTTAGGGGAGGTGCATGTAAACCTCTCTCACCTGGAAGGACTGCTGGGATCCCTGAGGGAGAAGATTACATGTCCTGCAATTGCAGGGGAACATATCCGAGGAAGGGGTAGTTTAAGTATGAAGGGATGAGTGAACCAAGTAAATGTCTTCTGTAACCTCTCTAATGCCTCCACATCCTTCCTGTTCTGGGATGACCAGAATTGCACATATACTCCAAATGCAGCCTATCCAAAGTCCTATAGAGCTGCAGAGTGACTCTTATACCCAATGCCACAACAGATGAAGGCAAACATACGATACACCTTTTTTACCACTCTCTACTTGAAAGTGGCAAAACTTGTATTGCCTCTTTCAAAGAGCTGTGGATGTGGACCCCAGATCAATGCTGTTAAGGGTCTTGCCATTAACTACGTACTTTCCCCTTCCATTCGACCTTCCAAAGTACAACACCTCAAACTTGTTTGGTTTAAACTCGACTGCCATTTCTCTGTCCATTTCTGTAGCTGTACTATATATCTCACTGTCTACTTTGACAACCAAATATTGTAATGAATGGTGTTGATGAGGGCCAATTAACAGGAACAATTAATTTTCTTCCCCTGTCTAGTTAACATAGCACACAATCTGGATGAATCATGTTCAATGGTTTGTTTCAACGAGCTTCAAGTATTAATGACTGTTATATTGTTGCGCCAGCAATGGCTGCCTCGCCAACAGTCTCACTGTCCCTTCTTTGTTGTTTTTTTTAGTATGTTAAATGCATGCTTTAGTGTTCATTAGCTTGTTTTATGTGGGTGGTTGGGGGGAAACTTTTTTTAATCTCTTACCTCGACGGAGAAGCAACTTTTATCCATATATCTCCGTCCGCACTGCCGTCTAACATCGAGGAGTTGGCAGACTTTGCTGGAGACCGACTTCAGGAGCTCCAACCGCGAGAGCCTGCGGACTTACCATTGTGGAGCTCGCGGTCCCTGGTTAGCGACCTACTTTGGGAGCTCCAAACCGCAGGAGCTTCAACCACCCTGACGTGGGAGCTTTGATCGCCCCGATGTGGGGGCTACGACCGCTGGCTGTGGGAGCTTCGATCGCCCCGACTGCGGATGCTTGCGGGAGAATAAATAGGAAGAAGATTGGACTTTATTGCCTTCCATCACAATGAGGAATGTGGGGAATTCGCTGTGGTGGATGTTTATGTTAACTTTTATGCAGTTTTGTGTCTTGCTTTTTTTTAGTATGGCTGTATGGTAATACCTTAATTGGTACATGTGACAATAAACTGACCTTTGAACCTTTAGTATCAATTGAAGCAATTGCTTGTCAATTTCTAAAGTAAGTGGCTTCCCATGGTGAAACTTGCAGCCTATATTTCTAGGAGACAATGGCACCTTTTTTTCCAAAACATTTTTTTTTCAAGGCTGAATTTCATTTAAATTTAATAAATGGAAGGGAGCTCGCTTGTATGTATGGAGCACCCATAAAGTGGCATTCATATTGCATGTGCACCTGAATTTGTTTAAGTTTAAAAAAAGTATCCTATACTGTATATCTGCATGTACTGGTTACAGTTGAAATATTCCTTACCCAATAGACTGTGTATAATTCACCATGTAGATAGAAGTAGTTCCCAAAGGTAGCCCAGCACTGCAAAAGCAATTAGGCAATAAATGGTTGGCTTGTTTGTAGCGTCCATTGTCGATAAAAAAACTCGATTTTTTTTGCCAAATATTTATCTTTCCTTTATTGCATCCATAATCTTTCCCTCAACTAATTATGTAAACAAAATTGAGTAAAGATTATCAGACACCTGACATTGTTATCTTATGAATTTCCTGGCTGTACCTTTCCTGCACTTGGGGACAAATGAAAGTGTCCATTATTCACTTAGTATCCTTAAAAGGTGTATTTCTCCATGTCACATGTAACATTTATCTTCTGCATGGCACCAAAATCAAATATATACGATTTTCAATTCAATAACATGAAAAATCATGGCTTGAAAATTTTAACAAAAAAATAAATGACACATATAATAAAAGATAAAAATTAAGCCTGCTTTGTTTACAGGTTAAGCAATCGACTCTTCAATTTCTGCATCTATCACTTGGTGTTTAGTAATTATTGACATTAGCATGAAAAAACAAGATGTTACAAAAAATATTTTTAAGACTCCAAACTAAATTGATAAATTAATAGCATGCATGGAACTGCTTTCCATGTGTTTTCAATTCAGTGCTGGTGTGACTTCAGGTCTGATTTTTAAATTTGTGATTTGATTTGTGTTTGGAAGGAAGTAGTCGGAGCCACTTCAAACTTCTTCCCGTTGAACTTTTTGTCAGGTGGGTTTTTCAAATTCAACAGGCAGAACAGATGCTTGAAAGGCCAAAACTGGCACTACTTCAAAGGTTAATAATTAAATGAGGTTTTTTTTTAGAACCTTTTGATAACTTGACCTTTAACCATTGACTTAATGCCAACTGATTTTGGCTTTGTGTTTGTTCAGTGACAGCGAGTCTCATAATGAGCTTGGCACTGAGAGAACTTTGCAATAAGTTCAAAACCTAAATAAGAATTTGATAATTATGAGTTAGTGGAGTTCAGGAATTTTGAAAATAATGACATCATTTGCAATAAAACTTGTATAATGAACTGTCACAGTTAACATTTACATCTTTAAAATGAACCATTATTCTAGCTTTGCAAATTAGACTCTGGATGCACACTGATCTGCCATCTTACACGTGTAAAACATTTATTAAAGAGAGGGAGTCATATATAGTGCTAAACTGATAAAGAATCTTATTTAGTACTGGCCAGATATTCATCCAGCGAGAGATAAATTCTCTCCATCAATGGCCAGAATTTTGTTTGTCTCCTGCCAAACTGACTAATGTTTAGCGTGACTGTCCAAATGAAAAAAATCAAGGTTTTTCATTACCTTTCTGGAGAACACTGACAAGAATTCTGATTTTTTAAAATATATCTGTTTTTGGGCAACTGCTCAGCTCACAAAGGAGCTAATTACCACCACGGCACTTGGGTAGAATGGAGCCTGAGGTAGTGCCTGCACACTTGAACGCTCACAGTGATCAGGACGAGATGGTTAGTTAAGAGACAAGGGAAAGAATTCAAGATCAGATGGAATGGTGAACCTTAGTAATTGAAGGTAACAAGATGTTTTCTATAAAATGTCAAGTTCAAAATTGAATGCTTCAGTAATTTAATGCATGTAAATTAAATGCAAACACTTAAATTTGCTTGATCCTCATTTTAATTATGTTAATATAGTACTTTTCTGTAGTTAATACATTCTTCAGAATGTTTTCTATAATGTAACTTAAATTTGGAAAGCATTATATGCCAAAAATATGACATCTTGTAAAGCTTAATTATCTTATAGTGAAACTGAAATTCTGCAACACCCATTTTTAAGTTTGATTTAAATCTGGTTGCATCTAGGAATTTACCAAATGTTACTTCAGAGGATTTTAGGAAAGTTGATCTTTCGCAGTACAAATGGATTCACTGGGAGGTAAGTGGTGGCTTTTGTAATCAAGCAGTTTATATAATATTGGTGTTATGACTTTTCCTACAATGGAAACAAAAAGTTGTTTTTCCAGTTTTCTCTGGAGCCAATGGTGATGCATTTCTTGGTCCTTCAGATTCCTATTAAATCTTTTCCCCTTTAATATTTACCAAGTAATTGCCTTTGATGTCTGAAAAAGGAAAGGATATATAAGCACTGAGGCAAGACTGTTAAGTATTGAGGGAACTATGCACTATGATTATATTCACTTCAGTGGTCCAAGAACAGGCAAATCTTAAACCTGTCTTTGTTTTTAAGAGCAGATTTTGTATTTATGTGATAGTCATAGAGTCATGGAGTGATACAGTGTGGAAACAGGCCCTTTGGCCCAACTTGCCCACACCGGCCAACATGTCCCAGCTACACTAGTCCCACCTACCTGTGCTTGGTCCATATTCCTCCAAACCTGTCCTATCCATGCACCTGTCTAACTGTTTCTTAAACGTTGGGATAGTCCCAGCCTCAACTACCTCCTCTGGCAGCTTGTTCCATACACCCACCACCCTTTGTGTGAAAAAATTACCCCTCAGATTCCTATTAAATCTTTTCCCCTTCACCTTGAACCTATGTCCTCTGGTCCTCGATTTCCCTACTCTGGGTAAGAGACTCTGCATCTACCCGATCTATTCCTCTCATGATTTTATACACCTCTATGAGATCACCCTTCAACCTCCTGTGCTCCAAGGAATAGAGATCCAGCCTACTCAACCTCTCCCTATAGCTCACACCCTCCAGTCCTGGCAACATCCTCGTAAATCTTCTCTGAACCTTTCCAAGCTTAACAATATCTTTCCTATAACATGGTGCCCAGAATTGAACACAATATTCTAAATGTGGTCTCAACAACGTCATATACAACTACAACATGAACTCCCAACTTCTCTATGCAATACTCTGACTGATGAAGGATAATGTGCCAAAAGCCTTTTTGGCCACCTTATCTAACTGCGACTCGACCTTCAAGGAACTATGCATCTGTACTCCTAGATCCCTCTGCTCTACACACTCCCCCGAGACCAACCATTCACTGTGAGGGTCCTGCCCTTATTAGACGTATGAAATGCAACACCTCACACTTCTCTGTATTAAATTCTATCAACCATTCCTCTGCCCACCTGGTCAATCGATCCAGATCCTGCTGCAATCTTTCACAACCATCTTCACTATCTGCAAAACCACCCACTTTTGTATCATCAGCAAACTTGCTAATCTTGCCCTGTATATTCTCATCCAAATCATTGATGTAGATGACAAACAGTAACGGGCCCAGCACCGAACCCAGAGGCACACCACTAGTCACCAGTCTGAGAAGCAACCTTCCACCATCGCCCTCTGCTTCCTTCCATGGAGCCAATTTACTATCCATTCTGCTATTTAAAATCAGGATTTGGTTTACACACAAACTGCATTGCAGATCACAATTGTTATATTATTTCTAATAAAGACCTTGCAAAATTTCTTTGGCTTTAAACAGGCTTTTGTAAAGCCATATATATGAGTTTCAGTAACATTTCTAACCAACATAGTGAATAAAAACATGGTATTTCCTGATGAAAATGAGATGGGAAAATGCTGACTATTTTTATTCAGTGGTGAAGAGGTTTTGGAGTAAACCCTGAGTACCAATTGGCAGGTATAAAACTGTTATTTTCTATTTGTGCACCAGAAGTTTTAAGGAGTCTTATTCTAAAAAAATGAAACCTTTTCCAATTTTTAACAAATACTTTTTTCCCTGAACAAAAACATAATAACCCTGACCCCAAATTTCAGATATTTTTTCACCCGTCTTCACATTCTTGAACCACTCTACCCCACTCTTTCAAAATATCACTATCCCATCTCTTTTGATCCACAAGAATGGGTCTGACTGTTCAAACCTCCTTTTTTATTTATCACCGAGTCTGGTCATGTCATTTCTCAAATTTCCATCCAACTTCTCCAAAATTCAGTTTTCAAGCTATTGTCAACAATTGTCTATTTCTGATATTGTTCATGGTCAAACGTTGCATCAAATCATTTGAAATTTCGTAAGTAAACATTGGTCTTCAAAAATGCATATAAATTAGTGATTTATTTACAATCTAAAATGGGCAGTCACCTTCAAATCAACGGTTCTTTCACCAATAATTACATTTTGGTTATGAGGAGTAACACATCTGGACTTTATGATTATATAAAGATGTAACAGTGTTAGCAAAAAAGCTATTTTGTGGTTACATTTCATTGCATTCCAGTGCTTCTCTAACTCACCTCATGCGAGATTGAAATATTAATGTAAAATTAAATGGGTCATTTATGATATGATATGATCCTGCTGTTGTTTTCACACAGCCTCCACATGCTTCAATGGTAGACCCTTGAGATGATCAGTGCTGATGCTCCTCCTCCATGTTTAGAAATCACAGGCCAGGATTTGGCTAATACCCTCCGATCCAGGCAGCATTCTATTGAACCTCTTCTGTCATTCTACAAAGCCTTTAATGGGGTGAACAGAACTGCACAGATTACTCCAAATGTGGCCTAACCAAAGGTTCATAAAACTGCAACATGAGTTCCTGACCCTTATATTCAATGCCATGACCAATAAAGGCAAACATACCATATGCCTCCAATGCCACTCTAGTAAATGGGATGCGTTTAAACGTGAGATGACAAGTTCAGGGCATGCATGTTCCTGTTAGGGTGAAGGACAAGGCAGGTGAGAGTAAGGAAGCTGTGATGATGAAAAAAATGAGGCTCTGGTCAGGCAAAAGGAGGTATGGAACATGTATAGGCAGATGGGATCAAGTTTATCCCTGGAGGAGTTTCGGGAACTAAGGTGCATTCTTAAGGAAATCAGGAGAGCAAAGCGGGGGCAGGAGATAGCTCCGACAGATATTAATGAAAATCCTTACAGATTACATGAAGGGAAACAGGGTAACTAAAGAAAGAATATGGCCCCTCAGAAACAAAACTTTTAACTCTGTGCTGCCTGTTGTACATAAACATGAGGATTGGGGAACTTTGGACAGTTGTTGAAATGGGAGAAATGCCCTTATGGTTAAGGCGCATTAAGCTAGGGTTACATTACTGGGCTAAACTTTGTGGGTGTAATGATACCTTCCCAGCAAGGTGTTTGTTGCAAGAGGTAGATGATGGTAACAAATATAACACATTTTTTGTCATTATAAATCAGTGGGCTAAGAAGCTGGGTTTGGAACAAGGGGGTATTATAGAGCATACAATATGGCTACCTGTGCCCTATTGGGTTCTTCCTGAACTGTTTATTGAGCTTGCTTTTCTTCAGGAAAAAGATAAGCGCGAGGTGACTCCAAGAATAGTGGAATATCTTAATTCAATCAGTGAGAGCACTTTGATTGTTTTTACAGATGGATCTAAAGATCCAGTTAGTGGGAGAGCTGGGTTTGGAGTGTATGTGGAGCAGCTTGGGTTGAAGATTGGCCGGCGCATTTCTGATGGAAGCTCTGTTCTCACGACTGAATTAATGGCAATTCAATGGGCTCTATGGTGGATTGAGGAAGCCAGTTTTAGTGAAGTCATTATCTGTTCTGATTCTGCAGCTGCTCTTGAAACTTTAAGAGTAGGGAAATCTAAAGCACGTCCTGACATTCTAAATGAAATCATGAGTGTGTTTTTTAGAATTGGGTTTGCGTGTAACATCACTTTTTGCTGGGTTCCCGGGCATGCTGGGGTGAGGGGGAATGAGCAGGTGGACCTCATAGCAAAGGAGAGTTTAAGAAGATAAATAGATATCCATGTATTATTGGGGAGAGTGGAACTGAGAGAAATAATTAAAGAGGGCTTAACAAAAGAATGGCAGAGAGGATGGGAAATGGAAGTCAGGGGTAGACACTACTTTTCTATACAATCTGAAGTTAGGAAAATATGTTTCTGTACATCTTTGTCCCGTAGGGACTCAGTTAAACTGTGTAGATTGAGGTTGGGACACTGTGGGTTAAATTACTATTTGTGCATTGTAGGGAAACATGTTTCTGGCTTGTGTGAATGTGGGAGTAATGAGACAGTTAAGCATGTTTTCCTAGAATGTAAAAAGTACAGGGTAGAAAGAGAAGTATTGTTTGTTAGACTGACAGGACTTGGAGTTGAGGCTTTTTCTGTTTCATCTTTGTTTGGACACAGTGAGAAACATCAACTGATATCCAGGGCTGTTCTTCAATTCCTGCAAGTTACAGGATTGTATGTAAGGATTTAGTTCAAACTTTGACCTGTGGAGAGCAGTAATACGCTTAGCAGCGTCTACACTGCCGGAATCCTACAAGAAGAAGTAGAACTTTGGACAGTTAATGGAAATGTCTTGACAGTCCGTATTACGGTCAAGGAGGTGCTGGACATTGGAAGGTGTATAAAGGTAGATATATCTCCTGGGCCTGATCAGATATATGCAAGGATATTGTGGGAAACTAGAGAAGAAATTGCAGGAGCCCTGGCTGAGATACAGTGGCTTGCAAAAGTTTTCATACCCCTTGAACTTTTCCACATTTTGTCACGTTACAACCACAAACGTATTGGGATTTTATGTGATAGACCAACACAAAGTGGTGCATAATTGTGAAGTGGAAGGAAAATGATACATGGTTTTCAAATTTTTTTACAAATTAAAAACTGAAAAGTGTGGCGTGCAAAAGTATTCAGCCCCCCTGAGTCAATACTTTGTAGAACTATCTTTCGCTGTAATTACAGCTGCAAGTCTTTTGGGGTATGTCTCTACCAGCTTTGCACATCTAGAGACAGAAATTTTTGCCCATTCTTCTTTGCAAAATAGCTCAAGCTCGGTCAGATTGGATGGAGAGCGTCTGTGAACAGCAATTTTCAAGTCTTGCCAGAGATTCTCAATTGGATTTAGGTCTGGACTTTGACTGGGCCATTCTAACACATGAATATGCTTTGATCTAAACCATTCCATTGTAGCTCTGGCTGTATGTTTAGGGTCGTTGTCCTGCTGGAAGGTGAACCTCTGCCCCAATCTCAAGTCTTTTGCAGACTCTAACAGGTTTTCTTCCAAGATTGCCCTGTATTTGGCTCCATCCATCTTCCCATCAACTCTGACCAGCTTCCCTGTCCCTGCTGAAGAAAAGCATCCCCACAGCATGATGCTGCCACCACCTTGTTTCACAGTGGGGATGGTGTGTTCAGGGTGATGTGCAGTGTTAGTTTTCCGCCACACATAGCGTTTTGCATTTAGGCCAAAAACTTCAATTTTGGTCACATCTGACCAGAGCACCTTCCTCCACATGTTTACTATGTCCCCCACATGGCTTGTGGCAAACTGCAAACGGGACCTCTTATGGCTTTTTTTCAACAATGGCTTTCTTCTTGCCACTCTTCCATAAAGGCCCGATTTGTGGAGTGCACGACTAATAGTTGTCCTGTGGACAGATTCTCCCACCTGAGCTGTGGATCTCTGCAGCTCCTCCAGAGTTACCAAAACTTGGCTGTTTCTCTGATCAATGCTCTCCTTGTCCGGCCTGTCAGTTTAGGTGGACGGCCATGTCTTGGTAGGTTTGCAGTTGTGCCATACTCTTTCCATTTTCGGATGATGGATTGAACAGTGCCCCGTGAGATGTTCAAAGCTTGGGATATTTTTTTAGAACCTAACCATGCTTTAAACTTCTCCACAACTTTATCCCTGACCTGTCTGGTGTGTTCCTTGGGCTTCATGATGCTGTTTGTTCACTAATGTTCTCTAACAAACATAGAAACATAGAAATTAGGTGCAGGAGTAGGCCATTCGGCCCTTCGAGCCTGCACCGCCATTCAATATGATCATGGCGGATCATCCAACTCAGTATCCCGTACCTGCCTTCTCTCCATACCCTCTGATCCCCTTAGCCACAAGGGCCACATCTAACTCCCTCTTAAATATAGCCAATGAACTGGCCTCGACTACCCTCTGTGGCAGGGAGTTCCAGAGATTCACCACTCTCTGTGTGAAAAAAAGTTCTTCTCATCTCGGTTTTAAAGGATTTCCCCCTTATCCTTAAGCTGTGACCCCTTGTCCTGGACTTCCCCAACATCGGGAGCAATCTTCCTGCATCTAGCCTGTCCAACCCCTTAAGAATTTTGTAAGTTTCTATAAGATCCCCTCTCAATCTCCTAAATTCTAGAGAGTATAAACCAAGTCTATCCAGTCTTTCTTCATAAGACAGTCCTGACATCCCAGGAATCAGTCTGGTGAACCTTCTCTGCACTCCCTCTATGGCAATAATGTCCTTCCTCAGATTTGGAGACCAAAACTGTACGCAATACTCCAGGTGTGGTCTCACCAAGACCCTGTACAACTGCAGTAGAACCTCCCTGCTCCTATACTCAAATCCTTTTGCTATGAAAGCTAACATACCATTCGCTTTCTTCACTGCCTGCTGCACCTGCATGCCCACTTTCAATGACTGGTGTACCATGACACCCAGGTCTCGCTGCATCTCCCCTTTTCCTAATCGGCCACCATTTAGATAATAGTCTGCTTTCCTGTTTTTGCCACCAAAATGGATAACCTCACATTTATCCACATTATACTGCATCTGCCAAACCTCTGAGGCCTTCACAGAACAGCTGTATTTATACTGAGATTAGATTACACACAAGTGGACTCTATTTACTAATTAGGTGACATCTGAAGGCAATTGGTTGCACTGGATTTTATTTAGGAGTATCAGAGTAAAGGGGGCTGAATACTTTTGCACGCCACACTTTGCAGTTTATTATTTGTAAAAAAATTTGAAAACCATGTATCATTTTCCTTCCACTTCACAATTATGCGCCACTTTGTGTTGGTCTATCACATAAAATCCCAATAAAATACATTTACGTTTGTGGTTGTAACGTGACAAAATGTGGAAAAGTTCAAGGGGTATGAAAACGTTTGCAAGCCACTGTATATGAATCACTATTAGTCACAGGTGAGGTGGCAAAAGACTGGAAGGGGTTTAATGTTGTGCCTCTATTTAAGAAGAGCTGCAAGAAAAAAACTGGGAACTATAGACCAGTGAGCCTAACATCTGTCGTGGGCAAGTTACTGAAGAAAATTTGAGGGATAAGATATATGCATTTGTCGTTGATTAGAAATAGTTAACATGGTTTTGTACATGGGAGAGTGTCATGAATCTGATTGAGTTTTTTGAAGAAGTAACCTAAAAGGTTGATGAGGGCAAAACCATAGACGTAGTCTTTGGGCAGAGCTGTAGACATTGTATATATCGATTTCAGCAAGGCATTTGACAAGGTTCTGTACGGTAGGCTGCTCTGGAAGGTGATATCGTATAGGATTCAGGAAGAGCTAGCCAATTGGAGAATTGGTTTTATGGAAGGAAGCTGAAGCTGATGAAGTTGGAAGGTTGTTTTTCGGACCGGAGGCCTGTGACTAATGGGTAGCCTCAGGGATAAGTGCTGGGTCCATTGCCGTTTGTGGTTTATGTTTGGATGTGGATGTGCAAGTCATGATTAGTAAGTTTGCAGGTGACACCAAAGCATGTGGCGTATTTGGCGTATTGGGTTCAGTTTTGGTCACCCTGCTACAGGTAGGATATTGTTAAGCTGGAAAGATTTCAGAAAAGATTTACGTGGATGTTATCAGGACTTGAGGACCTGAGATTGGGAGAGGTTGAACTGGATATGACTTTAATCATTAAAGCGCAGGAGGCTGAGGGGTGATCTGAAAGAGGAAAAGATATGGTGAATATGCAGAATTTTTTACACAGAGTCATGGAATCAAGAACCGGAGCACATAAGTTTAAAGTGAGAGGGCAAAGATTTAATAGGAACCTGAGGAGCAACTTTTCACACAGAGGGTGGTGGGTATACAGAATGAGCTGCCAAAGGAGGTAATTGAGGCAGGTCTATAATAACATTTAAAACACATTTGAACATGTTTCGAAAAGCTTTAGAGGGGCATCTTGGTCAGTATAGACAAGTTGGGCCAAAGGGCATTTCCCTGCTGCATGGCTTTATGACTACAACTCTATCCAAAAGTGGAAACATACCATGAATTTATCAAGTGATGCCTTTCAATTCCGTGAATGTCAACATGCTTAATCATAAACTAACAAAATTACACGGCATGAATCTGTATAATTGTCATTGATACGCAGGGCAGAAATGCATCTGAGCAGGTGGCCATGATACAGCAGGTGGTGCAGTACAATGCTAATGTGTCAGCCGAGCAGCGAATTACTATTTCTGTGGAGATTGAGAAAACAAGAGAAGAACTGTACCAGCTCTTTGGACACGGAGATGTGGTATGTTTTATTCTAGAAATGGTAGAGAAAAACAATTAACATTATATTGGTTAAATTAAATTAGCTGTTTATTATCATCTATAATGATTGCACATATAAGATTGCATTACTGTATCTTAAATGTACTAAATACATTTAAAGTATGTTTATTGCTGCTTTATGGAAAAGTAAGCAGTTGTTTAATTAATTGATGGCCTAGTTAAACTAGTAAATGTTGGTTCAGGCATTAGATATCCTCAATGATCTCCTTTAAATAACACATTCTAATACCCTCCCAAACTACTAGAATGGGCATTTGGCACCAAAGGTTGTATCTCATCTACAGTGCCCTCCATAATGTTTGGGACAAAGACCCATCATTTATTTATTTCCCTCTATACTCCACAATTTAAGATTTGTAATATAAAAAAATCACATTTGGTTAAAGTGCACATTGTCAGATTTTAATAAAGGCCATTCTTATACATTTTGATTTCACCATGTAGAAATTACAGCTGTGTTTATACCTAGTCCCCCCATTTCAGGGCACCATAATGTTTGGGACACAGCAATGTCATGAAAATGAAAGTAGTCATATTTAGTATTTTGTTGCAAATCCTTTGCATGCAATGAGTGTTTGAAGTCTGCGATTCATGGACATCGCCAGTTACTGGGTGTCTTCTCTGGTGATGCTCTGCCAGGCCTGTATTGCAGCCATCTTTAGCTTATACTTGTTTTGGGGGCTAGTCCCCATCAGTTTTCTCTTCAGCATATAAAAGGTATGCTCAATTGGGTTCAGATCGGGTGATTGACTTGGCCACTCAAGAATTTTTTAGCTGTGATAAACTCCTTTATTGCTTTAGCAGTATGTTTGGGATCATTGTCTTGCTGTAGAATGAACCGCTGGCCAATGAGTTTTGAGGCATTTGTTTGAACGAGCAGATACCACTTCAGATTTCATTACGCTACTACCATCAGTTGTATCATCAATGAAGATAAGTGAGCAAGTACCTTCAGCAGCCATACATACCCAGGCCATAACACCCCCACCACCATGTTTCACAGATGAGGTGGTATGCTTTGGATCTTGGGCAGTTCCTTCTCTCCTCCATACTTGCCATCATTCTGATATTAGTTAACCTTCGTCTCATTTGTCCACAAGACCTTTTTCCAGAACTGTGGTTGCTCTTTTAAGTACTTCTTGGCAAACTCTAACATGGCCATCCTATTTTTGTGGCTAACCAGTGGTTTGCATTTTGCAATGTAGCCTCTGTATTTCTGTTCATGAAGTCTTCGGCGGAAAGTGGTCATTGACAAATCCACACCTGAAGAGTGTTTCTGATCTGTCGGACATGTTTTTGGGGATTTTTCTTTACTATAGAGATAATTCTTTGGTCATCAGCTGAGGAGGTCTTCCTTGGCCTGCCAGTCCCTTTGCGATTAGTAAGCTCGCCAATGCTCTCTTCTTAATTATGTCCCAAACAGTTGATTTTGGTAAGCCTAAGGTTTGGCTGATGTCTCTAACAATTTTAGTCTTGTTTCTCAGACTCATAATGGCTTCTTTGACTTTCATTGGCACAACTTTGGTCCTCATGTTGAGAAACAGCAATACAAGTTTCCAAAGATGATGGAAAGGCTAGGTGCTGAGAGCTCTCTTATACCTGCATTAAGGAGGCATTTAAACACACCTGAGCAATTACAAACACCTGTGAAGCCATGTGTCCCAAACATTATGGTGCCCTGAAATGGGGGGGGGACCATGTATAATAGCCGCACCCGCTGAGTTTCTCCAGCACTTTTGTCTACCTTTCTATAAACACAGCTGTAATTTCTACATGGTGAAACCAAAAATGTACAAAAGTACCCTTTAATAAAATCTGACAGTGTGCACTTTAACCACTTGTAATTTTTTTTTCTATTACAAATCCAAAATTGTGGAGTACAGAGGCAAATAAATAAATGATGGGTCTTGGTCCCAAACATTATGGAGGGCACTGCACTGTATAACACTGCCATTGATAATGTAGTGATGTCTTCTAAGATTATGGGCAAAGTCCTACTATGGAGCCTTTAACCTTCAGGGCTGTCACTGCAATAGAAACAGAAAGAGAATGCACTTATTTTTGCACTGATGTTACATGACAATAATACAATTTCACAATGCATTACTGAAGAAATGGCTGATAATTATGTTAAGTATTTGACAAGCAATCCTCATATTTTTGTAAAAAGCAGTGTCAATGGATAAAATGGATTTGCTAATGTGAGAGTGGAGTTCTGAAAAATGCTGTAGTGTCAGTCAGCCCTTGGAGAGATATAAACAAGTAGGACAATATTAACAAAATCTTATTCCATTTAAAGGAGTGTTTAAATCAAAAACGGCCCAAAAATATGAAGCCTTAGATAAACATACCATCCCAGTCATAGTCTAGAAATAGAAAATAATGTATTTTCACCAATTATTATTTAAATAATATACATTTAAATAATGGAAAAATCTATAATTAAAATGAACAAAATCTACCGTGCAAAAATATTTACTTATTTACAAGAATTTTTATTTTTATTTTGTATTTTCACCAATTATTATTATTATTTAAAATAAATATCTGAAAAGAACCAAAATTGAATATATATATATATATATATATATAAAAAGAACAACATCTATCATACAACAAGCAAAGGTATTTATTGTCTGTGCATCCCTTAGGTCTTTGTCGGCAAAGATGTTGCCAGACACTTTGGATTTAATTCAGCATCAGAAGCAGTAAAAGGATTTTACAGTCGGGTAAAACCTGGGTAGGTGTATTCTTAGATCTAAAATCAACTGCTTTTACTTTGCAGTGTTCGAGCTATGATTTTGGATATAAAGACCACTACATTGTGCTTATTGCCACGTTGCCATTTGTTCTCAAGACCGTTGGAAACGTGTGTCAAGTATCTACATAAGTGAACATGCTGAATCTTTGACCCTATCTTGGAGAATAGTGCCAAATTTAGTCTTTAATTCCAATCAGTCCGTGATGATATTTATGCTATATTTTAGCCTCTTCCTTTCCTTTGTCATCAAAATTTATCAGCGTAAACTTCTATTCCATTCTCTATCGTATGTGCAGTAAGCTTTCCTTTTTAAAACATCTATCCTCTTTGAATCAATCATTTTCTGTGATGGCAACTCCAATTCTTATGCAACCGCAGGAAATGCTACACTTGTCGCTTGACTCCGTTCAAGGATCCAAGCAGCCTTTCCAGGTGCGGCAGAGGTTCACCTGCACATACTCCAACCTCATCTATTGCATCCGCTGCTCTAGATGTCAGCTGCTCTACATCAGTGAGACCAAGCGTAGGCTTGGCGATCGCTTCGCAGAACACCTCCACTCGGTTCGCAATAACCAACCTGATCTCGCTGTGGCTCAGCACTTCCCCTCCCATTCCGAATTCGACCTTTCAATCCTGGGCCTCCTCCATGGTCAGAGTGGGGCCCACCGTAATTTGGAGGATCAGCTTCTCATATTTCGCTTGGGCAGTTTGAACACCAGTGGTATGAACATTGACTTCTCTAATTTCAGGTAGTCCCTACTTTCTCCTCCCCTTCTCAGCTCTCCCTCAGCCCACTGGCTCCACCTCTTCCTTTCTTCTTCTCGCCCCCCTCACATCAGTCTGAAGAAGGGTTTCAACCCGAAACGTTGCCCATTTCCTTCGCTCCATAGATGCTGCCTCACCCGTTGAGTTTCTCCAGCATTTTGTCTACCTTCGATTTTCCAGCATCTGTAGTTCCTTCTTAAACATCTTAACCAATTCTTATCTCCCTGGGTAAAAGTCTTTTTGGTGATCTATAGCAATTATCTTCTCTTTGCTGTACCCCACAAATAAAAACACTATCTATCTTTCATCATTTTAAAGAAATTTCTTAAAAATATTTCTGAAATTTCAAGAGAGTGTTAAGGGCCTGTCCCACTTTCCCAAGTTACTCACGAATTCTCCCGAGTTTTCCCCTTGATTCAAACTCGGAGAATGCCCGTAGCAAGTCCATAGGAGGCCGTAGATATATATCGTAGCGGCTCGTTATGCCAGCCGTAGCCACTCGGGGCATCAGGTAAATCGGGACTTTTTTTCCAGCATGCCAAAAAAGTCCACAAGTAAAAAGATAGTCGGGAGTAGGAGTTTGTAGATCACAAAAGTCTTGATTTTTTTTAAGGTCCTTTCAACTCGGCAGAGGACTCGGGAAAGTGGTACAGGCCCCTTAGATTTAGCTCTTAGGGCTAAAGCAATCAAGGGATATGGGGAAAAAGCAGGAACACGGTATTGATTTTAGATCATCAGCCATGATCATATTGAATGGCAGTGCTGGCTCGAAGGGCCTAATGGCCTACTCCTGCACCTATTTTTCTATGTTTCTAACAATAATTTGAAAAATAATTTTTCAGGGGCTGGATTCTCCAAAAGATAAATCTCATTCTCTCCTTTCTTAGATGAAAGATACATAGAATCATCTTCTTTTATAGGTCTAGTCTCACACTTCTTGTACCTTGCGTATAACTTTTTTGCACCATCATCAATGCTACAGTCTTTCATTTAAGATATAGTGATCAGAAATAAAGGTTTTAACCAAGTGATTGGTGTCAGATTAGCAATATAGTTACGTCAACAAAAGAAGTAAACTAATCTCCATTGAGTGATAGAATAGACAAATTACATTAACCTAGATTTGTGCACTCTTATTTCAAATAAATGATTGTAATTATAGTCCATTGAATTGATTTTCTTTTTAACTTTTAGTGCACACCTAATCTGTGCATGGGCTGAGGAAGGAGCTGATACAATGGGTCCTGATGGGCTTTTTCATTCAAATGCCTTTCCTCCTAAAAAGCTTGTGGATACTCTTGGAGCTGGAGATACTTTCAATGCAGCTGTGATATTTGAACTGCATAACGGTAGGTCTGAGTTTGTTGTACTCTCACAAAACCAAGTCAGCTTTTAAGAAGGAAAAACATTTTCTAAATGTAAGCTGTTTCGTGTGAGATTATTACATTGCCTACATTTCATTAACACATTGTCCCATAGAATGGTTTGTCACATATTGGACACAAGCCCTCATTTGGTCATCATGAGCCCCTATCATATTTCAGCTTTAAGAAACTCTTAAGAGGTAATAAGTGAAAGACAGAAAATGTTATATCAATGTGGTTAGTTAATTTTCCCTTACTTTGAAAATGAGGATGATGTAAATAAGACCTAAAATCCTTAAACTTTTTTTTATTCCCCCTTGATACTCCTTGCAGGTAGACTTGGAACATTTAGTTTTGGATAGCACTTGGCACATA
The DNA here is from genome assembly GCF_010909765.2 of Amblyraja radiata. Lineage (NCBI taxonomy): Eukaryota > Metazoa > Chordata > Chondrichthyes > Rajiformes > Rajidae > Amblyraja > Amblyraja radiata. Next base: position 27,645,668 of record NC_045961.1, read on the forward strand.
CTGGCATTCATGTGCAAACTGGATAATTTTGTATTCATCCTGATGTTCAAACTTCCAAAGTTTTTGATTAGAATTGAATTTATGAGGAATGAGATTTCAAAATTATTTTATTTCCTTACCAAGAATTAATAAAGTTGATTGCAGGTTCTTTTCAGTACCACCTCCCTGAGATCAATTAAGTGTACACCAAGTCCCTGATGCCTTCCTGCTGGTTTAAATTACTACATTTTTTGTTGAATATTGTATTAGCATACATGCAGTGGGAATTTTTTTGTGAGATTCTATAAAAACTGCTATAAATTCTAGTATTCTCAATGTTTAAACATTATGCTAACACGAGTGTGATCGAACTATGAAAATATGTGATCTCATAGTGTTTGGCTTTATGTTATGTGGATATACCTGACCCACCATGTTATATAATAGTATAACACTCTGTATTATGTGATTTTTATTTTGCAGGCAAGTCTATTCAGGAAGCATTGACGTTTGGTTGCCAAATTGCTGGGAAAAAGTGTGGGTTTCAAGGTTATGATGGAATTGTCTAAGCAAACCGAAAATCTAATGAAAGAATAGCTACAATTGATTGAAATTAGAAAATTCCACACGAGCAAGATTTTTGATAATGAAGCCATCTGATATGCAAATATATAAAATAGGTTTTGTAAATTTCCTTCGAATGTAAAACAATTTAAAATATAATAAAACCTGCTAGATCTATCATAGATTGAGTTCAACATTTATCATCCTGATACAGCATGATATAATTACAATAGAGATTTTGATGAATCTCAGCATTTATTTTAAGTTAGTCAATGACAGATTCAAAGGTTTTAAAGGTCTGTTTATTGTCACGTGTAACAATTAAGGTACAGTGAAACTATAATTACCATGCAGCCATACTAAAAAAAACAACACACATGTACATAAAAGTTAATATAAACATCCACCACAGCAGATTCCCCACATTCCTCACTGTGATGGAAGGCAATAAAGTCTAATCATCTTCCCTCTTTATTCTCCCGCGGTCGGGGCGGTCAAACCATCCGCAGTCAGGGCGATTGAAGCTCCCGCGTCAGGGCGGTCGAAGCTCCTGCGCCTTGGAGCTCCCAAAGTTGGTCCGTAACCTGGGACCACGAGCTCCACAATGTTAAAGTCCGCAGGCTCCCGTAGTTGGAGCATCAGATGTCGATCCCCGACAGGGACCGCCAGCTCCACGATGTTAAGTCCTGCCGGCTCCTACAGCTGGAGCTCCCGAAGTTGATCCCCAGCACGGGACCGCCAGCTCCTCGATGTTAGGTCGCAGTGCGGACGGAGATGCAATACGGGAATAAATAAATAAATAAAAATAAATCGCTTCTCCGTCGAGGTAAGAGATTAAAAAAAGTTTCCCCCAATCCCCTCCACCCCACATAAAACAAGCTAAAGAAAACTAAAACATTAAAAAAAATAACAAAGAAGGAAAAGGACGAGGCAGACTGTTGGCGAGGCAGCCACTACGGCGAACACCCGGTGAGAAAATCAACAATGAGTAAAGCTGCAATGTAATTACTCCAATTAACTTTAGCCCGTGGAGCGGGTGAAGTACTGGATAACTTCATGAAATTGAATTTAAAGTTTTAATCAAACATACAATTTATTTATGTGATTGTATAACAGAGGCTTTTTTCCATAAATCTTTGAAATATTAGGAATTTTACTTTTCCTGTGGAATTTAGTCTAGAAGGGTTAGTAATTGAAATAGATTAGTCTATTGAAAATCAAAAACTACAGATGCTGGAAATCTGTAATTTAAATGGAAAATAGTGGATACACTCAGCAGGCCAGGCAGCATCAATGGAAATGGAAACATTTGTTTCCAGTCAAAGACTTCACCAGAACTGACATTAGCAGAAAGAGAAACAGTTAACATTTCAGATCAAAGACCCTGCATCGGATCATCTCAGCTAATTCAACTTGAAATATGAACCTTTTTCATTCTATAGATGTGTTCTGAGGGATTCCAAAATATTTTGTTTGAATGCGTCAATAGCTCTCATTGTTAGCTATTTCACTTTTTAGATAGATTAACAGCTGAAAAGTTTACTTACTGGATTCCATATTTTACAAACATTTCAGTATAAATTACAAATTTAGCACTGATTGCTTTGCACGCTGTTTGTGATTGACTGTGTTGCATTCTTTGTCCTCAACTGAGATGCAACCTTGCAAAAGCTAAACTGTGTGTATATACACATAATAATAATAATAATATATTTTATTGTCATTGCACGTCAGTGCAACGAGATTTAGTATGCAGCTCCAACCGATGAAAAAGAAAAGTAAAATAAATAAAGAAGCTGTGTGTCGTGACCATCCAAGGGAGACAGTCCGGGGGGGGGGGGGGGGGTGGGGGGCACTCAGCAGGGCCGGTTCAGAGCCGCTATAGCTCTTGGAATAAAGCTGTTGCATAGATACATACACAATAGGTGCAGGAGTAGGCCATTCAGCCCTTCAACCCAGCACCGCCATTCAATGTGATCATGGCTGATCATCCACAATCAGTACCCCGTTCCTACCTTCTCCCCATATCCCTTGATTGCGCTAGCCCCAAGAGCTCTATCCAACTCTTTTGAATGCGTCGTCAATAAATGAAAAAATATGTAAATTACTTTTGTTTTTGCTTGAATTCAGTTGTCAATATACCCTCATTTAATGTACACCTTATTTATGACTGGAAAATATTCAAAATCTCAAAGTTTTATCTACAAAGTGCAGTGAAAAGAAACAGCGAAACATTTTAATGAGCTTGTAGTTTAAATATTTGACTGCGTAACTTGCATGTGCAGTGCCAATTCCATGTACACAATTGACCACAGTGGTTTGCATCTAATATCTGCTGATAAACTATGGTGGCTCAGTGGTTAAGTTACTGCGATAGATAAAGGTTTGAACTATTGACTAAAGGGCATGAATTTGAATAATATCAAAGCTGATAATTCAAATTCAATTCATTAAGTTCAGTTGGGTGACCAAAACAATGTATTCTTGGTATTGTTGAGCCACTGTTTTTGTTAAATTCTGGTTCACTAGCATCTTTCAGAGAGGCCAGCACTTGCAAAGATTTGTCTGTCTCCACCACAAATGCTTCCAAGATTAACTTTTCCAATCCCCACCTCTTTTTTCCATGTGCTTTAACTGGATGCACGCTCTGTCCCCTTACTCCTTTCCACTGACATCTATATTCCTTCCTCAGACTTCACATACCATGCCTCTTCTATACTGGCCTCCTTAACTCGCAATATATGTATTTTCATTTCTGGCCTTCGTCCAACCATCTACCAATCCAAACACCCCCTCACTTGTATCCATCCATCATTTGCCTGCCATTGTTCTGCCCCACCACTCTTTCAGCTTTTTTCTACCCCTCCTCCACGACAATCAGTCTGATGGAGGATCGCAACCCTAAACGTTGAATGGGAAAAGATAGGTTAGCCATGATTGAATGACGGAGGGGTAGACTTCTGCTCCTATGACTTATGAACTCATAAAACCTCACCTATCAATGTTCTCTAGAAATGCAGCCTGGCCCAGAGTTACTCCAGCACTTTGCGTCTTTTGCTACAGCCCGCCTACTCCACCCTGCCCCAGGTAGCAGCCCCCATGGCTTTACCTTGCACTTAACGTAATTCCCTAATCCTGTATCTGTATACTGCAAGTGGCTCGATTGTATATCTTTCCACTGGCTGGTTAGCAGGCAACAAAAGCCTTTCATTGTACCTCGGTACACATGACAATAAATTAAAACCACAGTCTGCTCTCACCATCCTGCCCCTGGGACCACCGCCCACGGCCTGCCCTTGCTATCCTGCCGGAGGGAGCAGTTGGTGCAGCGCCCAAGGCCTGTTCTGTACACCCTGCCCAGGGTAGAGCAGGTGCAGAGGCCATGGCCTGCTCTCGCCACCCTGCCTCTTGCACTCAACAGTATTCCCCTATCCTGAAGATAGACACAAAATGCTAGTAATTCAGTGGGACAGGCAGCATCTCGGGAGAGAAGGAATGGGTGATGTTTCGGGTCCAGACAATTCTTCAGATAAAACCTGAAACGTCACCTATTTGTTCTGTCCAGAGATGCTGCCTGTCCCGCTGAGTTACTGCAACATTTGTGTCTATCTTTGGTGTAAACCAGCATCTGCAGTTCCTTCCTGCACATTCCCTTATCCTGTATCTGTACACTGTGGATGGCTGGATTGTAATCATGTACTGTCTTTCTGCTGTCTGGTCAACTGAAACCACTACCTGCTCACACCTCCCTACCCCTGGGAGCATGACCCAAGGCCTCCCTGCCACAGAGAGCCGCCGGTACATCACCCACGGCCCACTCTCACCACCCTGCCCTGGGGAGCAGCACCAACGGCTTTACCTTGCACTAAACATTATTCCCTTATCCTGTATCTGTACACTGAATCGTTTAATCTTTCCGCTGACTGGCTGCACTCAACAAAAGCTTTTCACCGTACCTCGGTACACGAGACAATAAACTAAAACTGAAACCACAGCTTGCTCTCGTCACTGTCCCAGGAGCAGCACCCACAGCTTGCTCTCATCACCCTACCCCAGGAGCAGCACCCATAGCTTACTCTCATCACGCTGCCCCAGGAGCAGCACCCATAGCTTACTCTCAGCACCCTGCCCCAGGAGCAACACCCACAGCATGCTCTCAGCACCCTGCCCTAGGAGCAGCACCCAGCCCCAGGAGCAGCACCCATAGCTTACTCTCAGCACCCTGCCTGCCCCAGGAGCAGTACCCCCAGCTTGCTCTCAGCACCCTGCCCCAGGAGCAGCACCCATAGCTTACTCTCAGCACCCTGCCTGCCCCAGGAGCAACAACCACAGCTTGCTCTCAGCATCCTGCCCCAGGAGCAGCACCCATAGCTTACTCTCAGCACCCTGCCTGCCCCAGGAGCAGCACTCCCAGCTTGCTCTCAGCACCCTGCCCCAGGAGCAGCACCCATAGCTTACTCTCAGCACCCTGCCTGCCCCAGGAGCAACAACCACAGCTTGCTCTCAGCATCCTGCCCCAGGAGCAGCACCCATAGCTTACTCTCAGCACCCTGCCTGCCCCAGGAGCAGCACTCCCAGCTTGCTCTCAGCACCCTGCCCCAGGAGCAACACCCACAGCTTGCTCTCAGCACCCTGCCCCAAGAGCAGCACCCACAGCTTGCTCTCATCACCCTGCCCCAGGAGCAGCACCCATAGCTTACTCTCATCACCCTGCCCCAGGAGCAGCACCCATAGCTTACTCTCAGCACCCTGCCCCAGGAGCAACACCCACAGCTTGCTCTCAGCACCCTGCCCCAGGAGCAACACCCATAGCTTACTCTCAGCACCCTGCCTGCCCCAGGAGCAACACCCACAGCTTGCTCTCAGCACCCTGCCCCAGGAGCAGCACCCATAGCTTACTCTCAGCACCCTGCCTGCCTCAGGAGCAACACCCACAGCTTGCTCTCAGCACCCTGCCCCAGGAGCAGCACCCATAGCTTACTCTCAGCACCCTGCCTGCCCCAGGAGCAGCACCCAGCCCCAGGAGCAGCACCCATAGCTTACTCTCAGCACCCTGCCCCAGGAGCAACACCCATAGCTTACTCTCAGCACCCTGCCTGCCCCAGGAGCAACACCCACAGCTTGCTCTCAGCACCCTGCCCCAGGAGCAGCACCCATAGCTTACTCTCAGCACCCTGCCTGCCCCAGGAGCAGCACCCATAGCTTACTCTCAGCACCCTGCCTGCCCCAGGAGCAGCACCCATAGCTTACTCTCAGCACCCTGCCTGCCCCAGGAGCAGCACTCCCAGCTTGCTCTCAGCACCCTGCCCCAGGAGCAGCACCCATAGCTTACTCTCAGCACCCTGCCCCAGGAGCAGCACCCATAGCTTACTCTCAGCACCCTGCCTGCCCCAGGAGCAGCACCCATAGCTTACTCTCAGCACCCTGCCTGCCCCAGGAGCAACACCCACAGCTTCCTCTCAGCATCCTGCCCCAGGAAGCATCACCCACAGCTTGCTCTCAGCATCCTGCCCCAGGAAGCATCACCCATGGCTTTAACTTGTACTATCTGTACACGGTGAATCATGCATAGTCTAGCCGCTGTGTGGTTATTAGCACGCAACAAATGTTTTTCACTGTAACTGGCCACAGAACTCAACTGAAACTGAAACTACGGCTTGTTCTCCACAACCTGCCCCTGGGAGCAACAGCAACAGCAACAGTAACAGCCTCCCTGTCCCGGGGTGTAGTCGGTGCAGAGGCCTAGGCCTAGGCCCGCTCTCACCTCCCTGTCCCGGGCAGCAACGCCCACGGCGGCTTCACTTCATTTCACCGCCTCTGACTTCAAATTCAAAGTGGGCGTCAAGTTGTGATGATGACGGGCAGCGGCTCAGTGTTGACCCGGCGCTGAGAGCGGCGGCGGGAAAGAAGGAAGGAAGGAAGTCCTGGCCAAAGATCGCTCCTCTATGATCTTTGGTCCTGGCCCAGCGACCCCGAACAACAGCCGTCAGTCCGTCCGTCAGCCCGGTGAGTTCAGGCTGTTCCCGCCAACCAACAACTCAGCTTCTTAACTTTACTCAGTGACTGTCAGTGATCCCCCTCCCCTCCCGTAACACCGACCAGTTGCGTTATGCTCACCCCCGCCAACAACATCCACCTCATGAAGAGGAAAGGGATTGAGCAGAGTCAGAGTGCATCTATTAAAAAGGGAAATCACTTCCAACCAATCTATTTTTCTTTCGAGAATATTATCAATGCAGTTTACTCCTCGTCCTTATGTGCAACCTGTTGCCAATTTAGTTTAATCCCTCTTGCACCACACCAGGTGGATATTAGTCTGTAAGTAGCAATGTTACAAAATTTTGAGATTTAAAAAAATCAAGTCTGCAATTTATCCCACCAGATAATGCATAAAAAGAAGTTTAATTTGACACCTAATTCACTTTCATATCTTCAGTATTAAAAAAGTTATGGCCATTTTCATACTCGGAAATTAGCATCTTCCCTATTGCTTTTCCATTGACTTAACTCAAAAGCTGTGATCGAGGACAGTCAAAAAGCCTATAACTTTCTTAAAAATCAAGAGAACTGAATGACATTTTCATTTATTATAGATTGAAGCATTCTGAAACAAATATAAAACATCTTACTTGGATGACCTGAAATTAAAGCATATAATTAGTTAATTACCTAATTGTAGTTAATTACAAAATTGACCTTTGTGACGGAAAGAGTAATAAATACCCAGACTGCCGTGAAAATTCAAAAATGTGATATTCTCAAGATCAGAACTTTAATATTATTGTATTATGTGCTGTCAGTCCGTAACAGATAGGTAAATAAATTACAATTTCTAGCAATAGACCAAGTCTTTATGGAGAAGATCAGTTGCTAGCTGGTACATTGGCATATCATAATCTGTAGCATCATCATACTCCTCAGATTGTAACCAATAAGCATCTCTGTACACCTTGTTTTTCCTCAACTTTTCTATTTTAGCATTGTAAACTACGTTTTTGCTCATCAAACCACGAATTACATGCCTTTCTGCCCACTCCCATTAAGAATGTCCTGTAGATTCCATTTCTTAAGAAAATGATATATTTTTTAAATAGCCTAAGTATTCAAATAACAAACTAATCCCATTCACACAGGAATTCACAATATAACATGATTTTTAAATCTCTCTGTCATGAATTTATGTGCCCGATGGAAGGAATTTAATGTTTAATTCCCATAAATTAATCTAGAAACATCCACTCAATATAATTAAAATTATTATTTTTTTGCACAATACATGGGACTAAAACTGATATGTAGTATAAAAATATTGACTATGGATAGACAATAACACAAAATATAGACGATTTAGATGCTCTTATGACATGATTGTCCAAAAAAAAAGAGCATTTAAATAATCTTGCAAGTGGGTGTTTCTGGAACGTGATCAATTCAATTCAATTCAATTCAACTTTATTGTCATTGCACAAATACGAGTACAGGTACAACGAAATGCAGTTTAGCGTCTGGTCATAGTGCAAGATAGTAGAAATAAAAATACTGGTTAACAATGTGTGGACTGTGGATGAATTAAGCTGGTACATAGGCAGATAAATGTACACAAATGGGAGAGTCTAAAGATAGCTAGCGACGGGACTGTGAGTTCAGCAGTGTAATCGTGTTATTGAAAAAACTGTTCCTCAGCCTGCTTGTGCGAGACCTGAGGCTCCTGTACCGCCTCCCTGATGGGAGGAGGGCAAATAGTCCATGGTTAGGGTGAGAGGGGTCCTTGATGATTTTCCCGGCCCGTCTCAGACACCGTTTGCGGTGGAGGGCATCCATGGCAGGGAGCGGGGCACCGATGATGTGCTGAGCGGTTTGCACCACCCGTTGCAGTGCCTTCCTGTCAGCTGTGGTACAGCTGCTGTACCATACCGTGAAGCAGGTGGTCAGGATGCTTTTGATGGTACAGCGGTAGAAGTTGGACAGGATCTGGGGGGCAGGTGAGCTTTCTTAAGCCTCCTCAGAAAGTAAAGGCGCTGCTGCGCCTTTTTGATCAGTTTGGTGGTATTGAGGGACCAGGACAGATCCTCTAAGATGTGTACCCCGAGGAATTTGTAGTTGGAGACGCGCTCCACCTCAGTCCCGTTTATGTGGATGGGGGTATTTCTGCCACCTCTGGTCTTCCTGAAGTCAACAATGATTTCCTTCATCTTCTTAGAGTTGAGGACGAGGTTATTATTGGTACACCAGGCTGCCAGGTTCTGGACCTCCTCCCTATAGGCTGATTCGTTGTTGTCCCTGATCAGTCCTACCACCGTGGTGACGTCGGCAAATTTTATGATGGCGTTGGAGCCATACTTAGGGACGCAGTCATGGGTGAAGAGGGAGTAGAAGAAAGGGCTGAGCACACAGCCCTGTGGCACGCCGGTGTGTTCAGTGTTAGAGTGGAGGAGGTGAGGTTGTTGATCCTAACAGACTGTGGTCTGTTGGTGAGGAAATCCAGTGTCTAATTGCAGAGGGAGGTGGTGATGCCAAGTCCAGAACTATACTAAATCCAGAATATTGTCTCCTCTGGAAGGACAGGAGACATGTTGATGGAACCTGGGGAGTACAGTTTTAAGGTTGGAGTGGTTAAAATCACCCGCAACAATAAAAGCCCCCTCTGGGTGTGCAGTTAGTTGTTTGCTGATAGCAGCTTGCAGCTCTTCCATTGCTAGTCTGGCATTAGCGTCCGGAGGTACATAAACTGCAGTGATAACAATCAATGTAAATTCTCTGGGCAGATAGAAGGGCCTGCACTTTATCATCAGGTATTCCAGGTCAGCAGAGCAGTGACTACCAATTCTAACAACGTCCGTACACCATGAATTGTTCACATAAATGCACATCCCGCCGCCCTTGGTCTTACCGGAGTCCTCCGCTGTTCTGTCGGCCCTGAAGACAGTGCGCCCATCCAACTCGATGGCGTTGTCCGGGATGTTGTCGTTAAGCCATGTTTCGGTAAAGACCATGGCGTTGCAGTTAGCGATCCGTTTATGTGAGGTGATCTGCAGCTGTAGTTCATCGATTTTATTCACCAGGGACCGAACATTGGCGAGGAAAATGCTTGGCAGAGCTGGCTGGTGAGGGTTTAGCTTTAGCCTAGCCCGATAGCCTCCCCACTTCCCACGTCTTTGTTTGCGGTCTCTGTGCCGCCTCCGGGCACTTCCTGTCGGAGGAGCTGGCACACTAGACCGCGGTGTCCTGGTGATCTCCGGCGGTAGTTGGAAGTTGCTTGGTGTACTGGTTGTATAGAGAAGACCGAGATCCAGTAGTTCTTGACGGCCATAAGAAGTCTTCGCTCGACTGTTCCGAGCGAAAACTACGGTAATTATTAACCAGAAAATAACTAACTTGCAAAAACTGTGGAGACGCAGAGCCTCGCGTTGTGCACGCGACGCCATCTTGGATCCCATTGGAACGATTGGAACGTTGCATTTGGTGTGAATTTGAACCCCATATCGGCAGGAAAAACGCACGTAAATTTTCGCAACGTAAAATTTGATTAAAGCCATCCCAAGAAACAAGTTTATATGTAAAATAAACGACTTACATTTTGTTTTGTCCCGTTCATGCAATCCGTCACATTGTAGGCGTTGAGGGCGTTAGAAGTCGCGTTTTATTTTAATGTAATTATTAAATTGTCTTGCGTTTAATTAAAAAAATCGGGAACAGAAGTCCAATCGATTTTTCTTCAGCAGCTGGCAGCCCAAGGAAATCCCTCTCCGATAAGCAGTATGAAAACGGCATTTTAATCCCGCCCCACCCCCCTCAAAGGCGCCAAAGTCGCGCACACGGCCAGTGGCAGAACTGCAGCGCCGCTGAAGGTAAGTTTTGTAACATCGCTACTGTAAGGACATTGGTTCCAGTCCTGAGGAGATATTTACCTATCCCATTCAAATAGGTGTCTTATGCACTAAAACCAGTCCTAACACCGCAGTAATCGGAAGTCAACCCTTCCGCAACATGCTTCAAACCTCAATTATTATCCTAATTCCCCCCTCCTTGGCATAAAGCACTCTGAGTAATCTAGATATTACAGACTTGACTGGGAGGGAGGGAGGGAGGGGTGGTGGTGTACTTTTATCTTCTTTACATCCTTACATGTGGAATGCATTGACATTTTGGCCTATTAAACCATAGAATAAATGTTAAATATCGTAACAAAGTTACCTCTTTTAGGCATCCTGTTCTAGAATGTTTTGAAGCTATTGGTGACTTCTGATGTTGATGGAAGTTTTGTTTATTGTCATGTGTACCGAGGTACAGTGAAAAGCTTTTGTGTGCCAACCAGTCAGTAGAAAGGCAATACATGGAAGGTCTGACATCTATCTTCTAATTCTTGTCAAGAGGTAGGTATATACCTAGGTTGTCCCAGGTGAAAGGCCCATTACAGGAAATTTAGGTGCAAGGGATTCAGGTGCCTGTTGCTGGATTGGAGAAGCACACTACAGGTGTAATCTTTCCACCCTGAATGGAAATGAGCAGGAAAATCAACCTAGCAAATTCAAATTGTTTTTTTTATATGAGGGTAGTACATAAAATTCTAAAAAGAGGTAATCACAGAGGCTAAATAAAAATTTGGATCAATTATTATCGCGTTTGTGGAAGTCTTCACAAATTCATCATTGGCTAACTTCTAATCAATTTTCCCACTCTTGTTCCATCCATACAATTCTAATTTCAAGTTTTTTGTATTGAACTTATTGACCATGCGAGATAATAAAAAATATAGTGTTTTTTTTAATTTCCCATCGAATCAAGAGCATTGTCTATAATAATCCATAATTATCCATAATAATAGATATATATTTTATTGTACTGGTTCTAATAGATTGATAATTTAATGCCTTTCCTCTGTTATGTTCAATCAGATACAATGGCCGCTACAATCAGTAAGTACAGAACAAGAGCAAGAACAAACACATCTGAAGGTTTTTCTAAATCACGTATTGACCGAAAGCGCACACGGATGGATTCAGTTTCTCAGATGTATGATGCAGACGAGGATGAAGAGTCTTCAAGTGAAAAGAGTGAGAATGAAGAGTCAATGAGTAGTACCTCTGAGGATGAGGAAGAGCAAAACCCACTCAACAAAGCAACAGATAGTTCAGATGAAGAACCGGTTATTCAAAAGAAGCGTTTACGTTTTGATCCATTCATCGAGAGTGAGAGCAGCTCAGATAGTGAGATTTGCAGCAAGCCAATAAGGAAGATAAAATGCAATTCGCGCCATATTTGTGTACAGGATGAAGAAGAAGGAAGCGGTGAGGAAACAACTACGAACACTAATCTGCATGTAAAAATTGAAGAGGGCCCTCAGTTAGAGAAAGAACTAACAATTGCTCGAAAAAGGAAACGGCAATTGGAGCTTAAGCGTTTATCACAGAGGAGAAGAACCCAAATCTCAACTCGCAGTAGCTTTCAGTTAATTGAGGTTAGTTTCTTTCAATAATTAATTATTCAGATAATTCTGATCAATTTTTTTTATTCCCCATCATTTCCAAATATTTCATTCATCCACATAAATTTCATGCCGAGATTGTTCACACTCTTGAATTTCTGTTCAAAGTCAGGTTTTCCTTCAGACCTCATATCTTCACATATTACCAAAAATGTATAACACCAACTTCACAAGTATTTACCAAAACAAAATGTGTAAATAGGCTAAACCATCGTCTTCAGTAACTATTTTGCACAGAGTACACTTGGAACCTGAAGAAGGGTCTCGACTCGAAACGTCACCTATTCTTTCGCTCCATGGATGCTGCCTCACCCGCTGAGTTTCTCCAGCACTTTTGTCTACCTTTGATTTTTCTGGCATCTGCAGTTCTTTCTTAAACACTTGGAGTTCAGATACATTGTCATTTTTTTCTGGAAGAGACTGCCTGGTTGGCTCTATGAACACCATAAAAGGGTTGGATTGTTCTGCACTCAATCCAAAGGCCAAACCTGCCTACGGTGGTAACCACCTCGTTAACTAAGCTGTCAACAGCGGGTTAAATTGACCCGTCAATGGTTCCATGGCCTTAAGGGATGTAAGATGAAGCTCTGACCAAGAGTCTCCTATTGACAGCATTTCATTGAACTGTTTCTAAATATGTTTGATCATCATTACCAATAGATTTAAATTAAATTAAATATTTAATACATTTCAAAAAAGAAACATTTGTAATTAAAATACTTCACAGTATTAGAAGTTAGTTGAGATAAACTACGGTAATGAACATTTTTACTTGGTTTCTTTCGAATGAATGGGGTTGCATTTCTTAAATCAGCCATCCCTGGCATAAAGCTGAGAAGCCAGATAAAAGGTAGACCCAGCACTTATATCTATTAAATTTGGGCACTTCCACTGAACTCAGTGTTATTATTAGATCTTGGTGCAGAGCTGTAATGGCATTTTTTTCTTGTCATGTTCTTTCTGGAAAAGCCCACTTTTGGTTGGGGTACATTCCACCCACTACATATCCATTTTGTCAATCTGCAGCCAGGTACTATCATTCAAGGCAATGCTCAATCAAAAGTTAAAGTCAATTCTATTCATCACATGCACATCACATGCAGTGAAATGAATTTGCCAGCAACGATACACTTAAAAAAGAACACACAATACACAATAAAATTTAACACAAACATCCACCACAGCATTCTTCACTGGTAGAAGGCAACAAAGTTCAGCCAGTCTTCCTCCTTTGTTCACCCATGGTTGGGGCCATAGACCCTCTGTAGTTACCATTTACTCAATTTACTATGAGGCACAGCAATGTTGTCAACCTCAATCCAAAAAGATAAATCCTATGGATGGTTTATTGGCAATTAAAGCCATTCTTCAGTCCTTACAAAAGACCATCGCTGAGCTGGACTGTAAAGATAGATGAACAAATTGTGTTCTGCTTAAATTGTTTTAGCATCAGATGGATATTTTTCATTCCATTGGTATTACATATTGTTATAGCCCCATCTGACATTGTAGCCCCATCTGACAAGATATGACATTAATCTGTATCTGTTTCTCAGAATTCAGATGAAGAGTCTGAGGCAACATCTTTCTCCCAGGAGGAAAATAGCTCAGGAACCGAATGGGAAAATGACAGTTTAAAAGACTTCATTGTATCTGATGAAGAGGATCTGTATACAACATCAAACCACAGCGAATTATCACCATCTTTCCTGGCAAAACATCTTCCAAACTGTAAGTATTAATACGCTTTTAGATTGAAATTGTCTCTAGTAATCAAGCATAATTGGGATGCAGGAGGCAACTATTAACTAAAATTAACAGGTGCAAATGTAAATTTGAGTTTTTACCTCTATAACGATTAGAATTTTGGAAAATAAAATTAAATGAATAGTTCCACCCTCGATACTATTTTTTAAATGTTACTTTATGTAAAATTTATTTCATTAAAAGATTTGAGTAATCTGTTTTGCAGGAGACGACTTTAAAAAAAAAAAAAAAAATACAATTTTTTTAAATGGCGCGGCCCTGTCCAGTCGCCGTTGTGGCAGCTCCGCGAAAATTGTGTGTGTTTTTAACTTTTATGTTCCTTTTTAACATTTCTAAGTTCTAACTCCCTAGTACTAACAAAGTATGACAAGGAAACCCTCTTAAATCTAAACTCCAGGGCAAACGGAGACTTTTTAAACTCTGTACCTACTGATCCAGCATGGCCAGCAGAGATCAGCAGAAGCTGTTGCAGCAACAATGGGAGCTCGGCTGCAAGGAAAACCCGGAGAAAACATCGAGGGAAGCGGGGGGGGATTCGGAATAGGCTGAGAGCCCAAGCCTTTCGTCCCCCTCTGCCCAGCATTCTTCTGGCGAATGTCCAGTCCCTGGAAAACAAGCTGGATGACCTCAGGGCGAGGAACAGATTCCAGCGGGACATAAGGGACTGCAACATCCTCTGCCTGACTGAAACATGGCTGACCTCGCTGATTCCGGATCAGGTAATCTGCCCAACCGAGTCCTTCACTGTCCACCGTGCTGACAGAACAGAAGCATCTGGGAAATCCAAGGGTGGAGGAGTCTGCTTCATGACCAATAACAACTGGTGCAACCCTGGAAATATCAAGATGCTTTCCCGTTCCTGCTCGCCGGACCTGGAGCACCTGACGATCTCATGCCGCCCATTCTACCTTCCCCGGGAGTTCGGCGCAGTGCTCGTCACAGCCGTCTACATTCCACCGCAGGTGGACACCGATTTGGCACTATCGGCCCTACACGATGTGCTATGTCGACATCAAAACAAGTACCCGGATGCGGCTATGGTGGTGGCTGGAGATTTTAATAAATCAAATCTCAAGAAGGTCATGCCGAACTTCTACCAACACATCACGTGTGCCACCAGGGGGGAGAGAACTTTGGACCACTGCTACACGCCGTTCAGGAAAGGCTACAAGGCCGTTTCACTCCCTCCCCTAGGAAAATCTGACCACGCTGCCATTTTCCTGTTGCCGGAGTATAAACAGAGGATAGTTCGGGAAGCGGTAGAGACGAGGGACGTAAAGCGGTGGTCCGACCAGTCAGAGACCATGCTGCAAGATGCACTGAGCGATGTCGACTGGAATATGTTCGAAGCAAGTTCCAGTGACGTCAGTGAGTTCGCGGAAGCAGTCACGGACTTAATCGCAACAGTAACCGACAACATCGTCCCCACGGTAAGGGTAAGCACCTTTCCGAACCAAAAACCCTGGGTAGACAGGTCTGTTCGTGTGGCCTTGAATGCTCGCACCGCTGCCTACAACTCGGGCCTGGCATCAGGAAACATGGACGTCTACAAGGCAGAGTCCTACCGACTGCGAAGGGCGGTGAAGGACGCAAAGAGGAGGTACAGAGACAAGATGGAGTTACAGATGGAGCAGCAGGACACCAGAAGCCTGTGGCAGAGGCTACGGATTGTAACCAACTACCGGAGCACCCCTCCCTCATCCGCAATGCCGGCACCTCCCTAGCTGATGACCTGAACTCCTTTTACGCTCGTTTCGAGAGGGGCAACACCACCCCAGGTCTGCCGACTATCGACAATACCGCCAGCGGGCTGGCTACCGAAGCTGAAGGGAGGAATGTGCACACTCGCTGTCCGAGCACGACGTGAGGAGGGCTCTGACACGGGTGAACACGAGGAAAGCTGCAGGCCCCGATGGCATCTCGGGGCGAGTACTCAAGTCCTGTGCTACGCAGCTAGCTCCGGTGCTCGCTACATTATTCAACCTCTCCCTGGACAAGTCCGTGGTCCCTGCCTGCTTCAAAAAATCCATCATTGTACCGGTACCAAAAAATGCCTCCCCAGCCTGTCTGAATGACTACCGTCCGGTGGCCCTTACCTCGGTAGTCATGAAATGCTTTGAGAGGCTGGTGAAGAAACACATAATAATATATAATAATATATCTTTTATTGTCATTGCACGTCAGTGCAACGAGATTTAGTGTGCAGCTCCACTGATGTCCAGGAAAGGTAAATAAATACAATACATAAATAAACAAGCTGGATTGATTGACGTGACCATCTGAGGGAGACTGTCCAAAGGGGGTGGGTGGGGGGGCACTCATTAGGGCCGGTTCAGAGCCGCTATAGCTCTTGGGATGAAACTGTTCCTGAGTCTGGAGGTTCGGGCGTAGAAGGCCTTGTAACGTCTGCCGGAGGGAAGTAGTTGAAACAGACCGTGGCAGGGGTGTGATGAGTCCTTATGGATGCTGAGGGCCTTCCTGAGGCACCGCGTGTGGTAGATGCCCTCCAAGGCTGGTAGCTCTGTCCCGATGATCCTCTGCGCTCTGTTGACGACGCGCTGAAGAGCTCTCCTCTCCGCCTCCGTGCAGCTGAGATACCACACAGAGATGCCATACGTTAGTATGCTCTCTGTGGTGCAGCGGTAGAACGTTGTCAGCAGCTGTTGGGGCAGACCAGTCTTTTTTAATGTCCTCAGGAAGAACAGTCGTTGCTGTGCCTTCTTGACCAGCACGGCGGTGTTTGTGGACCATGTGAGGTCTTCTGAAATGTGAGTGCCCAGAAACTTAAAGCTGGACACTCTCTCCACACTTTCCCCATAAATGGAGATTGGGTCGTATTCTCCAGAATGGGACCTCCTGAAGTCAATGATCAGCTCCTTGGTCTTGGAGGTGTTTAGTGCCAAGTTGTTATTGGCGCACCAGTCCGCCAGGTTCTGCACCTCCGCTCTGTATTTTGTTTCATCACCGTTGGTGATCAGCCCAATCACTGTTGTGTCGTCTGCAAACTTCACGATGGTGTTGGTGTCGAATGCAGGGACACAGTCGTGAGTGAAGAGGGAATAGAGCATGGGGCTTAGTACACAACCCTGTGGTGTGCCGGTGCTCAGGGTGATGGTGGAGGACAGGTGCGGGCCCAGTCTCACTGCCTGCGGTCGCTCCGTGAGAAAGTTCAGGATCCAAGCGCATATAGGTGAGCTGAGGCCTAGCTGGTGAAGTTTGGTGGTGAGCTTGGTGGGGATGACCGTATTGAATGCAGAGCTATAGTCAATGAAGAGCATCCTCACATACGTGCCCTGTCTGTCCAGGTGAGTCAGGACAGTGTGAAGGGCCAGAGAGATGGCATCCTCTGTCGATCTATTTGCCCTGTATGCAAATTGATGGGAGTCCAGTGAGGCAGGGATGCTGGATTTAATATGGGAGAGGACCAGCCTTTCGAAGCACTTCATGGGGATTGGAGTCAGGGCAACCGGCCGGTAGTCGTTGAGGTTGGTGATTTTGGACTTTTTCGGCACCGGCACTATGGTGGCTGTTTTCAGGCACTTGGGGACCGTTGCCAGAGATAGAGAGAGATTGAAGATTCTCGTGAATACCTCCGCCAGCTGACCAGCACAGTCCTTTAATACTCTTCCCTGTACACCATCCGGGCCTGCAGCCTTGCGTGGATTGATCCTACGCAGAGCGCACTGTACCTCCTGAATGCTCAGTGTTAAGGCCTGTCCCTCCGCTATGGCCGGGGTTATTTCACACCTGGTGGTGTTGCCAGTATCGAACCGGGCAAAGAAGGTGTTTAGTTCGTTGGCCAGTGTGATATCACCGTGGGGGCAGGCGGGGCTGCTCTTGTAGTCAGTGATGTCCCTGACACCCTGCCACATGCTTCTGGTGTCCGCGGTATTGAAGTGGTCTTCCACCCTTTGCCTGTGGATGACTTTGGCCTTTTTTATGCCTCTGTTCAGGTTCGCCCTGGCCGCACTGTAAGCAGAAGTGTCCCTGGATTTAAAGGCGTTGTTGCGTGGATGTGTACTCCTCCAAGTCTGCCTCTGTGCCACTGGTAGCCTGTTGTGCAAACAGGTCCCAGTCGGTGCGATCAAAGCAGTCCTGGAGTTGTAGGGTTGCGTCCTCGGGCCATATTTTGACCGTCCTTATTGCAGGTTTGGTCTTGCGGATGAGGGGTCTGTATGCAGGCAGTAGAAACAGTGAGAGGTGATCGGATTGTCCCAGGGGAGAGCTCTGTATGCGTCCTTGATGTTGGTGTACACTTTATCCAACGTGTTTGAGCCCCTGGTAGGGCACTGCACATGCTGGTGGAATTTGCGGAGTGTGGCACGCAGGTCGACCTGGTTAAAGTCCCCTGCAACAATGAAGGCACCGTCGGGGTGAGCATCCTGCTGCTTACTGATGGCCGAGTGCAGCTGTGCTAGTGCTAGCTGGACATCTGGACAGTGTCCATCTGGACATCTGCGCCTTCCTCCCTCGGAACATGGATCCGTTGCAGTTCGCATACTGTCTGAACAGATCCACGGACAATGCGGTCTCCCAGGTCTTGCACACCGCTCTCTCCCATCTGGACAGCCAGAAGGGGGGCTACGTGAGGATGCTGTTCATAGACTACAGTTCAGCCTTCAACACGATAGTCCCCACCAGACTGGCCGGGAAGCTAATGGAATTGTGGCTCAACACCTCCCTGTGTGCCTGGGTCCTGGACTTTCTCACCGCCAGGCCCCAGGTAGTCAAGATGGGAGGGAATACATCGAAGTCCCTCACCCTGAGCACAGGATCGCCCCAGGGTTGCGTCCTCAGCCCCCTATTATACTCCCTGTACACACATGACTGTGTGGCTAGGTTCAGCTCCAACTCAATAATTAAGTTTGCTGATGACACTGTGGTGGTGGGCCTGATCTCAGACAACGACGAGAAGGCCTACCGGGAGGAGGTGGCTGATCTAGCACTCTGGTGCCAGGATAACAGCCTCCTCTTGAACATCAAAAAAACGAAGGAGCTGATCATGGACTTTAGGAGGGCACATCATCCGAAGACGTACACACCATTGAGGATAAATGGGGATCCTGTGGATAGGGTGAACTGTTTTAAATATCTGGGAGTCCACATCTCCGAGGATATGACATGGGCATCACACACCTCAGCACTCGTGAGTAAGGCAAGGCAGCGCCTTTACCACCTCAGGCAATTGAGGAAATTCAGAGTGTCTCCGAGGATCCTCCAGTGCTTCTACGCAGCGGCGGTGGAAAGCATCTTGTCCGGGAATATTACCATCTGGTTTGGGAATTGCTCTGCCAAGGACAAGAAGGCTCTGCAGAGAGTACTGCGTTCGGCCGAACACACAATGGGAACTTCACTTGCCCCCCTGCAGGAACTATACATCAGGAGGTGCAACTCCAGAGCCAACAATATCATGAGAGACCCCTTCCACCCCTGCAACGGACTGTTCCAGCTGCTACGGTCAGGCAAACGCCTCTGTTGCCATGCGGTGAGAACGGAGAGGTTGAGAAGGAGTTTCTTCCCAGAGGCCATTCGGACTGTAAACGCCTATCTCACCAGGGACTAACTCTACTGAACGTTTTTCCTTCCATTATTTATTATGTAAAAGAATATGTGTGTTTATGATTGTGGTTATAGTTTGTTTGGTTGTTTGGTTGTTTATCTTTTTGCACAAAAGTCCGCGAGCATTGCCACTTTCATTTCACTGCACATCTCGTATGTGTATGTGACAAATAAACTTGACTTGACTTGACTTTAGGCAAGGTGTAGAACAAATTCATTTGTTGTACTTGCAAACAAATTGTTTTAAAAAGTAGTTCACCTGATCCCATGTTAAAAATGCTATTTAAAAATATAACCTCTTGTTGCAAAGTCAATTAAATTATCTAAATCTTCCTGCAAAATCCCTCATTTTACTTTTCTGTTTTTCAGGTTATTCTTTACTCTCATTTTCTCTCATGAGCTCTCATCTTAAGAATTTAAGTGTCTATTTGTCATGTTCACTGGATATGAGCCAGAACAATGA
Source organism: Amblyraja radiata (assembly GCF_010909765.2). Lineage (NCBI taxonomy): Eukaryota > Metazoa > Chordata > Chondrichthyes > Rajiformes > Rajidae > Amblyraja > Amblyraja radiata. The sequence continues at coordinate 27,665,485 of NC_045961.1, forward strand.
AATGATTACTTGCTGCAACTTTATCAGCACATTAGATGCAACAACACCATAATAAATATGCAATAAATGATCAGTTATTCTAAATGTGGAGCTTTTGTGTTTGCATTGGAATTGCAATGTTGTGACAGGTGCACAAAGAAATTCCACGTAGAAATACTGGCATTTGTGTTCAAAAAGATCCAGTTGAAAGATATCAGTTTGTCTTCCATTCTCCTGGGCCCCACCATTACAAATCTGTTACTATGCATCAACACATTTAGTGAGTTCCCTAGTCTTTGTAACCACCATCCCTAATGCACCAAATACTGAAGAGAGAATCCAGCACTCACCTCTCCATCCATCTCTTCTACGCATTTCCTGCAATTCTTGACTTTGCAAGCTGTGTAACATTTGCGGATACCGAGATAACATTCTGTTCTATCCCAGAACTAACCCAATACTTTTTTATCCTGGTCCTAAATCCAGACTCGTGATTTACGATATTGTGCCTGGAGTATCTGATTGCAAAGTTTGAATGCTTGCCATTATCATTACTCACAGGAATCCATGCATGCTGTACCTCTATTCAAACTCTTAAACTCTTCTTGAATCTCTGGGGCCTTTTGCAAAACTACTCGAATCGGTATCCAGGGATTACACAGGTCAAGAGATTTTTCCAGTGTTCTTACATTAATCCATCTACTTAGCCTAATAATGTTCTTCCTAGTCTACTTGAAATCTGTCGGCACTAAAGTAAGGTTAGAAAATACAGAACAATGTAAATATATCTTTCTATTTATATTTGCAGTTCTCATCCGTGACCTCCACTCACATTTCCAAAGCGTTGTTAAAGCTTTGTTGATCAATGCATTTGATGTCGCTTTCCTTAAATCCTTATATGGTGAGTATAGCTATATAATGAAAAGAGGAAGTGCCTCAATATTTCAATGGATAACAGAGCTGTGTAGTATGGTAAGACAACAAATTTGGGCCAACTTATGCTCGCCCTCATTTTTAGAAAGTATGTAATCATTCTTCCTTGTTTTACTCACTTCCACTGTTGCACTGAAGTCGACAGGTGTATTGACATGGCGGGGTGTTTGCTCTCTTTATGCAATACTGTGAACAAAAAGAGCAAATAAATATATGGAGTCTTAATCCTATGTTTTAAATTCAAAACAATTTGAATTATGTGTAGACACAATAAACTGCAGATGCTGGAATCTTGAGCAAAAAAACAAAAGACTGGAGGAACTCAGATTGAAGAAGTGTCCTAACCTGAAAAGTTGTCTCTCCATTCCTTTTACAGATGCTACCTGACCTGCTGAGTTCCTCTAGCCTTTTATTTTTTACTCTTGCATTCTGTGTTATCCATCCATCCGTCCGTCCGTCCGTCCGTCCGTCCGTCCGTCCATCCATCCATCCATCCGTCCATCTGCTCTTGACTGGTTTTGGCCATCTGTGCTGCGATTTCCGAGAGAACGCCGCCACCTACGGCCGTCATTTTTGGCCACCTTGCTCAGAGCCCCCCTCCGCCGCATGTGTGCCGAGGATTTTTCCCGTCGATTAAAAATGACAGAGATATTAATGTTTTTACAAAATTCCCCATTCTCTCTGCTGCCCCCGCTGGCGGCAGGGGGGAGAGACTATAAAACCAGGAAGTGGTGTGCCACACAGTCTCTTCAAGATGGAGGAAGGCAGAGGGTCACGTTTCTCTGAGCTGTGAATAACACTGAACACATGTCTACTCAAATGTAAGTGCCCTTAGTGGTTCTAAAATGCTTGCAGAATGTGTCTATTGGTTCTAAAGCTTGCAAAAAAATGTCTATTGGTTCTAAAGCTTGCAAAAAAAAGTCTATTGGTTCAAAAGCTTGCAAAATGTGTCTCTATTGGTTCTAAAGCTTGCAAAAAGTGTCTGTATTCTAAAGCTTGCAAAAGGTGTCTACTGGTTCTAAAGCTTGCAAAAAAATGACTATTGGTTCTAAAGCTTGCAAAAAAATGTATATTGGCTCTCAAGCTTGCAAAAAAAATGTCTATTGGTTCTCAAGCTTGCAAAAAAAATGTCTATTGGTTCTAAAGCTTGCAAAAAAAATGTCTATTGGTTCTCAAGCTTGCAAAAAAAATGTCTATTGGTTCTCAAGCTTGCAAAAAAATGTCTATTGGTTCTAAAGCTTGCAAAAAATGTCTATTGGTTCTAAAGCTTGCAAAAAAAATGTCTATTGGTTCTAAAATGGTTCATACTAGCGCTCCAGAAAGCGCCCCCCCTCCCCTCCCCTCCTCTGGTCGGCTTGGCTTGGGTGTGTCTTGAAATTGAAAGGCACTACTTACTGCAAATGGTGGCATGAAGTTGAAAGGCACTACTTACTGCAAATGGTGGCTTGGGAGCTTTGGCTTGAAGTTGAAAGGCACTATTACTGCAAATGGTGGCATGAAGTTGAAAGGCACTACTTACTGCAAATGGTGGCATGATGTTGAAAGGCACTACTTACTGCAAATGGTGGATTGGTTGCTTTGGCTTGAAGTTGAAAGGCACTATTTACTGCAAATGGTGGCTTGGGAGCTTTGACGAAGTTGAAACGCACTACTTCCTGCAAATGATGGCGTGGGTGTGGCTTGAAGTTGAAAGGCACTACTTACTGCAAATGGTGGCATGAAGTTGAAAGGCACTACTTACTGCAAATGGTGGCTTGTGTGCTTTGGCTTGCAGTTGAAAGGCAGTACTTACTGCAAATGGTGGCTTGGGTGCAATGGCTTGAAGTTGAAAGGCATTTCTTACTGCAAATGGTGGCATGAAGTTGAAAGGCACTACTTACGGCAAATGGTGGCATGAAGTTGAAATGCACTACTTACTGCAAATGGAGGCTTGGGAGCTTTGGCTTGAAGTTGAAAGGCACTATTACTGCGAATGGTGGCTTGGTTGCTTTGGCTTGAAGTTGAAAGGCACTACTTACTGCAAATGATGGCTTGGGTGTGGCTTGAAGTTGAAAGGCACTACTTACTGCAAATGATGGCTTAGGTGTGGCTTGGTTGTGGCTTGAGGTTGAAATGCACTACTTATTGCAAATGGTGGCATGAAGTTGAAAGGCCCTACTTACTGCAAATGGTGGCTTGGGTGCAATGGCTTGAAGTTGAAAGGCATTACTTACTGCAAATGGAGGCTTGGGAGCTTTGGCTTGAAGTTGAAAGGCACTACTTATTGCAAATGGTGGCATGAAGTTGAAAGGCACTACTTACTGCAAATGATGGCTTGGGTGTGGCTTGAAGTTGAAAGGCACCACTTACTGCAAATGGTGGCATGAAGTTGAAATGCACTACTTACTGCAAATGGTGGCTTGGGTGATTTGGCTTGAAGTTAAAAGGCACTACTGTAAATGCACTTACTTCCTGTTTGCACTGTATATTGATTTTAGATAAAACGCTACCACTTACGGCTGTGATTTTGGCCATCTTACTCAGTCCCCCTCCGCTGAGCAGGTGCAGAGAATTCTTCCCATCAATGAAAAATAAAAGTGTTATTAGTTTTTTTTTAAATGTTGAGAATCTCTCTCCTGTCAATCACTCCATGAAAGCCACGCCTTTTCCGGTGGGGGGGGAGGGGTTATAAAACCCGGAAATGTGGGTGTGGCTCAGTCTCTGCAAGATGGAGGAGGGAGAGGTCACGACTCGCTGTCTTTAGTGGCTTTGCACCTTACTTCAAATGGTATGAAACTGCACTTGAATTTGGTGGCCTTGCACCCTGCTAGAAGTGGTAAGGAACTGCACTTGAATTTGGTGGCCTTATACCCTGCTTGAAATAGAATTTCAAGGATTGGCCGTGAGTCAACTACCAGCCCACCAGCCTTGAGTGAGTGAGTTGCCAGCACAACAAGCTTGATTGAATGAGACGCCAGCCCAAGAATCCATTTGGCGCACAATTTGCATACTAGCCCTCTCGAAACCAGACCCTTCAGCCCACAACACCCATACTAGCGCTCCAGAAAGCCACCCCCCCCCCCCCCCCCCCCCCCAACTGGCCACCAATATTAGAATTGGTGGAGAGGTGGAATATTGCGTTGGATGACCAGCCCTCCTGTGTGATGCTGGGACCCAACAGAATGTTGCCTGGGTTTCAGCAACTAAGTTACAGAGAAAGGTTGAACAAGTTAGGGCTTTATTCTTTGGAGCGCAGAAGGTTAAGGGGGGACATGATAGAGGTCTTTAAAATGATGAGAGGGATAGACAGAGTTGACGTGGATAAGCTTTTCCCACTGAGAGTAGGGAAGCTTCAAACAAGGGGACATGACTTGAGAATTAAGGGACAGAAGTTTTGGGGTAACATGAGGGGGAACTTCTTTACTCAGAGAGTGGTGGCTGTGTGGAATGAGCTTCCAGTGAAGGTGGTGGAGGCAGGTTTGTTTTATCATTTAAAAATAAATTGATAGTTATATGGACGGGAAAGGAATGGAGGGTTATGGTCTGAGCGCAGGTATATGGGACTAGGGGAGAATACGTGTTCGGCACGGACTAGAATGATCGAGATGGCCTGTTTCCGTGCTGTAATTGTTATATGGTTATATGGGTCCCACTTAGTCTAGTTCTATATATAAATGAGTCGGAGAGAGGTTGCACAAGGCACAGTTAAGTCATCAAATATGATATCCTTGTCATCTGGTGGTGGCTTAATTGAACAGAAGATGTGATGAATAAATTAATAAAGATTCAGCAGTGCCTTATGTTAATTGTTGGCCAAATAACTGGTGTTGTTTGGTTGTCCTTATAGTTCCACCAAACCAACTTACAAATAATTGTAATGTAGAACATGCTAGGAACAGTTATGTTTTCAGGCAAAAGAGCAAGAGTTAACATTTCAAGTCACAAATAGCTGAATGTACTTATTTCAAGGACTTCTATCCGACTTGAAATGTGCTCCCACCTTTCTGTTATCATTAAGTTAAAGCACTGACATTCTTTGCCTGAACCATTATCGGGGTACTATCAGCACAAGAACTACACACGGATTGAGTAGCAGCTCTCATCATTATCTTATCAGAGGAACAAGGGATGGGTGATAAATGGGGCTCTGCTATCATCCAAGTCCTATGAATCTTTCTTTGAAAACGATCCACCGTGCCAATACATAGTGGTGGTGAAGTTCTCACTGATAGTCCATTAGCTCTATCCCATTTGGACATTAGGTTACTAGGATAATGGGAATTGAATAAGATGAATCCCAATTCCTAATGCAGGGCTCGAAATTAGCGGTTTCCCGGGTGCCATTGACCACCCAAAGTGCCGCCGGGCAACCTAAATGCCAAGTCATTTTGCCCGGCATGGCACTGCAGATACTGGTTTATACCGATAGACACAAAAAACGGAAGAAACTCAGCAGGTCAGGCAGCATCACTGGAGAATAGGAACGTGACGTTTCGTGTCGGCGGTGGCTGTATTGCGGGGCAAAGATACTAAGTGAGTGGCGACGAAGGGTCGGAGCGAATGACGGGCCCCGAACAGCGGCAGCAGCGGCTGTGATAACGGCTCCACCGCCTCCTCCCGCACCCCGCCCGCCCTGACAGTGCTTGCAAATCCGCCAACGGCGTTTTCAAAACAAACCCTCAGCACGCCGAGGCTGGGAGGAGGGAGGGAGGGGGAGGCCTCCTTCCGCCGTCTGAAGCAGCTGCACCAAAGATCCTATAGCTATAGCTATAGGATCTTTGAGCTGCACCGCTCGGCCCCCACCTGTCGGCTGGCAGAGGAGGGGAGGCGGTGGCGAGGAGATCCCAACTACCTCCCCCTTTGGCGGCGGCACTTGGCGTTGGACAGGGACGGCCAAGGCAGCGGGGCGCTGTTGTCCGAGTAGCGCTGACCTTCCTTTCTCCACACCTCCTCTGCCCCTTCCCCTCTCTCTCTCTCTCTTTTGTACACCCCGCTCCACCCTCCTTATCCTGAGACCCCTCCTCTCCATCCCGCACTGATCCCCATTCCTGCCTCTATTCAGTTCTCACTGACATCCCCTGTGCTCCCCTCCCCATCTACCCCCCCCCCCCAATCAATTCATCACCCTCCCACCTCGCATTGATTCTCCTGCCACCCCCCCATCCATCCTACACCGGTCCACCAATTCATCCTGTACTGACCCCCCTTCCCATCCATCCTGCACTTCTCCCCCCATTCATACTGCACTGATCCTCCCATTCATCCCATACTGACCCACCCTCCATTTACCCCACACCGATTCCCCCATCCATCCTGTAGTGATCTCCCCATTCATCTTTTACTGATCCTCCATTCATCCTGTACTGATCCCCTCATTCATCCTGTACTGATCCCCTCATTCATCCCGTATTGATCACCCATTCATCCTATACTGATCCCCTCATTCATACTGTAGTGATCCCCCATTCATCCCGTACTGATACTCCATTCATCCAGTACTGATCACCCCAGTGGCATGAACATTGCCTTCTCTAACTTCAAGTAACCCTTGCTTTCCCTCTCGCTCCATCCCCTCCCCTTTCCCAGTTCCCTGATCAGTCTGACTGTCTAAAACTACATTTTATCTCAGTTTGCTTTGTTGTTACCGTCTCCCAACCATCAATGATCTGTTCTACAATTTCCTTGATCTACATTCCCTTTGTCATGTTTTCACACCTTACACTTCCTTATATATACACTTCCTTATCGATGTACCCTCCACTGCCCTGACATCAGTCTGAAGAAGGGTCTCGACCCGAAACGTCACCGATTCCTTCTCTCAAGAGATGCTGCCTGTCCCGCTGTGTTACTCCAGCATTTTGTAACTATCTTAGGTATTTATAAACATCTGGCAACTTCATAATCATTATTACCAACACTAGTTTAATAATTCCAGATTTATTTAATGAGCTGAATATATTATTAATCGCTATGGTGGGATTTGAGCTAATGTCTTTGAATTAGGATGTGAGGTTTCAGGATTTCTAGTCCAGTAACTTAACTTCTGCTATACTCTAATGAGCCTGTCCCACTTATGCGACTTTTTCAGCGACTACTGCCACCCGTCATAGGTCGTTGCAGGTCGTCAAAATTTTTCAACATGTTGAAAATCCAGCGGCGACCAGAACAAGGTACGACTCTTTGGGCAACTACTCATGACCATATAGGCTTCACCCCGCGACATAGAAAATAGGTGCAGGAGGAGGCCATTCGGCCCTTTCGAGCCAGCACCACAACATGTCGCCTGTATGATCGTGAGCAGTCTCCTCAGTCGCCCAAAGAGTCGTAGCGTCTTTCTGGACGCCGCTGGATTTTCAACATGTTGAACATTTTCGGCGACCTGCAACGACCTATGACGGGTGCCGGCAGTCGCCGAAAAAGTCGCGTAAGTGGGACAGGTCCATCACTTTGATGGTTCGTCAACAACTAACTGCACATTTGCCTTGTTCCAAAATTTCATATTTTATCACTATTTTCTTCTCCTTATGTGGATTCCAACAGAAGGAAGCAGGGAGAAAAAATATGCAAAAGAAATGTTGAACTCTCTAAAGCATGTAGATGAACGCCATATTCAGATGCGTCTTACAAATTTAAGGACAACAAGTCGGTGGAGAGATCGCTACAAGGTGAGTTTTATGAATGTGATTCTGTTACTTATTTCTTATTGGAAGTGAGGTGAGGGCAAGATTCATCTTGAATGTGCTATCAAATTACCCATCTCAGACTGTCTTCCTGTTCAAACTGCTTACTGAAATAGTTTGCAGTTGGAACAGGAAGATAGTCAGATCATCACTAACTGCAGAAATTTGTGCTAATAAGCACGAGTCCTGAAATATTGTGAGGGCACAAGAGATTGTAGTTGCTTAAGTCTGGAATAGAAAACATGGCACTGAGTTCCTTCAGCAGTTTGTCTTTTGCTTGAAATATTGTGCCTATTGTTGCCTTACAGGGAACAGAGATAACGAGACACAAATAGAGTGCATTTCCCCTGTCCCAAATATAACATTTATCATCAGAATTTGTTGTATTCCCATTTTGCAGGTTCTAGTTCACCCTAGTCTTAACAAATTGACAGAACAAAGTGCCTTATTTATAAAACCTGGCCAGTTGATAGTGGTATTAGGACTATGAGGCAGCTTGACAGCAGCTAAATGATAATTCTGTCAAAGGAAAGTAGAAATATCATCAATAGCATTAGCGCGGTATTCTGTTGCTTAGCAACCCAGAGAGCATTGAAGTCTTCATTCAAAGGCTTTCAATTTAAATGCATGGTTCCAGGGTATCATTGAGAACATCATCAAGATAGGGTGCACCTGGTGGAGAATTGTGAATTCTACATTCTGTGTTGTTCTACAACTAATGACATATTTGTGTAGTGTTTATGTTGTTGAACTCTGAGAGTTATATTCTGGAACAGGTATTATTCAACATATTTAACATTTGAAAGAGAAAGTGAATTTAATATCGGATGGTCTGTGAAATCTGGACTAGAATGGCACCACCAAAGTCGTAAATGTGTCAGATTGATGGTTTCTTACTGCAGTGGGTGGATTTTGTTGAAAAGGTAGCTGCTTGTGAACAGCACACACAACTATTAGTGTGCAAATCCACCTGTGATTTGTGGAAAGAAGAGATATCATAAACATTGTGAATTGCTTCGAACTGCTGTTCTGTTAGCCTGCAAAAGCATCTGTACACTTCAAACTTATCATGAATTTATAATGCAGGCAAGTTAATAATATTATTCTCACACCAGAAAGCTGTTTAGCTATTAATTACACAAGTCCTCTGATACCCCTGTTGATAACCACTAATCAACATCTCCCTTAGCCTCGAAAGAGAATAATTAAAACTGCTGAAGATTCATTTCCTCATATTCTGAATTGCTGCTGATGATTGTTTAAATGTTAAAACTTGTTCTCATTGTTACAAACAATAGTTTTTTTTTCCTACTCTCTTTCGTATTGCACTGTGGGCTTTTTGCGTAAGTTTCTGTCAAGGGTTCAACCCGTGCAGCATTCTCATTCAGACATCTGCGACTATTGTTTTTAATGAGATGTCCAGTCTAAACTTAGAAAGTGTCTACCAAAGTAATGAATTCAAGATCAAATCAGAAACAGAAAACTGAATAAAGGGAATAAAGAGAGCATATTTAAAAATAGAAAAATAAATGAGACTGAGGATAATAGTAAAACCATTTTTTTTTTTTGACATTTCCAATGAAGGAGACTACACATTTGTACAAGCTGATTATCAGTGCCAGGCAGGTTGGCAATATTTGAGCTTTACCTGCTATTAAAAGTGCAGGTAGTCTGGAATGTTTATATGCTTATATTATTGAAGATTTCTTTCTTAGCGTTGAGGTAAGTACTACATACAATTCTTTATATTTGAATGGTGCAAAATGCAATTCAACTTTCGTGAGAGCAGAAAATCTCAGACAGTGAAGCTTAAGTTTCTGAATCTAGCTGCACATGTGCAATCATTGGACATTGCTATTCTATTTACACCTAAGTAATAGTGAATGTGAAAAATAGGCACAGTGCTGGAGTAACTCAGACAGCTTCCCAAAAAAACATGGATAGGTCAAAAGATGAGCATGGATAGGTCTGAAGAAGGGTCTCAACCCAAAATGTCGTCCATTCCTTCCATTCAGGGATGCTTCCTGTCCCATACAGTTTGGTAAAGGCTATTTGTTTTTACAGCCAAATCCAGCTGTTAGTGTAGGAAGCGATGATGTGAGCCTAACTGTTCGCTTAGGTTTTGAATGCTCTGATGCCTTGTTTATACAATTAACGATTTGAAACTCCTAACTAAAAGAATAAAAGTATTTAAGTGAATGTAATCAGGGGGAAGTCTGACCAGACTTGCTCCAAATTGTCCTACTGCATCGAACTTTCCTCCAAGTATACGCTTTCCTCACACATACTGTAAAACATGCAGGTCGTAGGTTAACTGGCCACTGTAAATTGTGTTGTAGCAGTTCATTGAGTGGATGAATGTGCCAAAAAAATGACTCGTGCAGAGTTAGAGTAAGTGGATGCTTTATGATCAGCAAGGTTGTGGTGAGTAAAGGACATGGTTCTGTACTGTATGATTGTGATTCCGTGACCCTAAATTCTGGCTTTTATTTCTTATTCATATGTCTTACATAAACAGAATAATTTCTTTATTCAGAGTATGAGTTTCAATTTGATGAGAACAATTCTGAAAACAGCAGCTTCATCAACCAGTATGTGAAATAATCTAATAGACACTGAACTCATCCATGTTTCTTGCCGTTTTCTCATTCTGATTTATTTTTGGTTAATATAATGTTGGAATGGACCCTGATCTCTTTGAAATAATTGCTTAAATATCTTAGTACTTTTATGCTATTTTTACAGGAACGTGTGGATTGTTATCCTGATCTTTGTGTGAAAGGGCATCAACCAATCGAAACCTCTTGTCAAGCCTGTGAGCTGAAACGCACCTGTAGGTTCACAGTTATCCTGTCGGGGCAGCTGTATGACTCCAAGAGCTTGGAACAAGACAGCTTCATGTCGAATGACAAGCAGGTAAAGCAAAGTAAACCAGAATACAGACACAAAAAGCTGGAGTAACTCAGTGGGACAGGCAGCATCTCTGGAGAGAAGGAATGGTTCACACTAATGGGTCAAACCAGAATACAGGGCCCAGGCTTTCTCAGGGTTGGAGTGAGAGGAGGAGGCGGCATTTGATAATGCACACAGGGATTAGGAACACATGACTGAATCGAACAAAAGTGTTGAATAAATCTACGTTCAATCACCTTCATCAGCCACAAAGCAAAACATTTTCTGGGTAATTTTGGCTTTATGTAACAGGCCAGAACACACAATGACATATCAGCGATCGACACGAAATGCTGGAGTAACTCAGCAGGACATGCAGCATCTTTGAAGAAAAGGAATAGGTGACGTTTCGTGTCGAGACCATTCTTCAGTATGAACCAGTATCACCTTTTCCTTCTCTCCAGAGATGCTGCCTGGCCCGCTGAGTTACTCTAGCATTTTGTGTCTATCTTCAGTTTAAACCAGCATCTGCAGTTCTTTGCTACACAATAACAAATAAACACTCTATTTGGCATCTTTCATTGGTTATTTTCAATAAAACCACAGATTTAGATGCTTAAAAGAAACTTTAAGCAATTAGTATCATCATATGTTTCTTTGCATAATCACCTTGTCTCACAAAATTCTTCAACGTACCACAACTTGCGGCAGTTATCTCATTCTCCTCTAAAAATAATTTCCGTCACTGTGTTAAATGTGACAGAAACATTGCTGCTGCCATTTGGCAATTTCTCAATTCCAATTGAATCCCATTATTTTGCCGAAGGATCTCGCCCTTGAAACATTAACTGTTTCATGTTCCGTAGGGGCTGCCTGACCTGCTGAGTGTCCAGCGTTTCCTTGTTTCATTTCAGATTTCCAGCATCTGCATTTTTGTTTTGATTTTAATTTACTGTTGCTTCCCATTGCGCTGAAAAAAATTGTGTAATACACTCCAATATTTAGTCTAATGCATTGATCGAACTAGTAGGAGAAAACTAAACTCTAGACCCAGGTTGAACTACATTACTGTACAATAAATAACAAGTAACCGTAATAATGGCATTTCAATTCTTAAGCTCCATTTCAAATTGAAGTCTGAAGAAGGGTCTCGACCCGAAACATCACACATTCCTTCACTCCAGAGATGCTGCCTGGCCTGCTGTTACTCCAGCATTTTGTGTCTATCTTCTGATTAATCCAGCATCTGCAGTTCCTTCCTACACATTCAGCATAGTTGGTTCACTCTGACATTTAATAGCGGACCTGTTACACTCATATTATCTTCCAGACAGGATTTATTTCTTTTGCTAATTTTTTTTTTTTGCTGGAGATAATTCTACAGTCCTTTTCAGCTTCAAGACAGTAAGTTGTGTCTGGTTTAATAGAAAGAAAACAAGGCTTCCATTTGTAATGCTTTATCACACACTCTGGAATGTCTCAAAATATTTGACAAGCAATTTGACAAGTACCTTGAAATGCCTAGAATAGTTATGTTGCTGATGTGCTGGACATATTACACAAGGCCCCAAAACAAAATGAGATAAATGACAAATTAGTCTTGGAATGTAACCCAATAAAGCTAAAGAAAAATGTGCAGATACTGGAAATCTGAAATAAATCAGAAAGTTCTGAAAGTACTCAGCAGATGGAGTAGCTTTTACAGAGAGAAACATGGTTAACGCTTCATGTTCATGTCCCTTCATCGGAGCAAGGAAAAGTTAGAATTCGAACATATTTTAACTTACAGAGTGGAAAGATCAAAGGAAGTATCCTGTGATTGTGTGGAGATCAAGGTAGACTGAATAATCAAATTTGTACTCTGGGTTGAGAAGGCTTGTTTATTGATGCTGATCTGTCTGAAGGAGGTATAAATAAAAGTGGATGGAAGAGAACAAAACGAGATAAAAAGTAAACTGTGAGGTACTAAGGTTGGGATGGAGCGATTTGTTGCATCAATACCACCCGACTTCACTTTGCAGCTTGTTACAGCATGCAAACCTTGCCGCAGTCTACGGGTGTCCGTGCCTTTGCTTCAAGACTCCATATTGGACCAGACTTCCCTTTTGGCATCCTAATGGCTTTGCGAAGATCTAGATTTATTTGACTGCTCGGGATTACTATCGCGGAGCGGGCCGATCCCTTGCCAGGGATTGCCGGAGAAGAGCTCCGATCGCCGGCCTGCGGCCTATAACATACTGAAGCAGCGGTCTCGGGTAAGGAAGTGGCCGATTCGGGAGCACCAAGCCGCGAGTGTGTTCGAGCTGTCCCGACGTCGGAGCTTCGATCATCCCGACGAGAGGGCTTGCACATTGGGCTGTCCGTAGTGGCGACTACAGAGGGTCAAGGTCCCTGACCACTTGTGAACAAAGGAGGAAGACTGACTGAACTTTATTGCCTTCCATTACAGTGAAGAATGCTGTGGTGGATGTTTATGTTAAATTCTATTGTGTATTGTGTTCTTTTTAATTGTATGGCTGCATGGTACCTCATTTCACTGTACCATAATTGGTGCATGTGAAAAAGAAATGTGAACCTTGAACCTTGAACGCTGCAGACTCGGAGATCACTTGGGAATGAAACAATGGTTCATCCATGGTTTCTAGTTTGGGAACACACGTATCATCTTCTTTGGTACACAGTCCTTTGTATAGTTGCTGATGAAGTCTGTGACAGCAGTGGTCCACACAATTTAGGTCAGTCCTTAAATATGGACTGGTCCACTGACTCAAAGCAGTCAGAAGAAGGGTTTCGGCCCGAAACGTTGCCTATTTCCTTCGCTCCATGGATGCTGCCTCACCCGCTGAGTTTCTCCAGCATTTTTGTCTACCTTCGATTTTCCAGCATCTGCAGTTCCTTCTTAAACAAAGGATCTCATCTGTTTCCTCAGACAGCAGAGAAAAATGTTGAGTTAATATAGCAGGTTAGCGTTCATACATCAGAAATTACCACTTTCAATTTGAGCAGAGTTAAAGATATTTTTCAACATGAGCATAAGTTTGGTCCAAAGAATGATGCTGGCATTGAAGCAAGACTAGTTGGAGGTGTGCTTAAGATGGGAATGGCCTTTAGGCCTTCCCAGTATAGGATGGAGGTGTAAGGGATTAAACATCTCCGGTGAGAAGGAGCCAGCATCTCGTCCTCAGCGAGATAGATCGTAGCCCGCAGGATTCAACACTGAATTATTAATAGCTCGATAACTAGCCTTTCCAGTTTGTATCACTACTGGCCACTTCCAGTGAGAGGTCATCAACTTGTAATGTTGATTTTCCTCTCTCCACAGTTGCTGCCTAGTCTGCAGTATATATCCAGCTTTTTTCTTTCAGGTTGCCAGCATCATGAGGGGATTGTATCTCACAGTCCTGATGTTTTTTTTTTCTTTCTCCGAGAACACATTGCATCTCCTCCAGGCAAACAACTCTGAACAAGCCTTCAACACCCATTCCTAGCCAGCACACTATTATTTTGTGTCATTCAGTCACTTTGGAACCTTCACCCGATCGCATACATTCATACTACATATATCAGCGGATAGGTATTTAATGAAAGTGGTGTTGCTTGGTGCAGGACGTACCCAAGGTATCTCTCAGGACCTTAGCACGTGCAGTTTACCATGGAGGGAGTGGTAATGTCTAACAATATTACTGACTAGTTCTCACAAAGAGACTCTGTCACCTCGCATTGCAGCTACTATCTGAGTTCAGTTGCACTTGGACCCTTGCGTTCAAATAGTTACATTTGGACCCTTTTCACCGCATACTGACTGGTGGTGGAGTTGGCAAATTTCTGTGTCTCACATATTTCCCACAGTGTGTTTTCGAACGGATTAGGAGTGATATTCTCAGGTATTGCCGCTGTTGCATTGAGAGGGAAGGGGTGTTGATCTCATTCAAGTTGTCAGAATGTCTGCACACTTGCACCCCTCCACCCTTATCCCCAGCCCCACCATTCAGTATCCATCATGATTCCAGCAAATTAATTGCTCCAAATATTCACAGTAGCAGCAAAAGTCAAACTGTCTCATAGACTCAAAATCCCAGAAGTTATTTCTGCACTAAACCTCCCAAGTATCTTGAAGTAAACAATGATAGCCTCCTTTAGCCTGGCCAAACTCAAGCGAGATCACCTTCTCGGAGCACTTACATGAAAGGCATTATGTTTTGACAATCAGTGGTAAATAAAGTGAAATCATGTTGCAAATTAATCAGTGTTAACACATTTGGTAATTTGGTCTACGTTGTGGTTTGGCAACAGTTTCTGACTCTGCATAATCAGTCTGTCACTGATGTACAAGACTTACAGATTTCACAGATCTTTGAGGCATGATTAATTGAATGCTGGGGGAGAAATAGAATATTGGCACAGAGGGAGTAAATTTGTATGGGAGGGAAATGAGCAAGTCTTTTGAACCAGTGAGCAGCTAACTTACCCTTGTGTCTCTTGTGGCAAGGTTTAAAAATACCCCTTCCTGTACATTGTATAACCTTTTCTCTGGTTGTCTAGATCAGAACAGGTGGTCTGTGTTCACTTAATACATTGTGGGAACGGTGCCAAAAAATCGCCTGCCATGTTTTACCACAAATAATAGTAATTGTTTAGAAAGCGGCTTGGGACATTTTCAGGTTAATTTAAAAAAAAACACAATTTAAATGTAATTATTTATTTACAATAAGAATGGAGATTTAAAAGAATGGAATGACTGTGTTAGACTGAGGTAGTACATCCTCTTCTGGGACCAGTACACAAAGAATTGTCACACATCATGTTGCACACTAGATTAATTTATTTATTACCTTTCGCTCTACAATCATCCTGCTAATCCTCTACAAAAAGGATTATCTGTTGTTTTAGTGGAGCGGCTGGTAGGTTGGCACGAGCAGAATCTTTGCATTTTTGAGTTAAAATATCCTTCGAGTCCTTATTGCATCCCAGCAGACTAATTTCACCGTGTTCATAGGCCCCACTAGCTTCTGACAGGCGATTAAGTCAACTTTCTAAACTGTGGTTAAAATAGCAAACAATAACAATGTCACTGGGAGAGATTAGTAATTATTTTCATCCATTTTAATTCCCTGCTCTATTGAAATGGGCCTTGTGCCTCAGAGCAATTAACATAATAGGACAATATAATTCAATATCCACAAATTTTGCAAGTTTGCTATTTTGTCCAAAAAATGCAAGGTGGGCTGAAAAATAAATCTGTGCTTAGAGTTTCCTATTGTTCACTCTATGCAAAGTGGAGGCAATAATGAAGTTATTATATTAAGCCTCTTTTAGAATATCTATGTTATTTGCATGAGGAAAGTGAATAACATAAGTGAAATAAGTGAAACGTAAATCAACTGTCAGATATAAGAATGATAACAGACAATGACATTATTTTAATCTTACTCTGCTGATTGGTGTTTCAAAAATTAACATGCATTATAATCTTTGATTATACTATTATGATTGTTACCTGTAATGGTCGATAGAAAAACTAATATTATGTTCTCGAGTCGTTGTGTCTCCAAAGCTCCATCAGATGGCAATATCGTACCTTGGTGCATTTGCTCAGTCATTTCACCATTAGAATCACTTTAATATTCAACTGGTGAAAGATAATTAAGATTAAATGTGTCAAGCTTTTGCTCTTTACAATTACAGTGTTTTACTGTAAGGACTGAGCTCACTAATTTAGGATCACCTTTGAGCAGGGTCTGAAACCAGTAACATGGTAAACAAAAGATAGACACAAAGTGCTGGAGTAACTCAGGGATCAGGCAAAATCAATGGAGAAAAAGGATAGGTGACATTTCAGGACGGGGTCTTTCTTCGGACATGGTAAACACCTTTGGTCTAAATCAGTAGACATTTCATAAACTATGTGAAAATATTGGAAATCAGCATGAGATGCAATGCAAAATGGCAGTTGCTTTATAGCCAGGAGGTACTTTAGACATGGTTGAATGGATTGCATTGAGTAACAGCTCTGCTTTAAAATCAACTTAAATTCTACCTTGACCTTTTCATCTAGTTCCAATATTTATGTGGCTGGTCCAGTTGAATTTCTGGTCAAAGATGACATCATCATCCTGGAGCCCAGAAACTCAATGGCACCAACCACATAAATACTGTGTCTGAAAGAGTGTGTTAGAGGGTGGGCATTCTGCAATTAATAACTCACCTCCTGGCTCCCAAAGCCTTTCCACCA
The DNA here is from genome assembly GCF_010909765.2 of Amblyraja radiata. NCBI lineage: Eukaryota > Metazoa > Chordata > Chondrichthyes > Rajiformes > Rajidae > Amblyraja > Amblyraja radiata. The sequence goes on from NC_045961.1 coordinate 27,682,180, forward strand.
TCCACCAGGCACAAGACAGGAGCATGATAGGATACTCGTTACATACATGAATGAGTGCAACTCTAACAACACTACAGCAGTGAAAATTATCCAGCACATACCTTGAATGCCAACCTGAATATATACTTCACCAATATAACACCATAAGCATGGTGTATATCACTTGCAAAATACATTGCTGCTCGAACAGCAATTCCCAAGTTTGTGACCTCTACCACCAAGGGCAAGGGCAAGAGACACAAAGTAAAGCTACACCTTGCTTATTCCCATTAAGTTGCTTCTTAACCTGAAATATATAGCCATCCCTTTGACATCACTAGGTCTCATACCTGGAGCTTCCTAATTTCCCAACTGATTGTGAACGAACCTTCGCCCTGTAGCACGGCAGTAATTCAAACTCGCCTCCAGCTCCTGTTGGACAGTTGTGGATGACTTTAGGATGACATCAGCATCCTGAAAAGATAATGAAAAGTCCAGCATAAGGAAACAGACTATTTTGGCCAGTGTTCATGAATAGCACTTACGGCCACTCTATGTAGTCTACACTGAAATGTACAGATACTCACCCCACAGCAGTCTAATAGAGCAGAATTAACATAGATGCAGCTCCTGTATTGGCACCATGTCAGCTGCCTGCGTGAGTTCTTGAGGCGAACAGCAATGTCAGTTTGATCAATTGTTTCCCCTTCCGTTAAGTTGCCCAAACTCTTCAGCCCTGCCTCCCCGACCCTCCAATCCAAACACTCTGCTTTATCCAGTATGGTACTTTTAGAGACACCATCGACACACTATCTCCTTCACCTAAAATATCTCTTTATTGTTTAAACCGTGATGATGAGTTGGATAATCAGCCATGATCATATTGAATGGCGGTGCAGGCTCGTAGGGCCGAATGGCCTACTCCTGCACCTATTTTCTATGTTTCTATCACAGTGTTTGGCTAAAGAGCTGATAGAGCTCTCTGCTGTCTTTACACAACATTCACTTGGAAACACAGTCCAACACTTACGGGTGAGGAGGAGGCTGATGTTTTATCTCCCAGCCCAGGGGTACCATAGTCATCCTAATACTTCAAGACTCAAGAAAACTTAATTCTCATATGCACAGGGCCAATTATAAAATATACAATAAATTATCAGTTATATGCCATAAACCAGTAGAATAGCGCAAGCCAAAGTATGTAGTGCTACTTTAACAAGGTCCATAATAGTTTGGTGTTGAAATACGTTAGTAGTTAGGGTTGGGCAGGATGAATCTAGAAGCTGATGGTTGATGGAAAGAAAATGTACTTGAAATTGGAGGTAATGGCCTTCGGCTCCTGTAACTTCTTCCCGGTGGCAGCAGCAAAATTAGAGCTTGGGCACAGTGGTGTAAGCCTTTGATGATATTGTTGCCTATATAGATCCTGTGCCATCGTATGATGGTGAGGAGGCCAATACCCCTGATCGAGAACACCCAACACTTTTTGCAGCCTCCTTTGTTTTCGGACTTAAAATCACCGAACAAGCCCAATGCAACCAATCCGTCTGCTCTACACTGTACACTTGTGGAAGCTCGATAGAATATTCAGAAACAAAAATCAGTTTTCAACCCAGGACCCTCTTTCCTGTATGGATTATCAACCCCCACCCTTTACCACAATATCCTCAAGAAAAACTTCTCTTTTTTTGTTTAAGCAATATCATTTAAGCTTTTTAAAAAAGAATCAAGCAAATTAATCAGATTTCTTACTGCAGTTTGAATTTGAAAGGGCCGCTGATGTAAATCTCATAGATTAATGCCCCTGTCCCACTTAGGCGATTTTCTAGGCGTCTACAGGCGACTAGGCTGTCGCCACATGGTCGCCGGGGTGTCGCCTGTATAGTCTCCTCAGTTTTTCTGGTCACCGCTGGATTTTGAAATGTTTAAAACTTTTCGGCGACACTTGGCTTACCGCCAATGAGCGTAGCTTGACTTCTCCTGATGTCAATCAATCAATCAGTTTTATTCGTCACATTGCACATAAAGTGCAAGAGAAATGAATTTGCCAGCAGCGGTACAATGAGAAAGAACACACAAAAACACAATAAAATTTTTAACACAAACAATTTGTAGGTGCTGTCGTAGGTTGTCGCCAGGTGACGTAGGTTGTCGCCGGTGCTGACTTCGGTGAATTCCATTGGTGACTACCTACATCAACTGGCGACAGGTACCGATGACTGAATTGTCTTACCTTGTCGTAGCTTGTCGCTGGTGGACGTAGGTTGACATAGGTTGGCGTAGGTGTGGTCGTAGGTAGACGTCCTAATGGGTCGCCGGTTGTAGGTTGTCGGTAGCTGGACGTCGACTAGGTGGTGGGTTGTTGTAGACATTGTCGTAGACATTGTTCAGTCACCGGTTTTTCGGCGACATGCTACGACCATGGCAGTCGCCGAAAAAATCGTCTAAGTGGGACAGGCCCATGACAAATTATAAATTCATTGAAGTAACGTGGTTTGGATCTGTTCAATTTGTCTCATCTTCTTTTGAATTACTGTAGACGATGTCAATTGGTCGTGTTTGTGCAGAGAGGACGAAAGTGTACCACCGTTTAAAGCACTTTAAATATTGGTTGTATCAGGAGTGCTGTTCCATGGTGCAAAGTGAAGATATTCGTGATGAAGATGTCAAGGACGCTGTCAATCGGATCTACAAGCGCTTAGAAGAACAAAACTGGATAGAGGAGGTAAATCTTTAGCAGATATATAGCTTGTCATTTCCATGTTCTTGCCATTATCTGAGATGTGCTCCATTATCAGTAGCATACCGTTCAAAATAGAGTGATAACAGAAGTCAGAGAGGCTGGACGTGTCAGAATGTCTCTATTGTGTGCAAGTAAGTCCCGTATCCGATTCCTCCCCTTTCCTCCATGCCCAGAGGCACCTTCTGCATTCACATCATACTTCAGATGTACTAGAATTTGCAACCCATTGTTCCTTAAGTAGTAGATCTGACTTTGTATACCAATAAAAAACAAACTTCGATCTAATGCAGGATGCATTGTGAGAATGGTTCATGGCACAACTGAGTTCCCTTGACTGCTCTTGTTGAGAAGGTGTACTAAATTACTGATAGAACTTCACGATTCCCACATTAAATTATGCCAGCACCGAAATCACACTGCTGCTGTCAATTTCATGGTGTAATATAATGATCACCAATGGTTTGTCATTGGTCTGTATTTTACTTTGCTAACAATGTGTTTTATAGTGATATTGGTCAAGTCTCCGCTCCTCAATAGTGCCATAGGGCATTGGTTTGGTCTTTTTGCACTATTTTTGAGTCGGTGTAGAAAGTGTGGAAACAGGCCCTTTGGCCCTTTAGAGTCCAGTGTGGAAACAGGCCCTTCGGCCCAACTCACCCACACCGGCCAACAATGTCCCAGCTACACTAGCCCCACTTGCCTGCATTTGGACAATATCCCTCCTAACCTGTCCTATCCATGTACCTGTTTAACTGTTTCTTAAAAGATGGGATAGTCCCAGCCTCAACCATCTCCTCTTGTTCTTGTGGCAGCTTCTCAGGATCTTTTGCACCTCCATAAGATCACCCATTATCCTCCAGCACTCCATGGAATAGAGACCTAGCCGACTCAACGTCTCCTATAGCTCACACCCTCTAGTCCTGGCAGCATCCTCGTAAATCTTTTCTGAACCCTTTCAAGCTTGACAATATCTTTCTTATAACATGGTGCCCAGAACTGAACACAATATTCTAAATGCGGTCTCATCAACGTCTTATACAACTACAACATGAACTCCCAACTTTTATACTCAATACTCTGACTGATGAAGGCCAAAGTGCCAAAAGCCTTTTTGACCACCTTGTCTACCTGCGACTCGACCTTCAAGGAACCATGCACCTGCACTCCTAGATCCCTCTGCTCTACAACACTACCCAGAGGCCTAGCATTTACTGTGTATCTGCCCTTGTTCGACTTCCCAAAATGCAACACCTCACACTTCTCTGCATTCAATTCCATCAACCATTCCTCCCTCCACCTGGCCAATCGATCCAGATCCTGCTGCAATCGTTCACAACCATCTTCACTATCTGCAAAACCACTAACTTTTGTATCATCAGCAAACTTGCTAATCTTGCCCCGTATGTTCTCATCCAAATCATTGATGTAGATGACAAACAGTAACGGGCCCAGCACTGAATCCTGAGGCATACCTCTAGTCACAGGCATCCAGTCTGAGAAGCAACCTTCCACCACTACACTCTGCTTCCTTCTATGAAGCCAATTTGCTATCCATTCAGCTATCTCTCCTTGGATTCCATGCGATCTAACTTTCCAGAGCAGCCTACCATGCGGAACCTTGACGAATGCCTTACTGAAGTCCATGTCCATGTACACAACATCTACAGCTCTGCCTTCATCAACCTTTTTGGTTATGTCTTAAAAAAAAAATCAATCAGATTTGTGAGACATGACCATCCACGTACAAAACCATGCGGACTATCCCTAATCAGCCCTTGCCCATCCAAATACCTGTATATCCTTTGGGCGGTCACGGTAGAGTTGCTGCCTTACAGCCAATGCAGCGTCAGAGACCCAGGTATGATCCCGACTACGGGTGCTGTCTGTACGGAGTTTGTGAATTCTCCCCGTGGGTTCTCTCCGAGATCTTTGGTTTCCTCCCATACTGCAAAGACGTACAAGTTTGTAGGTTAATTGGCTTGGGAAATGTAAAAATTGTCCCTAGTGGGTGTAGGATAGTGTTAATGTGCGGGGATCGCTGGTCGGCGCGGACCCGGTGGGCTGAAGGGTCTGTTTCCGCGCCGTATCTCTAAACTAAAAAAAATGCTATCCCTCAGAATACTGTCCAGTAACTTATCAACTACAGATGTTAAGCTCACCGGCCTATATATAGTTCCCAGCATTTTCCCTGCAATCCTTCTTGAAAAGAACAACAACATTTGCCACCCTCCAGTCTTCCGGCACCTGTCTTGTATTTAAGGACGATTCATAAAATTTAAACCTGGGCCTCCGCAATTTCCTCTTTAGTTTCCCACAATGTCCTCGGATATATCAGATCAGGCCCTGGAGATTTGTCTACCTTCAAACACGACAATACCTTCAGTACTTCTTCGACAGTAACCCTGCCTACTCTCAAGACACTTCCAGTGACTGCTCAAATTTCCTCGGTCCTTTTCCGGAAATTTCCGGAATATAAAATGTCATTATTTGCGGATGATGTTATGCTGTATGTGAGCAATCCTATTTCCTCAGTGCCTCGCCTAATGCAAGTTTTAAAGGAATATGTAGTAGTATCTGGTTATAAAATAAATGATTCAAAATCGGAAGCAATGATACTGTCAGGTAGATGGCCTTCGCAACTAAATTATCAGGTTAGGTTTCATTGGTCTAGGGAGGGTATCAGATACCTAGGCATGGTTTCAGATACCTAGGCATTGTCATCACCCCCTCCATTTCAACACTGTATGAAGCTAACTATGGAAAGCTACTAAAGGGGATAAAGGCAGATATGCTCAGATGGGAGATTCTCCCTCTATCTCTAATTGGTAGAATTGAAGTTGTTCGAATGAATATTTTGCCCCGACTGCTTTTTTTATTTCAATCTTTGCCAGTAGGGGTCCCTGGGGTGGCATTTAAAGCGTTGGACAAAGAGCTATCAAGATTTGTGTGGCAAAAGAAGAAACCTAGTTAGACTCAAGATACTGTTACTACCAAAACAAAAAGGGGGCCTAAATTTGCCCAACATTAAATACTATTACTGGGCAGCGCAGCTGAGGACCCTGATAGCATGGATAACAAATGATAAGGAAACGGGGTGGGTGAGAATCGAGCAAAATTCATGTCCCAGTACTGCCCTGGTAGGACTCCCATTCCCAAGTCAAGCAAACTGGAAGAAATTAAAAACAGATAATGAATGGATTAAATTCACAATGAAAACTTGGCTGGTTATAAGAATGCAACTAAATCTCTTCAATTCTATATCTAGAGTACTGAAGATAGCTGCTATTCCTGATTTTTTACCCAGTTAAATTGTGGATCGGCTTTTTTGTGGGGGAGTTTTGAAATCATATGAGCATCTTCAGAAAGAATTTAGTTTGTCAGGGACGGCCTTTTTTTAAATTTCTCCAAATACGGCATTACCTGCAGACACACGTAGATTGGGAGCAGATATGTAAATTACCTTCTAATTTGGAAAAGATCTTCCTGTTTACTATGGAGGGAGCGATAAAAAATAATCTGCTATCCCACTTATATAAAGGACTTTAAGATTATGTAAAAGGAAACACTATAGAAACAAAACAGAAATGGGAATTGGAAATGAATATTATTATTACTGATGAAACGTGGGAAAAGACATGTCTTTTGGGTCATAAGTTAACAAACAGCCCCGCCTGCAGGGAGTTTGAATGGAAAACTAGAATGAGAGTATTTAAGACTCCTGTTATGTTAGCAAGATACAGCAACACCTCAGATTTATGCTGGAGACAATGCGGGAAGATTGGCGATCATACCCATATTTTTTGGGATTATCCCAAATTGTATCAATATTGGAGAGATATTCAAGCTAATTTTGGGGGTGGATCTACCTCTGGAGCCGGCATGCTTCATACTAGGAGAGACTCCAGAAAATATAACCAAAAATTAGACATACTTGCTTGGGGTGTTGCTGTTGATTGCAAAGAAGATGATTACAGTGTCATGGAGAAATGTAAAGCCACCAAATGTTCAACAGTGGAGAGAAAGACTGAAAAGTATATATTGATGGAAAGTATAACAGCTAAACTCCAGTTAAGGACTGATGCTTTCAACATCATGTGGACACCGGTATTACTACAACTGCCAAGACTGATTAAGGACACGATTTCTCTATAGCCCCAGTGGAAGGGAGGAGTTCGATTGGTACTTTATACGCGTATTTAGAACTATAAGCACAGACATGATTGTGACTGTGTATAAATCCATACATAGGGGCGATCAATGACAAAATAAGTCCTTTACGAGGCATACAAGTGTTTGGTTTAACATAACGGGTGACTATATATTAAGTAGGATTATATATGATGAGCTTGCGTGTGAATGTGATGCTTCTGCGACAGAACTCTAGGATGATCTGATGTGATGCTGACAGCTGCTGTGTGATTTGTATATTTTGTTTGTATGTGTACTTTGTCTTGTTAATAAATGTTGAGTGCAAGAAAAAAAAAATAACCTAATCGAAATGTGGTCACTGGTCCCACAAGGCTCCTCCACACACACTTCATTAACTTGCCTTTCCCAATTTCCTAATACTAGATCCAGCGTTGCCCTTTCACATGTGGGGGCCTCCACATACTGCTGAAGAAATCTCCTGAACACTTTTGAGGAATTGCACCCCATCTGAACCCATCACGCTATAATTTTCCCAGTCTATATTGGGACAGTTAAATCCCCTACTACAACAACCTTATTTGACCTGCATCTGTCTGCAATCTCCTGGCACGTTTGTTCTTCTAATTCCAGTTGACTATTCGGAGGTCTGCAGTTCACACCCAACAAGGTGATCATTCCTATCTTGTTCCTCAGCTCCACCCATATAGCCTCACAAGTCGAACCGTCCGTAATGTCACCTCTGAACACAGCCGTGACATCCTCCTTAACGAACGATGCAACCCCCCCTCCTCTTTTTCCCCACCCCTGTCTCTCCGGAACCTCCTGTACCCTGGAACATTGAGCTGCCAGTCCTGCCCCTCCCTTAACCAGATTTCAGTCATGGCTACAACATCCCAGTCACTCGTACCTATCCATGCCCTGAGCTCATCTGCCTTACCCGTCAGGCCCCTTGCATTAAAATACGTGCAGTTTAAACCAACCCTCCTTCTTCACTCTCCGCCTTTCACCTGCCTATTCTGTCCACTAACCTTTTGCACACCATCCTCCATACCAACTTCTATCCTCTCACCTGCTCTGTCCTGCACGAGATCCCACAATATATACACAATTATATACATAAACCAACAAACAATAATAGTGTGTGTGTGTGTGTATATATGTGTGTGTGTGTGTGTGTGTTCTATGTGCGTTCTATGTGCGTGTATATATATATACACACATACACACACACTAAACTTTTTTTTGTTCATTATATTGTTTACAGTGTACTATATTTACATATTCAGTTGTGCTGCTGCAAGTAAGAATTTCAATGTTCTGTCTGGGACATATGCCAATAAGGCATTCCTGACTCTTGACTCTTGATAGGGCAGCTGGTGCCTTTAACATTAATGGAAGAAATGTGCAATGCAAAAATGGAATAAATGATATGCCTGTGTCATTTTTGTGCCAGCATTGAAATGCCGCAGGTGAAAATGCATTGAAGGAGAGGGCACAAAAACGACAAATACATTTGTTTTGAATTTAGAAATACACTAGCAGGTACTTGTGGCCATATTTTAAAATCAACATATATTGCTGCATATACTCTTTGAACAACCAACCATTACAATAAATACATGCATTGTTCCAATAAGTGAGAAATGTATTGGCTAAAACACTGACAATATTTATTATTCAGCAGCTGTTGTCCCACATCTCCGCAAATGTTCTAAAATGTAGCTATTATCACTCATGTAGCCATTATCTTAAAAGACGTAACTTCCACTGTTACGCCATCTGTTTGGCTTCCTTCTTCCTGTAGTCAGACTGCAGTATTGTCATTTGTTGGAACTGTGCCATATATTTGAAATTCTCTTCAGTTTCAGCGTTTTCTCTTTTCATTTTGTTTTAAGAGGCAAAATTGCCAGTGCAGAAGTCTCACAAGTCAGTTTAAATGACTGCTTCATTATCTAGTGGGTGAAATGCTAACAGTACTGTATTAAAGGATACCAGTTTACTAATATAACATCAATGTAGTTTTCTGCATTGTAAGTGTTTTTATATTGTAGCTTTAATGTATGATGCAGCAACTTTTGGAATAGACGTGAGGATTGTCAAGGTGTCGGGCGGGGGGTTTAGGGGGGGGGGGGGGGGGGGGGGGGGGGGGGGGTTATTAGTGAGTGGCTGTTAAAGGAGTTGAAGCTGCTCAAAGTTCTCATTAATAACATTGTCAAAGCTGTGGTTTGTTGACTCCTGTTGTGGCTGCTTTGTTAATTGGTGCCATGCACAAGCATGTAGCATGTTGAAATGATTCCAGCGCTCGGCATATTGCGTCTCTCAATGCATTTTACACTTGTCAGTAATTTGAAGAATACATTATTTATATTAATAAGACATTATCAGAGGAAAGAAGAGTCAGAGTTGTGTTACTACCATTGTTGATATGCTTTGAATTTTATATTTTTCATTGCCCATTTTTCAAAGGGGAAATGCTGAACCAGGTTTACTGGTTTAAAAGAGAGTGCACTTCCTCCCCTTTGTTCTTTTTCCATTGCCCGACGCAGATTGAAGGACAGGCATCATTATGCCTATTACTCTTCATCACTCTGATTGAAGCAACCATGAGAGGTAACATTTCATTTAAGAAAGCAAGAGCAAAAGAAATCGAAACAGGCTCCATCAATCAATAAGATCATGACTGGTACTACATTCATTCATTTTCTCACCTGTCCCATACCTTTTGATTGCTTGAGAGATGGGCGATATAGTGGCACACCCGGTAGAGCTGCTGCCGCACCGCACCAGAAACCTAGGCTCGATCCTGAACTCAGGTGCTGTCTGTGTGGAGCTTGCACGTTCTCCCTGTGACTGGGTGTGTTTTTTCTGGGTGCCCCGGTCTCCACCCACACCCTGAAGATGTGCGGATTTGTAGGTTAATTGGCCTCTGTATAATTGTCCCTAATACAGGTGAGGAGGGATTTTTGATAGGCAGATGGTTGGAGAAAGGCCAGCGATGAAAAGAACCAAAAGGATTGATTTGCCAGTTGTGCAGATTAGAGGAAGGAATGAAAATGTGAGGAGGGATAGACGAAAATAGGCACAAGTCCAGGTGGGGCCCAGGGGAGGGGGGGGGGGTGGGGCAGAGGTATGTGGGGGAAGAAAAAGAAGGGTTACGTAGTTTCCTAAGATTGTAGAATTCAATGTTCATACCATTGGGTTGTTAGCTACTCAAGCGGGATATGAGTTGTTCCTCCAGTTTGCGCATGGTCTGACTCTGGCAATAGAAGAAATTGCCCCCAGTGTGTAGAGAGTGGATGGAAAAGCAAGATACATAGAACATCAACGGTCGGTGTGGAGACAGTGGGCCGAAGGGCCTGTTTTCATGCTGTACTTTTAAACCAAAGTAAACTGATCTAAAAGACTATTTATCTCGGCCGTAGGAAATCTTGGTCACCCACGATATTACACCGTTATGCAAAGCCAAAGCTTTGCCTCCAGCAAGATCCTGAATGATTTGGGTTTGAATTAGGAATGGTGTGACTCACTTCCAGAAGAACCAGCCTTTATTTTTGCCAAAGGCTTTAATTGAATGACAGCCAACCACATCTCTCCTGTATTCTTTGGCAGAGTTTTATACAGCTCTGGCAAACAAATCTTGACCAGACTGATCCAAACCGGGTTCCCAATTGCCACTGATAGGTACAAAAAGCTGGAGAAACTCAACGGGTCAGACAGCATCTCTGGTGAAAAGGAATATGTGACATTTTGGGTTGAGACCCTTCTTCAGACGCAAGAATTCGTCACATATTCCTTTTCACCAGAGATGCTGTCTGACCCGCTGAGTTACTCCAGCTCTTTGTGTCTATCTTTGGTTTAAACTAGCATCTGCAGTTCCTTCCTCTATACTCCCAATCATCACTTCCTGGGTGGCTTCAGCAAGAACCTCCTCAACAATAAGCATCCAGAAATACCAATTTAAAAGACCTTGCAAATAAAGAAGTTCATAAGACATCAGAGACACTGTAAACCCTTCCATGTTTCCTCTCAGCCATGATCTTAGGAAGTGGCTATTAAAAGGTCAACCCCATCATGCAATCAGCTATTGGGGATGTCTGCTATCAGTGTGTGCCTGCTGCAAGATGGAAATCCTCCAAGGGGTGTGGGCTTCTGAAAAAACTCTGTACAGGTGCCAAATTCTACATGATAGAAAGTTGTGAGTGCCCTTTATGAGAGCTCACATTGCATGCAGTTCAGCCAAATACCATCTGGGTTTTATTGCAAAAATGACATTAACCATAATCAAAGGTTTCACATTGCCAGTTGAGAGTCCTAGATACAACACATAACAGACCCTTCGGCCTACCAAGTCTGTGCCAACCTTCTACACATTAACAGCAATCCTACATTGATTGCATTTTTAATTCTCCCCACACACTCTCCCTCCCAGATTATACCACACACCTGCATACTTGGGGCAATTTTACAGTGGCCAATTAACCTGCCAACCCACACGCCGTTGGGATGTAAGAAGAAACCAATGCATTCTCGGGGAGAACATGCAAACTCCAAGCAGACATCTCCCAATGGCAGAATTTAACCCAGATCTCTGGCTCTCCTAGTTTTGCCACCATGTTGAATTTTTCTCTCCCTTAGGGAGAGATCTCCCTTGGGAGACCAGCAAAATGGCAAATCTTTGGAGTTTGGCTGAGAACAGTGCGAGCATCTGAATTAGTTTGTGACCTCTGAAAGGCACAGGCATAAGGTCGTGCAAGTCCCTGCACTGCTCTCAAAGTCAAAATCAGTCGATCTCACCATACCTCATGAACATTGCAGTTTGTCTCTGGTGGCCTATGCCCATCTGACCATTTCAACGTCTGCGTGACTTCAGTGACCATTCCTTTACATGCATCTTTTTTAATAAAGAGACTGTCTCTAGAGTGTGCTGTTCTTCAGAAACCTGTGCAGGCTTCCCTGTCGTCTTTAGGCAACTCTGTCCCCCAGCACACAACATTGTAGCTTGCATTCAATCTTTGTCAACACTCCTCAATCATTTAGTTTAGTGGAAACAAGCCCTTCGGCCCACTGAGTGGTGAATTTGTGAAATTCTCTGCCACAGAAGGCAGTGGAGGCCAATTCACTGGATGAATTTAAAAGAGCGTTAGATAGAGCTCTAGGGGCTAGCGGAATCAAGGGATATGGGGAGAAGGCAGGCACGGGTAATTGTTTGTGGTTGATCAGCCATGATCACAATGAATGGCAGCGCTGGCTCGAAGGGTCAAATGGCTTCCTCCTGCACCTATTTTCTATGTTTCTAATTGTTACCCGTACACTAGTTCTATCCTACATACTAGGGGCCAATTAACCTACAAACCTGTGGGAGGCAACCAGTGCGCCCCAGAAAACCCACACAGTCACAGGGAGAACATGCAAACTCCGTACAGACAGCACTTGAGGAAGGATCGAACCTGGGTCTCTGATGTGTTAGGCAGCAGCTCTACCACTGCGTCACTATAACCGAAGGTCTGCTAGTTGTATTGTGGTTTGAACCTTTCTGTGGATAGAGCTGTGAGGAAAATGATCCCAATGCAGGATAGTAAGCCACTAACACCTGTTGTTCCTGAATCACAATGGAATTATGGAAAGGATTCCATCAATGCTTTCTGGAACCGGCGTTATTGATTTTCGTGAGATTTTTAAAAATAGTTTCCAAACTGTGTTAGGGAGATTGTTAACATCGGATAATGCCAGAAAAAAATCAGTACCTAAGTTTCTGGGCTTTGTTTTGTTTAGAAAGTAAATCCAGAAATAAAATATTGAGATTCCAGGAGAAGAAAGTTTTTAGACTATATTATTATTTGTTATTTGCACTATATTTGTTATTTATTGAACTTTTTCTTTTTTTCTCTTCCCCCGTTATATACTATATTTACACATTCACATATTCTGTTGTGCTGCAGCAAGTAAGAATTGTATTGTCCCATCTGGGACATATGGCAATAAAACTCTCTTGACTCTTGACTTGACTCTTGAGAATTGGTAGTGATTCATGGGTTTAGGTGAGAATAAGACAAGTTATATTTAGAAAAGTACAGGCTTGACGATAGATTAAAAGATTACATTCTAATTGGGGATTTACTTCTTTGGTACACTAAAATATAATGTAGAGATTAATGTTTGTTCAGGAGTCAGAAGTCAGAATATTCTAAACATAAACCAAGCAGGAAGAAAGGCAAAATATTGTAACTTTTAAAGGATGATCTCTGCCACTCATTGTAGTTTATGAACCAAGAAAAACAATGTTTGTGAGATGCTTTATAGCCCTGTCCCACGGTATGAGTTCATTGAGTTCATGAGTTCTCCCGTGTTTGCCCTGATTCGAACTCGGACATTTACGGTAATGGCCACTCGTCGGTACTCGGGGCTCTCGTGGACATTTTTCATCATGTTGAAAAATCTTCACGAGTCTTCCCGGGCTTACCTGCCGTTAGCGAGTCTCCCCAAGTACCTGCCGTTAGCGCTAAGAGACGTCCCCAAGCTCCGACGTACCCGCTACGTTCATTCTCAGTGCTCAGCATGAGTCTGATTTTTTTTAAACTCGGGAGAGCTCTTGGAATTAACTCGTACAGTGGGACAGGGCTATTAGTCAAATAACATGATCTTCTATAAGGTTACAAACAGCAGTTGTTTCCAATACCTCAGTACAATTCTTCTTCTTATCGAGTCCACACACAGGATTAGAAGTTGTTCAGCCAGAGCTGAACACACCTCTCGGCATCTGCATACAATGGTGTCTGTCTTGTCGCTTCTTGTGCTTCTTGTGCGTGGTGGTGGAAAGATTGGTGGAAACATGGCCGCGACGTGAACGCTCTTTCCTTGACCCCTCGGTACAATTGAACAGGTATTAGACAGTAAACCAAAGGAGTCTGAAGAAGGGTCTTGACCTGAAACGTCACCCATTCCTTCTCTCCAGAGATGCTGCCTGTCTCGCTGAGTTACTCCAGCATTTTGTATCTATCTTGGTTTAAACCAACATCTGCACTTCCTTCCTACAACAAGCCAAACAAAATGATGTGTGTCTAAATCATTCAGTTCCACTGAAACATTGAAAGATCACCTTAGAAAAATACTAATCCTGTCAGCAATGAAATGATTATTCACAGGTATTAGTCCAAAGGTTTTGAAGATCTTTACCTGAGGGTCAAAGAGTTAATCAGATTATGAAGAGAGGTCTGGTAATACGCACATTCTCGTTAACTGTTTGAGATGACAGCAAATTTACCTGACTATTTTCCTTTCTTATTGAACAAATGCTGTGTAAGTTGACAATCATTGCTTGAATAGCAAAGTATATTTTACGTAAGCACAGTAAGTAATTTTAAGCTTTTTCTGTCAAGTTTGGAGTCTGAAACTTGCTCTGATTTACCTTTGAATGTAATTGCTGGGTTTTTCATTTCTATGCTGGTCACCCTGTGATTTGTTCACTTTAATGAGCAGACAGACTAGCAAATGTAAAAGGAGAAAATCTCAGACAGTTTGATAAGCAGTGCTTTCATCTGAGTGCCATATCTGTAAAGCAAGACTGTGTAGAAACATTAATCAATCTGCACCTTGAATATTAACTAATTGTTATACAACCTAGTTGGTCAATTCCAATGCCAGATCTTGTCATAAGGAATAGGAGTAGAATTAGGCCATTCGGCCCATCAAGTCTACTCCGCCATTCAATCATGTCTGATCTATCTTTCCCTCCCAACCCCATTCTCCTGCCTTCTCCCCATAATCTCTGACACCTGTACTAACCAAGAATCTATCTATCCCTGCCTTAAAAATATCCGCTGATGGCCTCCACAGCCTTCTGTGGTGAAGATTTCCACAGATTCACCACCCTCTGACTAAATACATTTCTCTTCATCTCCTTCCTAGTCTTTAATTCTGAGGCTATGACCTCTAGTCCTAGACTCTCCCACTAGTGGAAACATCCTCTCCACATCCACTCTATCCAGGCCTTTCACTATTCTGCAGTTTACAATGAGGTCCCACCTCTTTCTTCTCAACTCCAGCGAGTACAGGCCCAGTGCCGACAAATGCACCTTTCCTAGAAGGATTGCAGGTGTTCACTAAGATGAATCACTACCCTCATCTCAAGAATGGCAATAAATGCTGGCCTAGTCAGTGACACCTGCAGCCTGGAAAATGAGTAATAAAAGTTTCAAAGGTCTTATATTGTCACATGTACCTATTAAGGTGCAGTGATATGCAAATTACCATACAGCCATACAAAAAAAAAAGCAACAAGACACACAAATACATAAAAGTTAACATAAACATCCACCGCAGCGCATTTCTCACTGTGATGGAAGGCAAAAAAGTCCAACCTTCTTCCTCTTTATTTTCCCATGGTCGGGGCAGTCGAACCATCTGTGGGAGCAATCAAAGCTCCCGCAGCCAGTGGTCAAAACTCCCGCGTGGGGGCGGCTTGGAGTTCCCGATGTCGTTCTCTGACCAAAGACTGCGGGCTCCGCGCTGTTAAAGTCCCGTAGGCACCCGCGGTGGAGCTCTCAAACGTCAGTCTCCAGCAAAGGCCACCAACTCCTCAATGTTAGGCCGCAGTGCGGACGGAGATATGATATGGAAAAACAATTGCATCTCCATCGAGGTAAGAGATTAGAAAAAGTTTCCCCAACCCCCCACATAAAATAAGCTAAAGAACACTAAAAACATACATTTAACACATACTATTTAAGAATAAAGAAGGAAAGGACAGACAGATTGTTGGCGAGGCAGCCTTTGCTGGCGCCGCCCGGTAATAATAAAACCAAATAAAATGTTCTGACAATTGGATAGGATTTGCCAGACACTGGACAAACAAGCACTGTGAATAGTGTAGCAAGACCTCAAAAACTAAATTGAAATGTGTTCCATAATATGTTAGAGGATATTTCTGCATGAGAAGAGACCCAGTGTAAGTTTCATGTTCTTAATGGTTTACAAAGGGAAGAATGGGGTTGAATAAAGGCTGTGCACTTTCAAAGTAAAGTCAATTCTCTGCACTGACAATCATAATCATAATTATCATATCATAATAGTGCTTTATTAGCCAAGTTTTGCAACATACGAGGAATTTGATTTGCCATATGGTCATACCAATAAAGAGCAACATGACACCCATATAAATGTTTAACATGAATATCCACCACAGCGACTCCACATTCCTCACTGTGATGGAAGGCCAAAAAAAGTTCAAACTTCTTCCCTTCTTGTTCTCCCGCGATCGGGGCCTCGAACCTTGCGTTGACGGGACGATCTTTGCTCCTGCAGCCGGCGGTCGAGCCCTCCGCTTCGGGGGGGATCTCAGCTCTCCCGCACCAGGCGATCGGACCCCGGCTCGGGGCTGGTCGAACCTCCTGCAACTTTGGAGCTTCCCGACATTAGTCTCTACCCGAGACTGAGAGCTCCTTGATGGTGAAATCTGCAGGCCGCGGTTGGAGCATCGATCCCAGGCAAGGGATCGCAGGCTCCGATGGTCAGCCCACGGCCCCGCGGTGGGGCTCAAAGTCAGTCTCGAGCAAGGCCGCCAGCTCCATGATGTTAGGCTGCAGAGCGACCGGAGATACGATCCGGAAAAAAATCGCATCTCCGGCAAGGTCAGTTGGACAGTGTGGGCAGGTTGGGCTGAAGGGTTTCCACTATGTGACTAGAACTACTATTGGATTTGTGGAAGAGTGATTAATGCCATAAATCTCTCAAGCTATGCAACTGTGTGGAAATGAGTAGGAAAGAATGGTAGATGCTGATTTAAATTGAAGGTAGACACAGAATGCCGGAGTAACTCAGCGGGACAGGCAGCATCACTGGAAAGAAGGAATGGGTGACGTTTCGGGTCGAATCCCTTCTTTAGTTCCTTCTTACACATACTGCACTTTTTGTAAATGCATTGTGCATTTTTATTTCAGCAAACCTTTAAAACTAACATGTTCATTTGCCATTACATTAATCACCTGTTACATCAACAATGCTATGTTAATTGACATTAATCCAGGGTGCTGGAAGAATTCCTATGCTCTTCTTGAATAACTCCCTTGAGACTTTATACATCCACCTTCAGACCAATAAAATCATGCCAGTAGAATAACTGAATCTACTGAAGCAGTGCAAGAAAGAACTGCAGATGCTGGCTTAAATCGAAGGTAGACACAAAATGCTGGAGTAACTTCTTCAGTCTGAAGAAGGGTCTCGACCCAAAACGTTGCCCATTCATTCCTTCTCTCCAGAGATGCTGCCTGTCCCGCTGAGTTACTCCAGCTTTTTGTGTCTATCGTCGGTTTAAACCAGCATCTGCAGTTCCTTCCACACAGTAACTCTGAGGGTCAGGCAGCATCTCTGGATTAGGTTTATCTACTGATATCCCAGGTGCTACTAGTTTAAGACTGTGTTCCATTTTGTGTCCTTGGACAAAGTTGTCCATGTTCGTCTGCACCATTCCTTTTAGAGCAGTGCGTGAGGAATGATGTCACCACAAGTGTCCCTGATGCAGACGGTGCTTGGAGTTGCCATAGTGGTCCAACACCCGAAGAGCCTGACGAAATTTCACAATGGTGTGGTTTGACCCAGAGGTCATCACACGGTTTACGTCAGTTCAATTCAACTTTTAATTACGTCATGCGGATAAAAGTAGTGATATGTGATCAAATTACTTGGCATTATAAATTTGAGATACCCACAAGTAATTGTTTTGAATATCTTCCCATTGCAAATTGACAGCAGAATGCAAAGATTTTCATCACAATCAATAACTTCAGGACATTAACCTGTGTGGAAGTTGGCTACATTTTTGATCAGGAAAGCTGCAAATTAATTTATTGTCGGTGAAACTCCTTGGATTGCCTAATAGCGGAACAATTTTAAAAATAAGTACAGTTCTTATCTCTGATCTCCATGGGGAATAACCTCACTGAAATCCACCAACTAGTTAAGTCACAACTGTAAACCTAGAACTGCTCAAAGACTGAATTGCTAATATCTGTCAAGGTGCCAGCAGTGGTATGTCTGTGTCCTTTAGGCTGGAGATGGCTATATTGGCAATATTATGCATTATTCAGTATTTATACAGGGTATCAAACCTCTTGCACCATTGCATCCACATTCCAGGGGTTGACCACAGATTCCCGCAGCTCACTACTACCACTATTTTCTCAGGACCATTCTGAAGACCTCGTGACCCTACGAGAACGTAGATGTTTTCTCACCTGCTCAATCAAAGCTTCCAGTAACACATCTAGAAAACTGGGGCCTGCAGTCACCTGAAATGTGCCATTTCCCCTGATCATTTTCCATTGTAGAACAGTCACTGTAAGTGTTGCAGGCTGACTGTAAGTACTGGAGATTAATTTCAACTGCCTCTTTAACAACATTAGCCCCCCCTGATAATGTGTTTAAACAATCAATAGTGGTTGATGCTGGTGGACGATGAAATCTTTCTAATCAGCAGGCAGCATGAAGTTGCCAGGCTGCCTACCTTGCAATCAACAACACAGGTTAATCAGACATTACAATCCCCCTGCTTACTATCAGAGCTCTTCCCCCACCCCCATACCCACAGCCATCGAACTGAAGATAATATGATCAGTCAATATTAAAATTAACTTTAAACTGGGAGGCAGTGCGCAATTCAGTCTAACAAACAAGTCATACCACAACTGCACCTGTACGACAAGGTTACTTAGCAATGCAAATCTTTTAAACAAAAATCATTCACCAGAAACAAAATACCACTAAAAGGGGAAAAGAAAAACTGACTGCTCTTTGCAGAGAAAAAGCATGTCTTGAAATTCCCTATACTAGTAAACCACGGGACTAAATCAATTCTTGACAAAGAAGTTTGTGTGGAAATAGACCCTGGTCTCAAGAAACATTGCAGCAGGTCAAATTATCAATGCTTCGTCACGAACCAAAGTAAGAAATAATATGCCTTTCAGCAATGGCTGCCTGATAAATTGTTATAACAGGTTGTAAAAGTGAAATTACAGCAGCAGTTTAATCAAGATGGAGATTATTCCTGATGTTAGATGGTAAATTAAGAAAGTTTGTGGCATCTGGAGAATATGAATGCAATGAAAGAGGCAGTAGGTAATAAACAGTTAATCAGAATTAGATATGCATCACTCCTAAAGTTTTAAAATGCCATCATTTATAAAGAACACTACAAATGCTAACTATTATCGTTGACTTCTCCCAGCCTTGTTGCTGTTATGTATATAATATCCCAGCCCCTCGAGCCAATCTACACCCTGTGTTCATCCACTTCACCTGTTAAATCTCTTGGATTTAAATAATTGCAGTTTAAACTCCCAGTCATTGCTCTCATTTCGTTTGTACATTCCGGTCCTGTCTGCTAATCTTGCTCTCTTTGATTACAGTAATTGAGTCCAATTTCTCATCTGCTCTAGGGCCCTGTTCTCACCTCACTAGTTAAACTCTCCCAAGTAGCACTAACAGATCTCACTCCCAGGATATTGTCCCCGAGATCCCAGTGACCCAAGAACCTGAATCCCTTTCAACTGAACCAGCTGCTCAGCATTGATATGACCTAGTTCTGTCCTCACTACCATGTGGCACTGGGAATAATCTCGAGACTGCTACCCTTGAGGGCCTGCTTTTAAATCTCTTTCCTAACTTCCTGCAGTCACCCACGGAACCCCATCCCCTCTTATCCCCACGTCTCACTGATCCCTAGGACTCGATGGCTGCTCACCCTGCCCCCGGAGAATGTTCTGCAACTGCTCAGAAACATCCTTGATCCTGGCACCAGGGAGACTACACACCATCTATGAATCTCGTTTATGGCCATAGAACCACCTTTTATCAGAAACCCCTGTTCTGTCTGCAAGCATAACCCATCGTCTGTCACTTTAACACTACTTCTCAGTCTCACTCTGACCTCTCAGCCCTTGGACTCCTGCACTGTTCTGAAGAAGGTCAAACAGTTCAAGAATCAACATTGTCCCACCAGGTATCTCACAGCATTCCATATTCCACATGAAGTTTAACAATGTCAGATAATCACATTTATAATTCAGATTTCCAGCATACCTTCCACTTTGCTTTGGTTTATGTATCTGCATTTAGACTGCCTCTGCACTATGAGCAGTTTGCATTATCTCTTTTATCATTTAATCACTCATCTTTCTACCTAATCCTAGACCATCCCCCGTTCTCGAACCTGCCCTATTCCGTTCTTTGAATATTACAATATATTTATCTCTCGCTTTTCGGATGAAACATTGCCATTTCTCCCCATACAGATGCTGCCTTCCAGTATCCCCAGTGTTTTGCTCTTACGTTTGATGAAATCAGGCAGCAACAGGTCTATTTATTATGAAACTAGTTTAGTTTAGTTTAGAGATACAGCGCGGAAACAGGCCCTTCGGCCCACCGCGTCCGTGCCAACCACCGAACCTTAATCACATTAACACGCACTAGTGACAATTTACACCTATACTAAGTAGACAAACGCAAGCCAATCAACCTACAAACCTGTACGCCCTTGGAGTGTGGGAGGAAACTGAAGATCTCGGAGAAAATCCACGCTGTCACGGAGAGAAAGTACAAACTCCGTACAGACAGCACCTGTAGTTGGGACCGAACCTGGATCCCTGGCGCTACAAGCTCTATAAGACAGTTACTCTACCGCTGCGCCACTGTGCCGTCTGGTTTGATGAACTATTATTTTATTATTTGATAAAGTTCCCTTGTAAAAAAATCTGGGCATTTCCTTTTGTTGTGTTTTGTGCACTCAACCCCATTGCGTGGGTCATTGAATTGCGAGTACCATGACTCCCAGGTGGCCGAAGTCGAATGATCGGGGAAAACCATGCTGTGGGTTGGGAATGCAGATTTGGCAGCGACTGATAGCATTGTTTCCCAGGATCCTGCTCTTCTCAGCTATTCTGGAATCAACAGCTATACCCCCTTTCCTTTTGCCTTATCAACATTCCAGAGTGATTTGGTTTCAAGCTGAGTTGAAGCCTGTGCAGTTTAATGAGAAGCATTTACTGGTACCAGAGCTGCCTTGTCTAATTTCACTTGGAAACTTGAAAGCCAGCTTCAATCTCTTGTCTCCCAGTAAATACCAGATCTGGAGTTTTGGCCATCAACCACTCGCCAATAACTTGCTCATGTTACTAGTTCTGGGACAGTGAGTGTGGGAGATTCATCTGTTCATTTACGAGCATTTCAATTGCTCAGAATTTAATTCTCATCCACTGCTCACATGCATGTTAACAGTGAGGGGGCAGGCACCTGAGATTAACGTTTTCCCTCTTGCTAACACAAGAGCTGAAGGAAATTGTAGAACCGTATAGCATTTCAAATGTGACACCTTGTGGACAATATGGTTTGGGCTTTAGCCACCATCTTATCTGGGAACAAAGGGCTCTCAGCCAAGTAAGAAAATGTGCTAATTCACTCTGACAGCTGATCTTTACAATGAGCTTCAATGCTAGGAAAATACTGTCTTAATGCTCTATCGGATATCAAGCTTGTATCGATTAAACCTGGGTTTATTGTGCATGTTTTATCGGTTAAACCTGAGTTTATTGTGCATGTGGTGAGCTCCTAATCTCAATGTTACTAATAGGAAAGATGCCAGGTTCATGCCAAATATTTACCCAGTGGGAAGGAGGGGAAATCAGTGTTCAATCACCCAAAGCCATCTTGAGTGTTTCCTTTAACAGCTGTTTAAAAGAGGGAAATTCTGAGCATGTTTACCTGCTTGGCCCACTCAGCCAGATGGAAGTATCAAGCTTGTCATCTCTCTTTAATCTGAAAATCTCCACTGGTAACAACTGCAATATCATGATTACTTTGTACTGTCTGTTTTATCCACAACCTAACTCACACTATGCCATTTGAGTTCTCCTCACTTTTGTAGCATTGAGGAAATTTGCAGTAAGTCGTCACCTATACTTGTTGACAGAGTATTTTGCTAAGTTTGGGCAATGACAGAAATGTTCTTGCTTTTATCTATGATAATATCAAATGTACATGAACATATATATCCAGGCCTATGTAATTGGTTCCATGTGTAAAACGTAATAACATGTCTTTTTAGACTTGCAACTGTGCTTGTGCTAGCAGGTGATACTGCGATCATTAGTTCTCAGAACAATTATTGGCTTAGTTGTTCAAAGCTATCTAGGGCAAGTATGCAGTGAACTTCCTTATTAATCATGTTCTTCCCCTGATTTTGAATATAAAGCCTATTTTAATGTAACTTCCTTTTCTTGCTTTTCAGCAATATAAGCATCTTGAAACAATTCTCAATGATGCTGACAAATTCTGCGAAGAGAAGCATTATGACTAAGAGAAAAAGAAGAAAATGAAAAAAGGATGTTATATTTTATGTTACACTTTCCAGCACTTGCATTCCCTCTCCGTTTTGGATTTTTGGACCAATCCATGCCACATGCTGCTCCATCGCTTTGCTAAAAGCAATTGGCCGATTAAAAGGTCATCTGCGGGACATAACTTCACCATTGCCTTGTTATGAAACAGAGTCCTCGTGGCAGTGTTTCTGACCTATTTTGTAATATAATGCAGATATGCTTTTTCTTTTCAAAACGAACACATAGACCTTTGACTGGTTTAATCTGAGTGTTCAGTAGATGCGGTTGAAGACAATTATGTGTGTGGTATACATTGCAATCACAGAAAAAGATTCTATGTCAATCATTTGTAGTTATTGAGAAATACATCTACAGTTAAAATAAAAACCTTTTAAGTCAACAATCAACAGTTTTCTGCATTCAGCACAGACCTCCTCTTAGGTGTGGGAATCATAATCAGCAGCTGTGTTCAAGGAAAGAGCTACAGAGTCAATGGTAGATAATTCCCCAACTGCAAAAGAGACATTCTGAGGGCTAATCACCTACCACTATGTAATTTCTACAGTGTGTGCAGGGACTTGTAGGTGTAATTCCTTGCAAAATGGGACAGATATTCTGAAGAGGATGAGATAAATGGCCATTGTTCCCGGGAGAGGAAGCCCGAAGACCAGGGACTCGCCCGCTGGGAGTGAGAACCCACCCTGTGGGCCCAGCTCATCTGCCGCCGACCGAGGACTCGCCTGCCACGGACAGAGGACTTGCCCCGCATACCGTAACCTATCCGGAAGCCCCAGCTCACCTACCGCAGACTGGGGACGTGGGACACACCCGGTAGTCCTGCCGCATCCACCGCAGATCGTGGACCCGCTCCACGGACTGAGAACCCGCCTAGAAGGCCCAGCTCGCCCGCCCAGTGGAAAGAGTCAGATGGAGGGCCGGTAAGCAGACTGCGGGAGGCAGCACAGTACATCGGCAGTGGAATGGGTCCCTCAACAGCCTGGGGCTTGGCCAGACCAGGTGTCTTTCCAAGATGCTGAACACATGGACCGGACGTGGCCTACAGCAGCGGAGGACACCACGGCTACGCTTGGCCAGGCCAACCCTGCAAAGCCACCAGGACAACAGGCCTTCATGGTCAGGTCAAGAACCCTGCACGTACAACAACTGGGACTTAAAAATGGTGCCAAACTGGCGACTCTGTATGCTGTGTCAGTGTGCTACTGCAAAACATAGAAACATAGAAATTAGGTGCAGGAGTAGGCCATTCGGCCCTTCGAGCCTGCACCGCCATTCAATATGATCATGGCTGATCATCCAACTCAGTATCCTGTACCTGCCTTCTCTCCATACCCTCTGATCCCCTTAGCCACAAGGGCCACATCTAACTCCCTCTTAAATATAGCCAATGAACTGGCCTCGACTACCCTCTGTGGCAGGGAGTTCCAGAGATTCACCACTCTCTGTGTGAAAAAAGTTCTTCTCATCTCGGTTTTAAAGGATTTCCCCCTTATCCTTAAGCTGTGACCCCTTGTCCTGGACTTCCCCAACATCGGGAGCAATCTTCCTGCATCTAGCCTGTCCAACCCCTTAAGAATTTTGTAAGTTTCTATAAGATCCCCTCTCAATCTCCTAAATTCTAGAGAGTATAAACCAAGTCTATCCAGTCTTTCTTCATAAGACAGTCCTGCTATCCCAGGAATCAGTCTGGTGAACCTTCTCTGCACTCCCTCTATGGCAATAATGTCCTTCCTCAGATTTGGAGACCAAAACTGTACGCAATACTCCAGGTGTGGTCTCACCAAGACCCTGTACAACTGCAGTAGAACCTCCCTGCTCCTATACTCAAATCCTTTTGCTATGAAAACACTTGTACTGTATCGGAGATGCTTATCTAATATGTATCGAAGTACTTATGTATAATGATACTTGTACTGAACTGTATACAAAAATGAATTTCACTGTACCTCAGTACATGTGACAATATACCATACCATATTAAGATTTTTTAAATCTGTACTAAAATTCTGGACTGATTACATTTGCTTCATATAACTAGCTGCACTGAGATAATGGTGGTAGGATTACCCTTTGAACCGCTGTGGTCCTTGTGGTGATGGTCTCACAGAATGTACAAGTGAACAATTCAAGGCTCGTCACCCAGCGGCAGTGGAAGAACGATGACATCATGTGCAAGAAAGAACTGCAAACGCTGGTTTACATCGAAGGTAGACACAAAATGCTGGAGTAACTCAGCGGGTCAGGTAGCAACTCTGAAGAGAAGGCATGGGGTAACGTTTCTTTAGAAATGTCGACCTGAAATGTCACCCATTCCTTCTCTACAGAGATGCTGCCTGTCCCATTGAATCACCCCAGCATTTAGTGTCTAGGTTTAAACCAGCGTCTGCAGTTCCTTCCTGCACAAAATGCACTGTCGGTGGAGGAGATGAATAATAAGCCCAGAGGCTGAGATGTCAAATAGTTGTCCTGAATCAAATTACGTTTCATCACTGTTGTTGCGGTTGCACTAATCTCGTTGAGTGGTATGTATCGTATCATCCTCTCCAAGATTTCAGTGGGGTACATACAATATGGAAACTTAGCAATGGTAGAACTTTAATCAAGTGAAATATTATGACATTGTCTTATTCAGGCTGGTCACTGATAACTATTAGGCACAAATGTTTCCTGTGTCCCGTTTTGTCTGGCATGACCAGGATAAATAATGAATGGATCTGAATACTGTGGAATCATTGTTAAATGACCACAGACCTGTAGCCTTAAGGACCTGCCCCACTTAGGAGACCTCCACCGCGACCTTAAGAGACTTTTAAAAAAAAATCAAGGTTGCAGTGACCTATGACCTCCTTCAACCTTCCACGACTATATGTACGATCTCCTACGACTATGTTGAAGACCTCCCTCGACTATGAAGAAGACCTGCTTCAACTATGTTGAAGACTGGCTTCGACCATGTGCGTTTTACTCGAGGATGGTCTGGCAAATTAGTCCGTGAATGAGCACGACCCCCTTCCACCTCAGAGGACCACACCGAAAACCACCAACGACCAGTGACTAGTGTCTACAGCTCAAATGATCACCTGATAAAATGATGTCATGTCTGCATTTTTTTCTCACTAAAAAAATGCCTCCCAGGTTTTTTTTTTTAATCATTCTGAACCATGCATGCAAGGAAGGAAATAGTTTGGAGGATGTTAGTAAAAATACAACTACTGCTGTTTGCAGTAGCCTTTTTGCTTCAGCAGCCTTTTAAGAAAGGCAGAAGGGGAAGAACAAGGGTGAAGAGGAAGCACAAGAAGAGGTCTCAATGGGTGAATGGAGATGATGTGATGGACTGTCGCAGTACACCAGATGACTGGAGAGTGGCTCTGGACTTTGACAAAAGATGGAACTTTAAGCACACATGTGGGGCAGTGGATGGCAAGCATGCCATTCTTGTCCCTGTCCCCATCCCCCTCATTTTCCTTTTCGTACAGGATGGCATTCTGCTGGAACCATTCCTCAAGGTCCCCCTCCTGCTGCCTGGTGAAGGTGTAGGGCATAAACTTCCTCCAGCCCTCCTCCTAGCTGAAGCCTCGACTACGCGGAGGCCACTCTCGACCATGAAGGAGAGTGACGAAGATCTCCTACGACCTCGTGGCGACCTTGCCGTGACTATGGGTCGCGGGCAAACTCGCCAGAGGTCGCGGTGGAGGTCACCCGTGGGACAGGGGCTTAACAGGCTACACAATGCCAAATGCATCCCTTCGAGTTTCTTTTATCCATACATTAAATCACTAGCTTTATGAAATTTGTTGCTGGGTTATTTTGTGTAGAGGTGAAAAACCTGTTATTAAGTTGAACAATGTGAATGTTTATAATGTAAAGACAACCGATCTTGACGTATCTTCTTTATTTTTGTTGTTAAAAATCTGAAAATAACTTT
Source organism: Amblyraja radiata (assembly GCF_010909765.2). Taxonomy (NCBI): domain Eukaryota; kingdom Metazoa; phylum Chordata; class Chondrichthyes; order Rajiformes; family Rajidae; genus Amblyraja; species Amblyraja radiata. Next base: position 27,708,359 of record NC_045961.1, read on the forward strand.
AAATTCCTAATGTATTTTTTTATAATAACTGCTAAACCTATTGCTAGATTAGCAGCATTTGATAGCAAGTCCATTGGATAGGCTAATTTGCATATGCTATTTGTTTCCTGAATTTGTACAACTTTGTCTTTAGGAACTTGTGCAACATTGAGATGGCAGGTCCTCTATGTGTCTGTACAATTGGATTGCCTGGTCTGGTTTCATTCGCTTCACTCGGAAGTGATCATTTCTGAGCTAGATGGCTTAACTTTTCCCTTCACTGATCTCAAACAACTTGTAAAAGTAAGCAATACATTTATCTCAGTTACTGATTTCAAAGACATAGAATTTGACTTCCATAACCCTTACTGCTTGGAATAAGCCTTATACTGGTCAAAGCAGTGTTTTACATTTGCTGGGTAAAGATTATTGCATAGGATCGTATAAATAAATCTCACAAAACAAGATTTTTTTTCTCTGAACAAAATATGTTTACTTATGTATGCCTAGCAACCACTTTTCTCAAATAATATATCAATCTTATTCACTGATGTGCATATAGTAAGTTTATTTCCAGAATCCTCAGTCTTTTGTTGAACAAAGGATCTTACTAATGACTCAATAAACCTTGATATATTTATATCTGATGGGTGACAAAATAAGCTTTCTGTGATGAGTCATGTACATTATATTTGTATACATCAGTTTTAGAAATCTCCATTAACCCTGCAGTCATTTCCTCTGTGATTTGTTTGTCCCTCCATTTTTGACATAATAAAGACAAAACTCAGTTGTGAGAGTAAGTTCTGAGATATTGTGGTTGTTTTTGCCTCAAGGTATCATTAATATTTAAAAAACTATATTCAGATAGTGTACCTACAATTAGATCATAAGAAATTAGGTACACAACAGAAACAGGTCAGACACAAAGTGCTGGAGTAACTCAGCGGGTCAGACAGTATCTCTGGTGCAAAAGGATAGGCGATGTTTCGGGTCGGGGCCATTTTTCAGACCATTTCTAGTAACTGTAACAGGAGTTACGTCCCATTATAGTCCCATAGGCCTGCTCCAGTATTCTCAAAGACTGGCCAAAACCGCTCCATTCCATTAAGCAAAATAGCATTTCTGTGCAAGGAAAGGTGGAATCATATTTCTACACTCCAAATTTGAGAGCATCTCTGTATTTCTATATAATTGAACCAGATCTATAATTATTATCCAAAACACTGATTTCAATGTCATGCGAATGAATAATTTGAAGGAAGAAATGTCTTCATCGGGAATAATGGAAAAGCCATTGAAATTATTGTCATCTAGTGTAAGGCATATATGGAATGCAAGATAGCTGGTAGAGAGCTTTATCATTGTAGCTTAATATTTCTGATAACAGTCTATGAAAGGGAAGCCTGAGAATGTACAAAATTGAATTAGTGATGTTTGCCGTCGGCTCCGTTTTCTTAAATGATGTCTGATTTTGTGCCTGATCTGTACATGATCTGCTTCATACATTTAAGGTGACGTGATTGCTGAGTCATAAAGATGTGAATGATGTCAAAGTGTTCATTACTTGACAGCATGATCCAGTCCGCATCATAGTAGCCAACTGTTGCTGGTGATGCACCAAGGTAAAGCACCAGCAATGCATGAAAATAAAATATAGAACAAGCTGATGGTGTGATGGCCAATGCTGTACCATATACTGAACCAGCTGTCGACGATCTGCATCAGAGGTTTTGCTATTTGGCCTGAAATGTTAACAATTTCTCTTTGTACTGATGCTGCCTGGCCGACTGGGTGCCTCCAGCATTTTCTGTTTCAGTTTGTAAAGGGCCTGTCCCACCAGCATGCGATCATGCGGCGAGCGCGACCAAACCAGAAGCGGGGGCCGCGCGGAGGTCGAGTGAGTGACGTGAAGCTCGACCGAAGTCCGCGGGAAGTTCGCGTGTGACATACGGCGCCAAGACGCAGCGTATGGCGTCAAGTACGCCCGTCGAGGCAGTGCGTACGGCCTCAATGCGGCTGCGGACCAACAGGCCGTTGCCGCGCGGAATTTTTGAACACTCAGTTTTCCGAAGCCCCGTGCGATGTCGGGACCAGCTCCGCACAACTCCATACGGCTCCGGCGATCGAAGTGGGACCGGCCCCGCGTGGCCGTACGGCTCAAGCGACCACGTTAGGTCGCGCTTGCCGCATGCAGTCGCATGCTCGTGGGACAGGCCCTTTATTCTGCCTACATTTTGAAGGCTTTCCTTTGCACCACATATGTTGACACAGTATATTATTCCTCCTTCTCCCCCCCCCTTTCTAGGAACAATAGTAATACTCAACAAGGAAAAACAAGGATAATACAAAAAAAAATGTAATGCATCAGGAAGAATAAAAATGATGGATTTTATTTAGGTAGAGGGAGCCAAATGTCATAACATGGGTTAAAGTGTATTGTAGATTAGTGCATGTTAGAGTGCCGTGCTGAGGATAAGCAATGAGTCCATTTTATTAGGCAGGTGTAGACTTAACTATATTGAGTTAACAATAACTATTATTAACAATAATATAAATATATATTCTGAACTGAAAATATTTCAGTAGTTAGAGGGGGTTGTCTTCTGCTACTGGGAACAGCAGGTAAACCTCCTGGCATAGTATGTCCTGGATCACACACAACAATGACCTTTGTGATATTTTTGAGATAATCTCTTGAAATAAAGCTATGACAAATTGTGATACCCAGCACTTTGTTTATTTTCCCATCGATTTCCCTCTCTCTGGTTTAGTTCCCATTTCCCCAAGTCCCCCATAAGCAGGAAGATTAATTTATTTTTAATCCCCTTTACTATTTTAAGAATCTTCATCAGATCACCTCTTAACATCTTCAAAATCAGAAAGTGCAGCTTCTAAGTTTAAACTATTTTATGGGTGACGTTTCGGGTCAAGCCCCTTCTTCAGACTCTCGACTTGAAAGGTCACCCATTCCTTCTCTCCAGAGATGCTGCCTGCCCCGCTGAGTTACTCCAGCATATTGTGTCTACCTTTGATTTAAACCAGCATCTGCAGTTCTTTCCTACACATTAAACCATTTTATATCAGCTTATAACTCAAACTACCCATGATTAGGAACCAATTAGAAACCTTATCCAGAGTGATTGCAGCATATCTGGTTTGGGAGGCAGGATAAAAATTTGGTGCTCTTCTGTGATTTGAGTGAGAAGGATGGGGTGGAAGATTGCAACCTTCACGTGGTCCGCCCTGTTTCGACGAATGCAATCAACCCGGCGTGCACAATCAAATAGAACAAGTTGTCCTACAACTTTAGGCTGTGCACGCCATACGCAAGAAGAAGAAGAAGTGCGAAGGATGCTGTAAATTCTTGGATACGATGATTAACTGTGTCAGGAATTGTTTTAAGATAATTCCCTCTGGTTGCAAATCAGCCAAAAATACAGTCTCCTGAAGAAGGGTCTCGACCCAATACGTCACCTACTACTTTTCTCCCGAGATGCTGCCTGACCTGCTGAGTTACTCCAGCATTTTGTGTCTATCTTCGGCCAAAAATAAAAGCCGGTTCCAAAGCTCTTGGCAGTCCAATTTCTTTATCAAAACAATAAGAGCAAGGCTAATGGAACTAGCCATTATTCAAGTGCAAATGTCACAATAACTACTAAACATGGATATCTAGTTGTGGTTGGAAATGTGCCATTCTGTCAATAAAACGGTATATCTCTGGTTATCTATTCAAAAGGAGCATAAAGTTCCTGCACATTTTACAATAGTACTTTGGAAGTAAATTCAGCAGAGATATTTAGTTAATTTAAGCCTTCATACCCGTAAAGAAAGAGTGAAAGGCTTACAACTTTATAATGTCTTTCATGTCCTGTTCAATAAGAGTCAAACAACTCTACAGCCAACAAAGTACCTTGACTGAAGTTTTTAAGAAGGAACTGCATATGCTGGAAAATCGAAGGTAGACAAAAATGCTGGAGAAACTCAGTGGGTGAGGCAGCATCTATGGAGGGAAGGAAATAGGTGACGTTTTGGGTCGAGACCTTTCTTCAGACTGATGTGAGTGTGTGTGGGGGGGGGGGGGGTGGGAAGAAGAAAGGAAGAGGCAGACACAGTCGGCTGTAGGAGAGCTGGGAAGGGGAAGGGAAAGAAGGAGAAACCAGGGACTACATGAAATTGGAGAAGTCAATGTTAATACGCTGAGGTGTAAACTACCCAAGCGATATAAGAGGTGCTGCTCCTCCAATGTAAGGTGGGCCTCACTCTGGCCATGGAGGAGGCCCAGGACAGAAAGGTTGGATTCGGAATGGGAGGCAGATTTGAAGTGCTGAGCCACTGTGAGATCAGATTGGTTATTGCGAACCAATCGGAGGTGTTGGGCGAAGCGAGCCCCAAGCCGACGCTTGGTCTCACCGATGTAGAGCAGCTGACACCTAGAGCAGCGGATGCAATAGATGAGGTTGGAGGAGGTGCAGGTGAACCTCTGCCGCACCTGGAAAGACTGCTTGGGTCCTTGGATGGAGTCAAGGGGGGAGGTAAAGCGGCAAGTGTAGCATTTCTTGCGGTTGCAAGGGAAAGTGCCAGGAGAGGGGGTGGTTTGGGTGGGAAGGGACGACTTGACCAGGGAGTTACGGAAGGAGCGGTTTCTGTGGAAAGCCGAAAGGGGAGGAGATGGGAAGATGTGGCCAGTGGTGGGATCCCGTTGGAGGTGGCTAAAATGTCAGAGGATTATTTGTTGTATGTGACTGGGGGCTCTGCCCTTGTTACGAGTGGGGGATGGGGAGTGAGAGCAGAGTTACAGGGTATGGAAGAGACCCTGGTGAGAGCCTCATCTATAGTATGGGGAACTTCCGTTCCCTGAAGAATGAGGACATCTCCGATGCCCTGGTGTGGAACATCTCATCCTGGGTGCAGATGTAGCGCAGACGGAGGAGTTGGGAGTAGGGGATGGAGTTCCTACAGGAAGCAGGGTGGAAAGAAGTGTAGTCCAGATAGCCATGGGAGTCAGTAGGTTTATAGTAGATGCCGGTCAGTAGTCTGTCACCTGCAATGGAGATAGTGAGGTCTAGAAATGGTAGAGATATGTCGGAAATGGTCCAGGTGTATTTGAGTGCCGGATGGAAGTTAGTGGTGAAATGGATGAAGTCAGTGAGTTCTGTATAAGTGCAGGAGGTAGCACCAATGCAATCATCTATGTAGCGGAGGTAGAGTTCGGAAATAGGGCCATGGTACGTGTTGAACAAGGATTCGAACAACGTGTCGAACGTGTCAACAGAGGGGAGGAGCCATCTTGGTGAACGGCTGCTAGCCAGCAGCCGTCCGTTTTAATTCGTTTTTTTATAGTTTTTAATGAGTCCTGTTTTTTGTTTGTAGGGGATATGGACTTTTTAATGTGGGGGGTAGGTGTCAACTTTATTTCTAGGTCCCTACCTGGTCGGTGTGGCAGCCTTTTCTCCAGGCTGCCCGTCGACCCGTCCTCGTGGCCTACCAGCGGGCTTGGAGCGCCGTTTCCTGGCGGGGACCGCCCAGCACCTCAGCCTCGGTGGCGGCACAGCGCTGGAGCGCTATCGCGGAGCGGAGTGGAGCGGGCGATGCCTTGCCTGGGTCGCCGCGCTGGAGCGACGCGCTGGAGCTCTGGTGAGCTGGACTGCCGAGAGCAACATCTCCGGGCTGCGGGTCTGTGGAGCGGAGAGGCGGCAGTGCGGAGAGGCGGCGGTGCGGAGAGGCGGCAGTGCGGAGAGGCGGCGCCGACTTTATCATCGGGAGCCTGGGAGCTCCTAACCGGCGCGGCCTTGTCGGCTTCGGTAGCCGCGGTCTCCAACCAGGAAGCGGCCGTTCCAGGTGGCCCAGCCGCCGAGAGGACTCTCCCGACGCCGGGGCAAGACCACCCGGTGAGAACGGCCAGGGACATCGGGCCTCCGTAGAGGCAATTGCGGTGGCCTCAATAGGCCTGACTTTGGGGTGAACTTGGGGTGGGGACTGGACATTGTGCCTTCCTCCACAGTGGTGTTCATTGTGGGGGGATGATTTTTTTTTGTCTAATTGTAATCCTGTAAGTCTATGTCGAAGATGGCTGCCGTGAAGAGAGAGTGGACGCTGGCGTGCTTTGGCTGCCGCTGCTCTCTCTTCACACTGTGTTTTTGATTTTCTGTTTTTGGATTGAATTATGTTTTTAATTTGTGTCTCTGTGATGTCTTTATTACTTATTTTATTCCGATTATATGTTTTTATTCCGATTATCTATGTAAGGTGTCCTTGAGATGTCTGAAAGGCGCCCATTAAATAAAATGTATTATTATTATTATACCCTACAAAGAGGCAGGCATAGCTGGGGCCCAGGCACTTGCCCATTGCAACACCTTGGATTTGGAGGAAATGGGAGGAGTCAAACGAAAAGTTGTTAAGAGTAAGGACCAGCTCCGCTAGGTGGAGGAGAGTATCTGTAGACGGGGATTGGTTGGTTCTGCGGTCGAGGAAGAAACGGAGGGCTTTGAGACCTTCCTGATGGGGGATGGAGGTGTAGAGTAACTGGACATCCATGGTGAAGATGAGGGAATGGGGGCCTGGAAAATGGAAGTCATGGAGTAGACAAAGTGTGTGAGGTATCTTGAACATAGGCAGGTAGGGATTTAACCAGGATGGAGTCGAGGTATGTGGAAATAAGTCGGTGGGACACGGACAGGCAGAAACAATGGGTCTGCCAGGACAGTCAGGTTTGTGGATTTTGGGGAGAAGGTAAAATCGGGCCGTGCGAGGCTGGGGAACGATGAGGTTGGAGGCTTGGGAGGGCAGGGAGCCGGAAGTGATGAAGCCAGTGATAGTGTTAGAGATAGTGGCCTGGTGCTCGTCTGAGGGGTCATGGTCCAAGGATAAGTAGGAGGAGGTGTCTGAGAGTTGGCGCGTGGCCTCAGACTTGTAGCGATCAGCGCGCCGGTCTACCACTGCATCTCCCTTGTCGGCAGGTTTGATCACCCAGTCTGGGTTGTTGCAGAGTGAGTGGAGGGCTGTATGTTCGGGGGGGGAGAGGTTAGAGTGAGACAGGGGAGTGGAGAGTGGAGACGGTTGATGTCCCGCTGGCAGTTTAAAATAAAAAGGTCTACAGCCGGTAGATGGCCATGAGGGGGAGTCTAAGAGGAGGAGGTCATTGGAGACGGGAGAAGGGATCATCACTGACTCCTTCCCATGGAAAACGGTTTGATGCGGAGGTGACGGAAGAAGCGCTCCACATCGTGGCGGACGCGGAACTCATTGAGATGGAGACGGAGGGGAACAAAGATGAGGCCTCTGCTGAGGACAGACCATTCGGAATCTGAGAGGGGGAAGTCGGAAGGGATGGTGAGCACACGGCAAGGATGGGGGTTGGGGTCAGAGGAAGGCAGGTGAGTGGACGGAGGCCGAGGCGATGTCTGGTAGGGGGTGGTGGGTGGTCAGGGAGGAGGGGGGTGAAGTATTCTCATTCACGCAAACTGTACCAATATGAAAAACACAACAACTAATTTGCACACGGCTGTCTCCCTCAAACGGGCAATGTTATAATGATCAGGTACCGACATGATAAATGTCAGTTATAGCCACTAGACCGATTGGCAACTAAATACGACGAATGTAGATTCCCCAATCTTGAGGTTCAATTTGTGAGAAAGATGGAAATTGTAGAGGTATTGTCTACAGTATTCAAATTCTCCTTCAATGTGGGGAATGGTGCCAGTACTTGCTCATCAAAAGGAGAGAGGATAAACCCGATCATCAACCTTGCCAGGCAAATTTCTAGAAATGATTATTCAGGAAAAATGTTTGAGGGTAGAAAACTAAAGGAAAGCCAGCATAGATGTATTAAAGTCAAATATAGTTTAACTAACCTGATTAAGTGTTCCAATATGTTAATGGCTGATCAGTCAGCTACCTGTGCTACATGACAATGTGGGAAATAGATAGGATCATTATGAGATCAGCTTATGCAGCAGAGGGAATGAGTGAATAATTGCTTTTCAAACTGTAGGAAGTGGTGTTGTTCATCGTTCAATATTGGGATCTTTTTTTATATATTAATGACTGGTAGCGCAGTGGTTTAGAGTTGTGGCCTTATATCATCAGAGACCTGTTCATTAGCGACTATGGGAGCTATCTGTACAGTGCTTGTACGTTCTCCCCGTGACCGCGTGGGTTTTCCCCGGGTGCCCCGGTTTCCTCTCACACTCCAAAGACGTACAGGTTTGTAGGTTAATTGACCGGAAAAGATTGCAAATTGTCCCTAGTGTGAATGATAGTGTTAGTGTACGGGGATCACTAGTCAGCACAAACTCAGTGAGCTGAAGGGCCTGTTTCCGCGCTGTATCTCTAACACTTAAACTAAAAGAAAGATTTAGATTTAGTCATATGGAGCACAATTAAAAAAATCTGTTCAAGTTTCAAAATTGGAAGTGTGGAAACCAGTGGAAAGGTTGTTGATAGACATCAGAAGGAAGCATACAAGTTGCCATAAACTAATGTAGCCATGTTCAAAGTTTTGATGCATTTTGATAGGATAAATGAGGTGACTATAGAACACACACACACAAAGAATCGAGACATCTGGGGTAAATATATTGGAAAATAGCACAGTTGGCGCAGTGGTCGCTACAGCACATGGATCCTGGATTTTTTCCCCCACACGTAGAGAACAAAAGCAAGTTGAAGCTTTATAAAATACTGGGTCATTCATAAACAATGCATTTCATCATTTCTGCGCACAAATTCAATAGGAATAATGTGAATTTTTAGACAAGTTATGGAAAAGATGGTGCCAGAGATGAGGTTCCACTGGATAAGTCGTGATTGTTCTTCTTTGAGCAGAGAAGATTGAGAAAAGTGTTCAAAATCATGAATGACCTATACAAAGAGAAACCGTCAATTGGTGGAAGAATGAAAATCAGGGGACACAAACTGAAAGTGACTGGTAAAAGAACCAAAGCAAAAACCTTTACACAAGAACATAGATAGGAGCTAAATGCCCCTTTGATTGTACTCCACTGTTCATCAGAATGCTGCCGATCTTCTCACTCTTCACCATTTTCCTGCACCATCCCCCCAAAACGTGATTCTCTTAATGTCCAGAAGTCTATTGATCTTGTTTTCAATTAACACAATGACCAAATGTCACAGGGGTAGAGAGTTCCAAAGGTTCACAATTCAAGATGAAGAATCTTCTCCTCTGGTCAGGCATGAAGTCGTTGGATCATACAGCATAGAAACAGGTCCTTCAGCCCATCAAGTGCCATAATAATCAGCTGTTGATCCATTGGGTTTTATTCCACACCTTAAATCTATGCCCTTTAGTTTAATCATCTCCGTCATGGGGAAAAGTTGTCCTTCCATCTACCCTATCAGTGTCACAATGTCACTCACAATTCTGCTCAGCTCTATAAGGTAACTCTTCACCTTCCGTCACTCCAAGGACAACAAACCCACACCTATCCAATCTATCTTCATAATGGAAATATTCTCTCCTTTGCACCAACTATATCTTTCCTATACTGTAGTGTGCTGACTAGAACTGCACACACAACTTCAGTTGTGGCCTTTCCATAGTTTTTCTTTTCTTCTATACCACCCTTACTTCATTAACTTAGTTGCCTTGAAACTTCAAGAGTTATGATTATCATCCCCAAAATACCTCAATCTCAGACACTTCAACTGCTTGCCTTATTTAATTCCCTCAGATTTGATCCAGTACTTTCCATTGTATTGTTAGACTATCTGCATACCGACTCAAAAAACTGCCTTGGAAGCATTTGGAAAAATTGCACCCCACCTATGCTTTTCACACAAAAATGACCCCATTTAGAATCCCTTGTTACTATAACCCATTTCTCCAACACAGCTCTGTCAACTAAACTTACACCATTATTTCCCACTGATTGTTGGCAGGCACGTGATATAACCCCGGCAGAATGATTTCCCCTTGTTTTTAAGCTCTACCCGTATTGACTCATTGGAAGAGCCTTGTAGGAAATTTTCCCTCAAGTCAAACATGATTTTCTTTCATTAATCTGTGTTGGCTGTGCTCAATTCAGCTACTCTTTTCAAGCTATTCTTGTACTTTTTCCTTCATTGTGGATTCGAGCATTTTCCCTTCCATTGATGTCAGCCTAACAGGCAAGTAATTCCTTTCCTTACATAAACAGTGTGACCATAGGTTCTGCCCTCCAATCCTCAGGACAAGATATGACCTGGAATGTAATCTCTGCAATTAAAGTGGGTATAGTTCAATCATGGCTTTCAAAATAATTGGATTATTACCTGAAACAAGTAAAACATACAGTTTGGCAGGAGGAGTTGAACAGAATGCAACAGTCCAGGTGAACCAGTAAAGGTAAGAGGCAGGTACACAAAAATGCTGGAGAAACTCAGCGTGTGCAGCAGCATCTATGGAGCGAAGGAAATAGTCAATGTTTCGGGCCGAAACCCTTCTCCAGACTTCGCTCCATAGATGCTGCTGCACCCACTGAGTTTCTCCAGCATTTTTGTGTACCTTCGATTTTCCAGCATCTGCAGTTCCTTCTTAAACAAAAGGTAAGAGGCAGGCCAATTTAAAGCAAATAAAGGCATTTTAAGGGTAACCATTGGACTGGTTGCAGCATCAAATTAGTTAATTGAGTCGTAAATTAAAATAAGTTGAGGTAATGTAGAGAAGCTTATTGGGAGTGAGGTTGTGAAGTGCTGTGGAGAGATAAAGTGTGAGTCTTTGGTGAATAGGCTGAGGCAAGATGGCTATCAGCAGTAGATAGGAGTATAAGGTTCAATCAGCTCTGTGAGTGAGTCTTGTTATTTAATTATTGATTTGGCCGCAGTGGTAATGGCAGGCAAGTTGTTGCAGTGTGTCCATTACAGGGTGTGGGAAATCAGGGAAACTGATGACTACACCTGTGGGAATTGTGTCCAGGTGTAAGTCCTTGATTACTGAGTTAGGGAACTGGAGCAGTAGCTGGATGATCTCAGGACTATCTGGATAAATGAGAGTGTCTTGGTTGCACTGAAGGTCCAGGAGAAGGTGGGTGACTGTGAGGAAGAGAATTAAATGTGGAGTGCAGGTGACCCTTGGTGGTTGTACCTCTTTGAAACAGGTACACACTCTTGGGAGCTGTTGGGGGAGACGATACTTCAAAGTTGACTTCAAGCACGCAGGGATGTGACACCAACTCTGACACCAAATTCGGGTTTGGTGCTGGGCCCGTTGCTATTTGTCATCTATATCAATGATTTGGATGAGAACATACATGGCATGATTAGCAAGTTTGCAGATGACACAAAAGAGGGTGGTATTATAGATAGTGAAGATGGTTGTCAAAAATTGCAGCAGATCCTGATTGCTTTGACAGGTGGGCTGAGGAATGGTTGATGGAATTTAATGCAGAGAAATGTGAAGTGTTGCACTTTTTGGGAGTACTAACATGGGCAGCACCTACATAGTGAATGGTAGGGCTCTGGGGAGTGTTGTAGTACAGAGGGATCTAGGAATACAGGTACATAGTTAATTGAAAGTGGCATTACAGATAGATAGGGTGGTTACAAAGGCTTTTGGTGCATTGGCCTTCATCTGTCACAGCATTGTGTATAGAAGTTGGGAGGTTATGTTGCAGTTGTATAACATTTTTGTAAGGCAGCATTTAGTTTGGGCACCATATTATAGAAAAGATGGTGTCATGCTAGAAAGGGAGCAGAGAGGATTACAAGCATACTGCCAGGACTTGAGAGCCTGAGCTATATGGTTGAGCAGTCTGGGACGCTATTCCTTGGAGTACAGGGGGATGAGGGGTGATCTTTGAGGTGTACAAAATCATGTGAGGAATAGATCGGGTAAACGCACAGCGCCTCTTGCCCCGAGTAAGAGAATCAAAAACCAGAGGACATAGGTTTAAGGTGAGGGAGGGAAACTTTAATAGGAACCTCAGATGTAACATTTTCATGCAAAGGGTGGTAGGTGTATGGAATGAGCTGCAGGATGAGGTAGTTGAAACTAGTACTATCCTAATGTTTAAGAAACATTTAGACAGGTATATGGATAGGACTGGTTTAGAGGGATATGGGTCAAATGCAGGAAAGGACCAATTGGTGACAAAAAATTAACGTGTGAGATAGTGGGTAAAGTTTTTAATGAATACTTGGCAACTATCATCAAAGTAGGGAATAAAGCCAGTTTTAATTCAAGAAAATGAGTGTGAAATATTGGATGGTATAAATATTGGATGGTATAAACAAACCACTTTTTAAGTGGTTTAAAATCTTTGAAAGTGGATGAATCAACATGCGTAGATGAAATATATCCCAGGCTATTAAAAGGGGGAAATTGCAGAAGTTGTAATAATTATACATCAATCCATCATGGCTGTCCAAGTGGTTTTGGAGGATTGCTAACTTTGTGCCACTGTTTAAAAAGAGGGGTAGGGACAACCCAAGTAGTTGGTTTCATTTAAATTTTATTCAGATTATTGACTTTCATTCTAAGAGACAGCATGCACCATCATTAGCAAGATGCAAATTAAGTAAGGACAGTCAGACCATACCTGTTTAATGACTGAATATTTTGACAAAGTAACGGGGGATCAGTAAGGACAGTGTAGGGACACAAAAAATCTGGAGAAACTCAGCGGGTGCAGCAGCATCTATGGAGTGAAGGAAAAAGGCAATGTTTTGGGCCGAAACCCTTCTTCTACAGAGTAAGGACAGTGTGTTGGTTGTAATCGATACATTTACCCCCTCTGAAATCTCTCTGTGGCAAGTCCCTTAGAGTTGTGGTTGATGGGCATATTTATGAATGGAAGACTATTACCGGAGAGGTTCTAGAGATTTCAGTTTGTAATCTATAAAAATTATTTAGACTGAAATGTAAGGATATGATAAAGTCGCTGCCTCAAAAAGGCTGGCAGTATCATCAAAGACCCACACCATCCTGGCCACACACTCATCTCCCTGCTACCTTCAGGTAGAAGGTACAGGAGCCTGAAGACTGCAACAACCAGGTTCAGGAATAGCTACTTCCCCACAGCCATCAGGCTATTAAACCTGGCTCGGACAAAACTCTGATTATTATGAATCAATTTTCTGTTATTTGCACTTTATCAGTATTTATTCATGTGTGTATATATTTATATTATGGTATATGGACACACTTATCCGTTTTGTAGTAAATGCCTACTATGTTCTGTGTGCTTAAGCAAAGCAAGAATTTAATTGTCCTATACAGGGACACATGACAATAAACTCACTTGAACTTGAACTTAAAGAAATTAACAGATGTGAAAATTAACCATGTGATTAAAATGAAGAAGAAATACTAGACACGACTTTACAAGGATGTTGCCAGGATTTGAGGGCCTGAGCTATAGGAAGAGGATGGGCAGGCTAGGACTTTATCCTCTGGAATGCAGGAGTCTGAGGGGTGATCTTATAGTGTATAAGATCATGAATGGAAAAGATAGGGTAAATGCAGTCTTTTACCGAGAGTTGGGAATCCAGAACCAGAGGATGTAGGTTTAAGTTGATAGGGGAAAGTTTTAAAAATAATCCGAATGGCAACTTTTTCACACACTATGGAAAAGTTGCCTGAGGAAGTTGTTGAGGCAGGTACTATAACAACATGAAAATGACATTTGGAAGGGTGCATGGATAGGAAATGTTTAGAGGGATCTGGGCCAAACACAAGCAGATGGGATGAGTGCAGATGGGGCACTTTGGTTGGCACGGGCAAGTTAGGCTGAAGGGCCTGTTTCTATGCTGTATGACTTTATGACTCTGTGTCTATGACTCTAAATTATTAAATCGCAGGATCATACAGTCAGTTGGACTGAGAAGTGACAAGTGGCATTCAACCCAGAGAAATATGAGATGGTGCACCGTCTACAGGAAATGGGTTCATACTGAGAGGTATGGATAAATCATTGAAGTGTATATCACAGATTCTTCAAGGTCATGGTATAACATAATAATGTGATTAAAAAGGCACACAGAATGCTTTATTTTATTAGCTAGAGCAGGAAGGTTATGCCAGAACTATATACAACATCAGTAACAGATTGATGAAATTCAGTCACAAATATACAGGAAAGATATGATGGCATTGGAGTGCAAAGGAGGATGCTACCATGATTGGCAAATGTTAGTTAGAAAAAAAGATCAGATGCACGTCTGTGGGCAAAGGAAGAGGGCAAAAGTGGGACAAATTTTCCACCGTAGAAGGAGGAAAATAAATTGCATTATTAGTAGGATTAGATGGGGGGGGGGGGGGGGGAGGGGGGGGACTGTTTTTCTCAAAGTGGTGGCATGTATCTGAAATTCATTGTGGTAGAGGTTATTAAAGTCCATGGATGTGTACCTGAAGATCCATACGGACCCAGTTGTGGAAGTTTGAATATGGATCTTCAATGACTGGCAGGGACCCAAAGGGCCAAATTGTCTCCTTCTGGGTTATACATTTTCTGTGATTCTGTGATTCTGCAACCCATTTCGCAAAGGAACAACTAGCTGAGGTGACATATGTAAAATGTTCCACGCTAAGAATGGAAAAAATGTACTTGTGGGTAGTTTTCGAACAACCATTCATCTACATTAGTATTTGGCAGATTTGGAGATTTAAGTTAAAACCACATTGAACAACTCAGAAAAAAATGTATAAAGATAAAGGTTGGGATTTCCATATTAGTTCCTGTTCTTTAGTAACCTTAATATGTGGATTTTTAATTTGTAAACTGTTAAAACACATTCACGATAGGATGTTTCGAGAAAGCTGCTGGCCATGTGCAAGCACATTCTCTGCATTCTCTGGCAGCTGCTTTAGTGAAGTTGGGAGACTGCACATTTGTTGAAATAATTCTGGTTTTACTGCCAGTTCCATGTTTTTGGTGGGCCAGTGCTTTCCAGGTGCAGAAAGTGGCTGGCAGTGCTAATAAAGCTCTGTTGCAAACTCTAAAGTAACAAAATATGGCAGGTTTTCATTCCACCAGCCAGACATTACATTCACAAACCAGTTTCTGTAATGTGATTCCAAAACTTCTAGGGCTGTTCTTATAGTGCAAAAATGAAAATGAATTTTGTGTCAATAAATCTTGTCTTCTGACTATGGTGGAGTGAATTATTTTGTGTGGGTTTTAAGGAAAACTTTTTGTGTTAAACCTGTTGCATACAAGCGATACTTTAACATTGATAATTATAGTCATTTACAGTATATGCATGCTAAGGTAAAATAAAGCTTTGAAGCAGATGCTTCACATTTCAGTTTAATTTGGAAGTCTCTTCCTTCTGACAAAAATTCCTTCTGTCTGAAAACTAAGATTTTTATTTTGCAAATATTGTAATGTTTGATGTTAATAATTACGTTTTCAATATTTTGATTTGAGGTGCATTGTTATGTATAAATGGTGCTGATCCTGGTATCTTGTGCAAATATTTGCCATGCAGGTGCATGTGGTGCAGCTGCTAGAGTCACTGCCTCACAATGCAAGAGACATGGGTTCAATCCTTACCTCGGGTGCTGTCTGTGTCTGTCGAGTTCACTTGTTCTTGCTGTTGGGTTTCCTCCCTCATCCCAAAGATGTGTGTGTCGGTAGATTCAACGATTAATATGTTTGAACACATTTTAACATGCGATAAGCACAACATAGTGGACAATTGTCCAATTGTGTAGTGATTGTTAATTTATTGTATTGTTGATTATATATTTATTTGTTGGATTTTTACATTAATAAGCCTGTAAAGCTGCAGTGAGTAAGAATTTAATTGTTGCGTTCTTGGTGCAGATAAAAATTAAACACTTTTGACTCATCTCTTACTCAATACAAAAGATTTTGGATGAACTGTTGCCTTTTTTTTTCGAACATGGGAGCAGCATTGCCATTAGGGTGTTAAATACCAGTATTTTCTGCCTCTTTATCAGTTTGTGAATCTCTCGGGGTCCTCGACTAAAAAGAAAGCCAGGTAATACTTAATTGAATCATGCCTTCCTAAAGGATTTAACAACTAAAAATGGTTCAGTGCTTTTGCAAGAATTCTTAACCAAGGTGCAAAAACAGTAAGTAGCTCTGGTCACCTCAAGTTTCCTTTTGGCGTGAAGGAATGTTCAATTCCAAGCAGGAAATCCACTCATTTGTTCCACGTACAATCTTTTAAAGGCTTGCCGATTCCCATATCCTAATGCTCTAAACTTCCCGTCATAACCCCAGAATAATGGTCACTTGAGTTCGACGAGGCTGCAACCATTTCTGCACAGTCCTAAAGATGAATTCAAATATAATTTATTTCCTTCAGGACCCTTTGCTCTGTCCCATTTGATTTTCACCAAGGCCTCAATTACATGATCTCTATCCATTCTTGATCCAACTCTGCCATAGATTTTTCTATTGGCAAAATCTACCCTTTAAAAAGCATTAATGACTAACTTTATTCCATCTGCAGAGCGTGCAAGGACTGCATTTTGAATAGTGTTTCCTAGTGTAATTAAACAGTTCCCTGATTGTACTTTGGATTGTTTTCCTCTGTTAGCTCAGAGTTGGAGTCGTATCGAAGAGCTTCAGCACCTGACCCCTGATCTTCTAAAGTGCCAAAATCTTTGGCTGCTTCTCAATTTGATGATGACCAATGGAATTACATTGCTTTATTTTCAAATTCTATTAACAATGTTTGAGAAATGCATGTGATGTTTCGAGTTGGGACCCTTCTTCAGGCAGATTGTGGAGGGGAGGGAAACGAGAAGTGGAATAGGTGCATTCAGGTGAGGGGGATTTTTGAGAGGCAGATGGTTGGTCAAAGACCGGAGATAAAAGGCAAAAGATGTGGGATAAGGATAGAAGGGGTACAAATAGTGAACCCAGAGGATGGAAAATGGGTGAAGGAGAAAAGGAGAGAAATGGGTGCATGTCCATTTGGGCACAAGGAAGAGCGAGGGTAGGGGAAAATATGTGTGGAGGGGGTGGTTTGGGTAGGAAAGGATGAGTGAGCCAAGGTGTTGCCTTATTATAATAGAGACACAGCGCGGAAACAGGCCCTTCGGCCCACATTGACCAGCGATCCCCGCACATTAACCCTATCCTACACACACTAGGGACAATTTGCACTTATACCAAACCAATTTACCTAGATACCTGTACATCTTTGGAGTGTGGGAGGAAACCAAAGATCTTGGAGAAAACCCACGCGGTCACGTGGAGAACTTACGAACTCCGTCCAGACAGCACCCGTAGTCGGGATCGAACCTGGGTCTCCGGTGCTGCATGTGCTTTAAGGCAGCACCTCTACCGCTGTATCACCATGCTGCCCTTTCTGCTCTCGAAATGCCTGACTATAAACCTAGCCGACGTTATAACAGACAGCGTGGAATTATCAGTGAACCTCATGATGTACGTCTTGTATGTTCCCATTTTCTACCAGAAATGTCTTCCCCCTTACATTTACAAAACAATTGGCAGCTTAGGTACCAAATGGTATTGTTACTTGGTTCTTCAAGTCATTTTGTACGTATTCCTTTGCTGTTTCTCTTTTCCTCATTAACACTATCCCCATATCAAAACAAATTGTCACAATAACACATTACTGACCATTAACTCTGCTTGGACACTGCTACTCCAGCATCCCTGTGAGACTTTAAGTACAAACACCAAATATCCTGTCCTATATCTCTGGTGGCTGATCCTCACCTACTGTTAAGTTCTTCCCATTTTCCCTGCAGATCCATCTTTGCTGCAAGCAGCATGAAAAGAGGAAAGTGTCAGGACTGGGGAAGGGTGTGATCGACCACCGCTCATTGTGAAAAGCACTGGCCACCCCTTCCCCGAGCACTAATCCTGTGGACAGTGGGAATAAACGCCCGGCTGCCAAGGAGCGAGTGGATATAGGACAAGTGCTGCAGGCTTTTCACAGACTCTACAGCCAGCTCTCTCCCAAGATCCTGGATTTCAGCTAACACACGAGTAGGTTTCCATCAGGAATCCCCACTGAAGAGGCCTTGAAGTGAATATAAATAATTATTTAGCTGAGCGTGAAAATCTACCGGTGGTCTGGCCTTGTGAAAAGCAATGGAAATAAGTCGGGATAATAGCAGTGGAAAAAAAACACTTTTTTAAAAATAAATTTCTTTCCATTGATATTTGAATTTTGAAGATATCCATTTCAAGAGCTCATCACTTCTGCCTTGAGCAGCTGATGCTGACAGCTGCAGTTCCTCGCTGCGCTGTGGCAGGCTGACCGCAGGCAGAGCGGGAGTCCATCTTGAGGCAACTCGGAGGTGTTTCACCACCGGCCCTCACTGACATTTTGAAATGCAGCCAGTGGTGTTTCTGTGAGCTGAAGGCAGCCAAGCGGCAGGGTTGTGAGGAAAATCATGTAATAAAAAAAAAAAAAGCTTAAACACAGACTGGGTGGAAACCTTTCCACCTAACCTTCTTTGCACAAAAGGTTTCCAGCACCACTCTTGTGCAGTAAATGCACCGGAACCTGTAGGAGGCTTACCCTTGAAATCTTTCCACCATGTGCCATTGTGAGCCTCTGATCCAAAACGCTGCACCTCCCCACTGTTAGTGAGCGCAGGCTTTTGTTCATGGAATTAATAATTCAACACATTTTAATTCAGCTAATATGTCAATGGTAGATAATGCGATGGTTTACTGCTTTCCACTTTTAACAAATGCCATAGAGTGGGAGGATGTGGCTTTGTGTTCGTTATTTCCCAAATTACAAGTTGCAGGTTCTGATCTGCCATCTGGCGAAGTAGAAAATAGTGACTGGGTATTTCCGCACAGCGAGAAAGTAATGAAAGATAATTGAGCCACTGGTGCACACCTTCTTGTGCCCAGGAAACGAAAAGGGGAAAGAAAAGCCCTTTACAAAAATTATAACATTTCCAACAATAATGCAAATGTTAGTTACTTTTGTCTTTCTGAATTTCATTGGTGTAACGGATTAATTCAAGAAAGTAATTCTTCAGTAACCAGGGCATTGTTTCCAAACTGCCTTTCAAAAATCTATTTAATAATGAATAAAAATCATCCATGAAGAACAACTGACTACCAGCCTTCTTTCCAATTTTTATATTATATAACGAGAGAATAAAGGAGTTCATTCATTCTTTGTTCTCATTTCCTGTTTAAATTTCAACCAGTGGTTTGATCACACTGTTCCAAGATTTGTGGGCATGGTTTTGGATCCGATTCTTCTCCGATGTGGTGTTTCCAGTTCAGATTGTTGCATAATGGTAAGGACAGGAGATTCCCCACTGAGTGAAAAGCTAACAGCCAGTATTACCTTAGACTGTTCCATGGTACCAGCCAAAATGTGTAGGAAGGAACTGCAGATGCTGGATTAAACCGAAGATAGACACAAAGCTGCAGTAACTCAGTGGGACAGGCAGCATCTCCGGAGAGAAGAAATGGATGACGTTTCGGGTCGAGACCCTTTTTCAGATTGGTTAGGGATAAGGGAAACGAGAGATATAGATGATGATGTAGAGAGATAATGAGCAATGAATGAAAGATATGCAAAAAAGTAACGATGAAGGAAACAGGCCATTGTTAGCTGTTTGTATGGTGAAAACGAGAAGCTAGTGCGACTTGGGTAGGGGACAGATGGAGAGAGGGGGAATGCCGGGGTTACTTGAAGTGAGAGAAATCAATATTCATACCACTAGGCTATAAGCTGCCCAAGCGAAATATGAGGTGCTGTTCATCCAATTTGCATGTAGTCTCACTCTGACAGTCGAGGAGACCGAGGACACAAAGGTCTGTGTGGGAATGGGAAGGAGAACCAGTTTACTGACATACTCACTGCCATGTCTTGGAAACTGTGAGAATTGGTAATTACTAGCCCTATCAATATTTGTGCTATGTGAAAAAATCCTCATTCATAATGGAAAAGAGAAACAAAATTTGCAGCATTTGTTTTATGGAGTTATTGTATGAGCTTTATGGATGTATTGGTTTATTATTGCCACGTACTGGTCTGCCACTGATTTTCCGGCACCCTTTGTTCCAGAACCTTTCTGGATTATCCATTTTGCTGGAACAACAGGTCATGCCCTCTGAAAGGAGTCCAACGGGACTGGAAGGTACTGCCTAACCAATGAGGTTGAGATCAGCTGCTTTATCTGTCCTAGGCGTCACATTTACTGGGGGGGGGTAATTTTGTCCATATTAAAAAAGGTGCTAGATCACCAGTTGCCAAAATGCAATGAAAACTGTTTCCAAGCTGTTTGTTCCAATCATACCATACTTGAATATAATTAAGCTATTACTTAACTATAACAAAGAATAGTTGCAGTTGCAGAGAAAGCGCAGATAAAAAAAACATACAAGGGTCGCAATGAGATACATTAGAAGATTCAAAGTACACACTTGGCTTATAAGAGCAGGGAAAGAACTGTTCCTGAATCAGGTGGTAGGTGCCGAGGTTGACAATTGAGTGCCCAAGTCACACATGCAAAGATGGAACATAGGTTGTATGAGACAATGTGTTGCAAGCAGCTAAAACAGATAGTGCTCACACCCACTAGAAAGATGCAATGTGGGTAAATGGGGATGTCCATCAGCTGATTAGATTCTAGTGCTGGCAACTTAAAGGACCTGTCCCACCAGCATGCGATAGCATGCGTCTAGCAAGACCAAACGTGGTCGCTTAGGGCGTACGGCCTCGCGGGGCCGGTCCCACTTTGATTGAGGGAGGCTTGTGTAGTTGTGCGGGGCTGGTCCCGACATCGCGCGAGGCTCCAAAAATCTTGCACTGTCCGAAAATCCCGCACGACAACGGCCTGTCGGCCCGCAGGCGCATTGAGGCCATATGCAGCGTCTTGACGTCGTACGCAGCGTCTTGACATTGTAAGCAGCGTCTTGACGGCGTACGCCTAGTGCGTGGTGTTGCACGATGACGTCACCGCCCGGCGTGCCGTTGCGTGATGACATCACCGCCCGACGCCGTGCGACGTCCAAATTCAGTCGGCCCGCCTCCTGCCCAGCTGATTGGTGAGTATGATGTCGGAACCAGCCCCGCACAACTCCATGCGCCTCCACGGTTCGAATTGGGACCGGCCCCGCGTGGCCGTATGCCTCAAGCGACCACATTTGGTCGCGCTAGACGCCTGCAATCGCATGCTGGTGGGACAGGCCCTTAAAGCTCACAATATATGCATTAAATTCATGCAATGGTAACCTTGTACAGCATCTGTCCTCTCTTCCATTTGAGCATCATTACCAAATGAAAGGATTGTTATGAGGTGGCAAGTTTTATCCAATTGCTAAATGGGCATTGGTTCCGTTTCACAATCCATACAAATGAGGCGACTACAGGCGACTAGGCTGTCGCCACATGGTTGCCGGGGTGTCGCCTGTATTGTCGTGAGTAGCCTCCTCAGTCGCCCAAAGAACTATGGCGTCTTTCTGGTCGCCCCTGGATGTTGAAATGTTCAAACCTTTTTGGCGACAGTTGGCTTGACGCCAATGAGCGTAGCTTGACTTCTCCTGATGTAGGTACTGTCATAGGTTGTTGCCAGGATGACGTAGGTTGTCGCCGGTGCTGACTTCGTTATTTTTGTTGTTGTTAAAGTAATGATTCTATTTCAAATTTTATGTCGTAAGGGTGTCCAGTCGCCGGTTTTTCGGCGACCTACTACGACTAGAGGGAGTGCAGAGAACCCTAGAGGGAGTGCAGAGAAGGTTCACCAGACTGATTCCTGGGATGTCAGGACTGTCTTATGAAGAAAGACTGGATAGACTTGGTTTATACTCTCTAGAATTTAGGAGATTGAGAGGGGATCTTATAGAAACTTATAAAATTCTTAAGGGGTTGGACAGGCTAGATGCAGGAAAATTGCTCCCGATGTTGGGGAAGTCCAGGACAAGGGGTCACAGCTTAATGATAAGGGGGAAATCCTTTATAACCGAGATGAGAAGAACTTTTTTCGCACAGAAAGTGGTGAATCTCTGGAACTCTCTGCCACAGAGGGTAGTCGAGGCCAGTTCATTGGCTATATTTAAGAGGGAGTTAGATGTGGTTCTTGTGGCTAAGGGGATCAGAGGGTATGGAGAGAAGGCAGGTACGGGATACTGAGTTGAATGATCAGCCATGATCATATTGAATGGCGGTGCAGGCTCGAAGGGCCGAATGGCCTACTCCTGCACTTAATTTCTATGTTTCTATGACTATGACAGTCGCCTAAAAATAGCCTAAGTGGGACGGGCCCATTACAATTCATGCCACCACAAGGACAGCCCAAAGCAAAACCTATAATTTGTTTCAGTCTCTTCTATGTTGAAGGGCTCAATAATCAGGAGTGCTTAGCCCTTTTCATTACAAGGGAAGCAACGGTGGTGCAGTGGTAGAGTTGCTGCCTTACAGCATTTGCAGCGCCGGAGACCCAGGTTCAATCCCGACAATGGGTGCTGTCCGTATGGAGTTTGTACGTTCTCCCCGTAACCGCGTGGGTTTTCTCCCAGATCTTCGGTTTCCTCCCACATTCCAAAGACCTACAGGTTTGTAGGTTAATTGGCTTGGGTTTGTATACTTGGAATAAGTGTAAATTGTCCCTAGTGTGTGTATAGGCTTGTGTTAATGTGCAGGGACCACTGGTCGGTGTGGGCTGAAGGGCCTGTTTCTGCGCTGTTCCTCTAAACTAAACTAAAACAATTAAGCAGGATGAGAAGGGTGAAAAGATTGAGGAGGTATTGTTAAATTTGGTTCCAGGTAATAAATGAGTTGGGTCAAGCAGACCACATATTAGTGGGCGAAAACTGAGGGGACAATGATAATAAGAATCACAAGGTCTAGGTTAATAATGGAGAGGAGAAAGTGGAAATCAATGCAGAACTTTGACAATGGAAAAGAGCACACTTCAATGAGAGGTAAACAACCCTTGACAGGATAAATGGAACTAAATATTGAAAGGTGACTAGGACTGGAACAATGTGTGACTTTTAAACTGCAGCTGTTTCGAGTAAGGCAGGTTACATAGAAACATAGAAAATAGGTGCATGAGTAGGCCATTTGGCCCTTTGAGCCAATTCAATATGATCATATCAAATCAGTACCCCGTTCCTTCTTTCTCCCCTAATCCCTTGATTCTGTTAGCCCAAAGACCTATACATAACTCTTTAATACATCCAGTGAATTGGCCTCCACTGCCTTTTGTGGCAGAGAATTCTCTGGGTGAAAATGTTTTTTCTTGGTGAAGATTCACAATTCTCTGGGTGAAAATGTTTTTTCCTCATCTCAGTCCTAAGTGGCCTACCCCTTATTCTTAAACTGTGATCCCTGGTTCTGGACTCCCCCAACATCGGGAACATTTGTCTTGCCTGTCCAATCCTTTAAGAATTGTATATGTTTCTATAAGATCCCCTCTCATTCTCCAATAAATATAAGCCCAGTCGATCCACTCTATACGTACTCGAAATGAGGATATGTAAGGACACCCCACCTAAAGCAGAGCAAGAAGATAATAAAATAATAAAGGGTGATGTAGGATGTAGGTCAAGTGAAGTTGGGAAGAGCCAGGTGAATCTAATAAACTACGTGCAGAAGTGAAAGGAAATATGAAATAAAGAGATAGTATGAGAAGGAGATGAAGATACTGGGGTACAAATAAATCTGTAGACTAGTAATTAGTAGGTAGGCAGTAAGAGGAAAAGTGGTAAAGATTAAGGATAATCGGTGCTGGGACCGCAGCTATTTACAATATACATTAATGATTTAGATGAAGGGATTAAAAGTAACATTAGCAAATTTGCAGATGACACAAAGCTGCTGTGAGGAGGATGTAATGAGGATGCAGGGTGACTTGGACATTTTGGGTGACTGGGCAGATGCATGGTAGATGCAGTTTAATGTGGATAAATGTGAGGTTATCCACTTTGATGGCAAAAACAGGAAGGCAGATTATTATCTGATTGGTGTCAAGTTGGGAAGAGTGGAAGTACAATGAGATCTGGGGGTCCTTGTTCATCAGTCACTGAAAGTAAGCATGCAGGTACAGCAGGCATTGAAGAAAGCGAATGGCATGGTGGCCTTCATAACAAGAGGAGTTGAGTATAGGAGCAGAGAGGTCCTTCTGCAGTTGTACAGAGCCCTAGTGAGACCACACCTGGAGTATTGTGTGCAGTTTTTGTCCCCAAATTTGAGAAAGGACATTCTTGCTATTGAGGGAGTGCAACGTAGGTTCACAAAGTTAATTCCCGGGATGTCGTGACTGTCATATGTTGATGGAATGGAGTGGCTGCGCTTGCATACCCTGGAATTTAGAAGGATGAGAGGTTTTTATTGAAACATATAAGATTATTAAGGGTTTGGAAACGCTAGAGGCAGGAAACATGTTCCCGATGTTGGGGGAGTCCAGAACCAGAGGCCACACTTTAAGAATAAGGGGCAAGCTATTTAGAATGGAGATGAGGATAAACGTTTTCACACAGAGGGTTGCGAATCTGTGGAATTCTCTGCCTCAGAAGGCAGTGGAGGTTAATTCTCCGGATGCTTTCAAGAGAGAGTTAGATAGAGCTCTTAATGATGGCTGAGTCGGGGGATATGGGGAGAAGGCAGGAACGGGTTACTGATTGTGAATGATCAGCCATGATCACAGTGAACGGCGCTGCTGGCTCAAAGGGCCAAATGGCCTACTCCTGCACCGATTGTCGATTGTCGATTGTCTATTGATAAAGAAGGTAACCTGTGCAGAGGCAGAAAACATGGTTGGAATATGAAATGAGTACTCTACATCCGTCTTTGCTAAACATGCAGCCAAAATCTAAGTAGAAAGATAAGTGTTAGAAATAATGGATGGGGTGAAAATTGATAAAATGTTGGAAAGGTTAGCTAGGTTTAAAGTAAACAATTTGCCACATCCAGATGGAATACATCTTAGGCTGCTGTTGAGGTGGGTGGGCATGGAGATTTCAGAAGAACTTGGCATCATTTTCCAGTGCCACTGTAAACAACAGAGGTGCCAGAGGACTGGAACAAGGCAAATGTAACACAGGTTTTCAAAAATAAATGTCAATACAGCACATGCCTCTAACATCAGGCCAATCAGTTTAACCCACAATGTGGGCATTCTTTTAGAAACAACAATTAGAGATAACATTTGGAGATGTTTGATCTAGATTTTTTTTTTTTGGCGGCGCGACCGACGTTGCAGCGGCCTCTGCAGTCCGTCTGTCTTTTTAAATGTTTTTTGTCTCGTTAAGTGTAGTTTGTAGTGTTTTTTTAAAAATTGTTTTTAACTGTGTATGTGTGGGGGGGGGGGGGGGGGGGGGGGGCGGGGGGGGGGGGAAACTTTTAAATCTCTTCCCAGTACGGGGGACCCGACCTCCAACCGGAACGACCTGGGGTCTCCAGTCGCGGAGCCTGCTGACCTACCATCGTGCAGCTGGCCGGCTTCGGAGTGTGGGGAGCTGTGGTGACACGCTGCTGCGGCCCGACATCGGAGCTCCAGCCGCAGGCCCCGTGGACGGTGACATCGGGAGCTCGCGTGTCCCTGGTGGGAGACCGCTTTTCGGAGCTCCCGCAACTTCTCCCGCCCGAATTGCGGGTTTGAAAATGACCTGGAGCGGGGCCTTACATCGCCCCGCATGGCTTTAACGGCCGCGGGACTTGCTAGCGCCCGCCGGTGGTTCCAACATCAAGACTCGGAGCGAGGCCTTGCATCGCACGGCGCGGCCTTAATGGTCGCGGGACTTACCATCGCTGCCGGGGGCTTTGACATCGGGAGAAGAATGGAGAGCAGGGGAGAGACAAGACTTTACTTTCCATCACAGTGAGGAGGAGATTCACTGTGATGGATGTTTGTGTAAATTGTGTTGGTTGTGTGTCTTGGTTCTTTTCTTGTTGTATGACTGCAGAAACCAAATTTCGTTTGAACTTCATTTGAGGTTCAGATGACAACGGTATTGTATTGTAGATTTGTTAAGGACAGATTGAGTTGGATTAATGTGAGTGAGCTTTTAATGAAGCCACAGAAGCGGTTGTTAAAAGAATGCTGGGACTGTGGTGTACATGGGTCT
This sequence comes from Amblyraja radiata, assembly GCF_010909765.2. Lineage (NCBI taxonomy): Eukaryota > Metazoa > Chordata > Chondrichthyes > Rajiformes > Rajidae > Amblyraja > Amblyraja radiata. The sequence goes on from NC_045961.1 coordinate 27,734,335, forward strand.
TCAGAGGTTTTAATAAAGACCAAAATATATGTTTGTTTGTGGAATTGATGGCCATGGAATTCAAGGGCTGGTAGAATCAATGACTGAAAATTGGCTTGAAGGTAGAAAATGGAGATTAGTGGTAAAAGTTATTTTTCAACGGGAGAATAGTGGATTTAGATGTTCCATTGGCATTGGTGTTGGGACTGTCGCTACATTTTGATATATGTTACTGACTTAGACATGGATGTGAAGGGTAACATTTCCAGGTGAGTATTAGGTCACCAAGATGGAAATTTGCAGAGAAAAAAATAAAATTTGTCTAAGTCGGTGCTTGATGGTTGTTAGGACCCAGTGGGTAGAAGGACCTGTTTCCAGACTGTACTACTCCATATCTTTTCCTGTTTGATGATGCTGATGCCAATTACGCATCGTTGTGTGTGTATGAAGGCCAGAAGTGTGCGTGAGTGTCAGACATTGTGATGAGTGGTGTGTCAATCATGACTATGGTTGGCAGGAGATGGATGTTAGGACTTGAGTAGTACTTGTGGAGCATGTGGAAGAGAGATTCATGACCTGGTCAGAGGAAGAACATGCAAACCTCATAAAGAGATTAATGTGGAATCCTGGTCACTGGATCTGTGAGGGAGCAGCTCTTCTCGCTTGTGCTACTGTGCTGCCCGATGGATAACAATGGTGCAGAATGTATGGCTTAACCCTGAAGTGGTGTCTTCAAGAATGTGGAGGAGGGGTGGAGAATGAAGACTACAAATGGCGCAAGTTGAATCAGGAGTTAAAATTGGCATGTAATGCTACGGTTGTTATGGGAGATTTCAACATACAGGTTGTCTGGGCCCCAAGAAAGGGAGTTTGCATTGTGCCTCCGTGATGGATTCTTAGCCTACCAGGGAGAAGGCAATTCTGGATTTAGTGTTATGTAATGAACCGGATTTGATAAAGGAACGAGGTTAAGGAGCCATGAGGAGGTAGTGACCATAATATGGTCAAGTTTAATCTACAATTGAAGAGGGAGAAGGGTAGATCGGAGGTGTCAGTGTTACAGTTGAATAAAGGGGACTATGGGGTCATGAGGGAGGAGCTGGCCAATGTTGACTGGAAAGATACCCTAGCAGGGTTGACAGTGGAACAACAATGGCAGGTATTTCTGGGAATAATACAGAAGGTGCAGGATTAGTTCATTCCAAACAGGAAGAAAGATTCCAAGCAGAGTAAGGGATGACCGTGGCTGACAAGCGACATCAGGGACAGTATAAAAATAAAAGAGAAGAAGTACAACGTAGCAAAGATGAGCGGGAAACAAGAGGATTGGGTAATGTTTAAATAGCAACAGAATAAAAAGGCAATACGGGGAGAAAAGATGAGGTGCGAAGGTACGCTAGCCAATATAAAGGAGGATAGTAAAAGCTTCTTTAGGTACGTGAAGAGGAAAATAAATAGTGAAGACCAAAGATGGACCCTTGAAGACTGAAAAAGGTGAATTTATTATGGGGAACAAGGAAATGGCAGATGAGTTAAACAGGTACTTTGGATCTGTCTTCACTAAGGAGAACACAAACAATCTTCCTGATATAGTAGTGGCCAGAGGATCTGGGGTGACGGAGGAATGGAAGGAAATCCACATTAGGCAGGAAATGGTGTTGGATAGACTGATGGGACTGAAGGCTGATAAATCCCCAGGGCCTGATGGTCTGCATCCCAGGGTACTTAAGGAAGTGGCTCTAGAAATCGTGGACGTCTTGGTGATAATTTTCCAATGTTCTATAGATTCAGGAGCAGTTCCTGTGGATTGGAGGGTAGCTAATGTTATCCCACTTTTAAAGAAAGGCTGGAGAGAGAAAACAGGGAATTATAGACCAGTTAGCCTGACATCGGTGGTGGGAAAGATGCTGGAGTCAATTATAAAAGATGAAATAGCGGCACATTTGGATAGCAGTAACAGGATCGGTCCGAGTCAGCATGGATTTACAAAGGGGAAATCATGCTTGACTAATCTACTGGAATTTTTTGAGGATGTAACTAGGAAAATGGACAAGGGAGAGCCAGTGGATGTAGTATACCTGGACTTTCAGAAAGCATTCAATAAGGTCCCACATAGGAGATTATTGGGCAAAATTAGAGTACGTGGTATTGGGGGGGGTAGACGCGCGGGCACAGACACGCACACAGAGACTCGCGCGCACAGACACACACACAGAGACGCGCGCGCAAGCGCACACACACACACACACACACACTCGGGCGTGTGCGTGCACACACAGGCACGCGCGCGCACACACAGGCGTGCGCTCGCCCACGCCCAGAGACGCGCACACGCGCACACACACGCCATTCTAATGACTGTTATATTATTGGACTGCTGGATCCTTCAAAATAAAATATTTTTCACATAATTCCAGTTAGATGGTTCAAATTGCCATCCATATTTAAAATTTATGGTTCTACATTTCATTTTTAATAATAAATATCAGTAAAGAAAATGTGATTATACACAGCACAATTGTGAATTGTGAATATATTAATAAAACTAAAATATCATGTTTACTGTACCAAGCACATTAATTGCTTGCTGAGTGTTATTACAGATTGAGACCATTTCCTGTGGCAAGTGTATTTTTGTAGTTCGCATGTTTGACTGCTTGGATTATATTTCATTTTTCAAGACCTGTTCCTCTGTTCCTATTCTTGGTCGTTTCCTGTTTTAAATTGTGCACTGCTGCCTGCCACTGTCTCATTTCAGTTATGGCACCATCTCAGATTGACTAACAGGTGATGGACTTCAAAATAAACTGATGCCTCTGCTTCTGGCTGGTGTAGCACTCCACGCAATCTACTGTTCAATCAGTTGACATCTCCAAGGACTATTCAATTACTGCTGCTAATTTTAAATGGAGACACAAGAAACCACATATGCTGGATTCTTGAACAATCTGAGAAAGGGTCCTCACCCAAAACATCGTCTGTCCATTCCCTCCACAGATGCTGCTTGACCCAATGAGTTCCTCCAGCACTTTGTGTTTTGTTAATTTTAAATGTCCCTTTTCCTATCTGATATTTACATTCCACTTCCAAAGGGAAGGATTCAAGATCTTTCTTCAATGCTCTCGCGGTAATATACTATCCAACCCCACAAGATTGCATGGAATAAGACCGGGAAGAATTGGCTTCATTACAACTCTTGGAGTCATCTTTTACTCTCTGCCTGCTACTTTCACTTGGAGTCACCTTACAGCCAAGGACTATATATTGAATCTCTCCATTAGCTTTAACTCTGTGGCACCTCTGTCATATCAGAAATGTTTTCAATATTTCTGAAGAGCTATCATTTAAACAGCTGAAATCTATATTATTATTATTTTATCATTATATAACTAAAACTCTCTTGTTATCTTCAGGTTTATGTTGTATCTCTGTGCAAAAACGGTACATGATAGCACTACGATTTTGGCCCACCTTACTCATCATTGTCCTGTGCTGTAAATGAAACAAGTTTTGTTCAAATTGATGGTATATTTTAAAAGTTATTAACGTTTTTTTTTTAAATAACTTAAAACAGCGCCTCCACCTGCGCATGCGCAGTTGGGAGAGAGTTCCTGTGCGCATCTTTACTGGAGTTGTAAAGGGCACCCAACGGGTCCTCAGCCACGCCTGCGCAGTTGAGGCCTTTCCAGAATTGAGATCGACATTTTTTTTCACAACGGGACACGGGTAAGATTACTTCCATTTTAATTTCTACCGCTCCGGGCCTGCGGGGATCTGCCGACTTGCTGTTGAGGTTGGGGCTGAGTTTGCGGGCGCCAGCGACTGCCGGCTCCAGGGGTGGGGAGAGGCCGCACCAATGATCTGGGCACTGAGGCCGACAGCTGCTGCAGCTGCTGCTTCGGGCCCGCACAGCAGCCTGAGGATCAGAGGCCTGGGCGCTGAGCCTGGCTCTGAGTCCGACAGCTGGGCACGCAAGGAGGGAAAGGAACGGCACCCTCGAGATCCTGGTGAGGTGGGAGAGGAGGGGTAATAGAGGGAGAAGAGTGGGCAAGGTATGGTGGGGAATAGGGGGAGGTGGGGGATAGAGGGATGGGAGGGGCGTAAGGACGGGAGCGGAGTTATGTAGGGGGGGAATGACTGATGGTAGGGGAAAGGAGAGATGAGGGAGGGATTGTGGAGGGGAGGAGGAGAAGGGAAAGAAGAGGGAGGGTGAAGATGAGGGGGGAGGGAGTGCTGCGGAATGAGGGAATTGAGCTGCGCCTGCGCAGTTGGGGGCTCTGCATGAATGGCGGAATATTGCATTGGGGGATCGGATTGCGTTGGGGAACGGGTTGCATTGGGGGACCAGGCCACCCGTGTGACAGGGACCCAACAGACAGTTACTGTATGTACTTTGGTTGAATTGATCTTGCTTCATGTCAATGGATTAATAATGTGTTTGCTGGTCTGGCACAGATTAACCTGGGTGCAGTGGCGGAAATCCCGGGGGGGCCAGGGGGGACACGTTCCCCCCCCCCCCCCCCTCTGTTTTGAGAGGTGGGGGGCGTTCCCCCCCATTTTTTATAATCCGGATTTTAAAACCCGGTGAAATCTCCACTCTCCGCGAAACAGTGGGGGTGGGACTGCTGATCGAGGGCGCTGATTGGACGAGAGAGATGTCGGTCAGCAGGCAATGAGGGCGGGATTTGATGATTCAGCACGAAGATTGGAGGATGGAGGTGTCGGTCAGAGGCGGAAGTAGGGGAGTGGGACTGAGGATAGAGTGCGGTGAATGGAGGAGGGAGACGTGCCCAGGTCATAGGGTCTCAACGGCAGCCCTGGACACAGACCTGCGCCTCATCCGCAGCCAGGATCGATCCCGGCCGGCTCTCCGGTGCTGCAATCGCTGCCAAACTGCCACTGGACCATCCCCATCCTCACCCGAGTGCCCCCCCCCACACCCGGAGGTGGCCAGAGACGTTGAGAATCAGACGGGCGCAGTGCCCCCAGGCCCACAGCCAGCGCAGAGAAGCAGCGCTAAAACCAGCTCAACTCTGCCTCTCTTGCCGGGTTAACCTACCTGGACTTATGGGGAAATATGGCCCAGGCTTACAGCCAGCACGGAGAAGCAGCGCTAGCTCCACGGCTCCGGTCTGGTATTCCGTCAGTCCAGGCAGGGCTGTAGGTTAACCCGGCGAGCCAGACAGAGTTGAGCTGTATTTAGCGCTGCTTCTCTGCGCTGGCTGTAAGCCTGGGCCATATTTCTCTTAAGTCCAGGTAGGTTAACCCGGCGGGAGAGGCAGAGTTGAGCTGGTTTTAGCGTTGCTTCTCTGCGCATGGTTGAAGCCTTCGAAGCCTCGCGTGTGTGTGTGTGTGTATATATATATGTGTGTGTGTGTGTGTGTGTGTGTGTGTGTGTGTGTGTGTGTGTGTGTGTGTGTGTGTGTGTGCGCGCATGCGCGCGCGGCCAGCAATAAATTGTGTGTCCCCCGGTCCCCTCCATATTTTGATAGCGATTTCCGTCACTGCCTGGGTGAGAGTTGAATATGCTATACCTAACAAATGGAGAATGGGAATTCTTAATTGAAATATGACCAAAGATTTTGCCCACACAGTTAACGTAATGGTTGCAAAAGATATGGTGAGAGAAATGTAATCGAGGACCTGTGAAAGGGACTACAGAGTGTGTATTGACTTTGTTTAGTCAATGACATTTAAAGGTTAAGAAATGACTGGCAGATGACTGAGGAGTGCATTAATGTGAGTGAATTGAGAAAAAAACCCAACTTCATAACATTCAGTGCAAACCAGTGGTGATGCGGCGTGTGGGCGGCGCGACTCTCGTCAGCAGCGGCCTCTGCAGTCCGTCTGTCTTTTTATTATTTTCTGTTTTGTTTCAATGTAGTTTTTAATTATTTTTGTCGGGGTATGTGTGTAGGGGGCGGGGGGCGGGAGGTGGGGGGGGAAACTCTAAAATCTTTCCCCTGCACGGGAGACCCGACCTTTTCTTTGTCGGGTCTCCGTTGTCGTTGGGGCTGCAACGTGGAGCGGCCTCCAACAGGAATGACCTGGGGCTCCAGTCGCGGAGCTGCCGACTACTCACCATCACGGAGCTGGCCGAGTCCGGAGCGGGTGGAACTGTGGTGGAGCGCTGCTGTGACCCGACCCCCGGAGATTCGGAAGCTCCTACCGCAGGTCTGTGGACAGTAATACCGGAAGCCCGCGGGTCCCTGGTGGGAGACCGCTTTTCGGGGCTTCCGCAACGGCGACTTCTTCCGCCCGAGTTGCGGGGTTGAAGATTACCTGGAGCGGGGCCTTACATCACCGCCCCGCGCGGCTTGGAATGGCCGTGGGACTTTGTGAGCGCCCGCCGGGGCTCCAACACCAAGAGCCCACCGGGGCTCCAACACCGAGACCCGGTGCGTGGCCTTGCATCACCCGGCGTGGCTTTAATGGCTGCGGGACATTTAACATCGCCCGCCGGGGGCTTTGACTCTGTCTTTGACTCTGACATGGGGGGAGAGGGGAGTGCAGGGGAGAGATATGGTTTTTTTTTGCCTTCCTTCACAGCGAGGAGAAGATGCGCTGTGAAGGATGTTTGTGTAAATTGTGTTGTGTCTTGGGCCTTTTTCGTTTTGTATGTATGACTGCAGAAACGACATTTCGTTTGGACCTCAACGAGGTCCAAATGACAAATAAATTGTATTGTATTGTATATATACTGAGATGCTGTTCTTGCAAAGCAAACACTAAGATAGCACAACCCAGACAATGGCACTTGATTATTACCATTTATTTTCTCTTTGCCTGAAATTGCTGTCAAATTTACACATAAATGCTATTTGCTTCATTATTTTGACATTAAAATCTAAGCCTTTGATGCCAGACACTGCTTGTTTGATTGTCTTCGTGATTTAGCAAGGAATATCTTAAACAAATTTTTTTTCCATGTTTTATTTGTCTCTCTCACTGAAAATTGTGCGACAGCATAAGAGGATTGGACAAATGGCGGGGGGTTGTGTGTGGTTGGGTTTTGGTGGGAGAATGTCAAGGAATGTGGGTGGCTGGACTGTCTTCTTATGGTTCATGTGGCTAATTAATTTGCCCTGTAGCTGATCTCGAGGTTGTACATCTCTTGTGTAAAACAAAAATATAGCACGAAGGGTAGGAGGATGCTGGCAGGAGATTGTTCCCCCTGCCTTCAATTTCACACAGCAACTGAAAACGGAAGTGTCAGAAGAAGGTGTAAGTAAATATTATTGCTACTAATTGTTCAATTGCATTTCAAGTTTAGTGGGCAGAAAGTATACCAGAATATTCCATTATTAACTCCGAGCAGACGAGTGAATGCAAGAAAAGATGGCCATCTCTGCGAGGAAGTTACAAAAACGGGATTGTGACTTTCAGATTTTCTTTATATATCAAGTGTCAGCAATAGACTGTGTTCTTATAATGCACTAAATGGCTCCTTGATTTTGTAGATTGGACTGGATGGATGTAATTAGTGGACTATCACATGGATCAGCTTTTGGCCCTCAATTATTAGTTATCTCTGTTAATGACCCTCAAATAAGGAGTAAAATTAGGAGGGGTAACTTGGCTACGTGTAAAATTATCTTCTCATGATTAAAGTTTGAGCCACTCGTCTCTCTGCCTGTAGTAATTCAGCTCCCGGTCAGTTGACCTCACAAACTTCAAGCCCTGATGAGGCTGGTATTGATTATTTAAGCAGAAAGTATCTGAACGGAAGCAGGAGAGAGGAGTGGGGAGAAATAAAATCATTCTTAGCATCTTCAGGATGAGTTTCTCGTGTTAGAATGCTGCAGTTCATTCACAGTGGCTGCAAAGCTGTTTTTGAAAGAGTTGGATCAGAAATCCCAGTCAAATCAGAAATCAGTTTTATCTCCACACTGTTCTGTATGTGAAATGTCTGATGCTGTAGCAAGTTCACAGAAAATCTTCCTTGTGTGTTAAATCTGAGTGGAAGTTCCAGAGAATTTGATTTTTTCACATAATGGACTCGTGTGACATATATGTGGGTGTTTTATGGTTACACATAATTAATAGTATTTAGGGTAAAACATCAACTTTCAAGTGAGCAGTTCTTTATTGAAAGAAAATATATTATGGACAGGGTGTGTGACTGGAACCACATGTTCAGAATGGAGCATCTGACATCAGAGAAAATAAAATCATTATTTTACCTGAGAGCAAATGTAGTTCCTGCAGACAAAGTACTGTTAAGTTTGGAGGTTATGTCTGGGAAAGTTTGTAGTCCACTTCATACAGTGGGTCATGCAGTTGAACAAATGAATTAAATCGCCTCTCAGTCTGTCCATTGACAAAATAAGTGGATAAGTTGAGATGGATCGTTTTGCAGATAAAATTGTGATGTACGAGTTAACCTAGCGCACAAATAGCTTAGATGACCGAGCTAAGGAGGAAGCAACTTGTGGATAATAATTCCTTCTGGCACTTTCACCAACGCTCTGTGTGTTTTATTGGTAAAAGTGAACTATTGGTGCATGTTGACTTTCATCTTGTTCCGTAAACAAAATAACTGTTGGGTGTCAACCTTACAGTGCATGTTTAATGAGATTCACCAACTCCATTTCAAAGCCATGTTTCTAAGAATTTTAATACTATGTGCAAAAGTAGTGATTCTTTTCTTCCTGTTAGAGCCATATTGTTTAGCATTGCCGTTTATCTGTCAGATTGTAACACCTTGATTGTAACACCTTGATCTAGCCTTTTACAAGGAGGATATCATTGATTACTTTACAAGTAGTATATCTATATATTTGAAAAAAGTTAGGCACAAAATTCTGATGTAAATCATGTTGAGAGATGCTGCCTGTCCCGCTAAATTAATCCAGCATTATGTGTCTATCTTTGGTTTAAACCAGCATCTGCAGGATAGATAGGTAGATAGATAGATAGATAGATAGATAGATAGATAGATAGATAGATAGATAGATAGATAGATAGATAGATAGATAGATAGATAATATATATAACATTAATCAGAGATAAAATATCTCTCATTTTCACATTGATTGTTAGTATGTTATGTGATTGCACAGATTGACCTAATGTCAGTAGATCAAGCCAGTGAGCCTTGAGCTTGGTCTGAGTCTGCTAATGAGCACAAGTGCTGAGCGCTGACCTGTGCCAAGGCTGTGGGCTAAGACAAACGGGGATTGTACTTCCCATGCAATTCTTTCAATAAGCCTTTAAAATGTGAATAGATTCAAAGCAGTGGTGCATAACCTTTATTGCTGGGTGGCTCAGACTGACAATCCAAAACATTTCTCAGGGCTACTCAGAAGAAATGCTGTTTTATTTTTGTTACACAGAACTATAAACTCGTAGAATGGTTCCAGTGCAGAATGAGACTATTCAACCCATCATGTCTCTGCCAGCTCTCTCCAAGAGTAGATGCCTCGTCCCATCCACTGCCCTTTCTCTGCAGCCTTGCAGTTTTTTCCAACATATATTTATCTAATTCTCTCTTGAAAGCCACAATGGGTGCTGCCTCCAACACATCTGCAGACAATCTATTCCAGATTCCAACCGCACACTACATAAAAAGTTTCCTTGTGTCACTCTTAATTCTCTTCCCCTTTAGTTTACATCTGTGACCTCTCGGCCTCAACTACTCCAATGACAGGAGCAGCCTCCCACTGACTACTCTGTCCTGACCATTCAACATTGTATATATTTTCTGTGATCTCTCCTAGCCCTGTCTTCTCCAAAAAAAACTCTTCCAGTCTTTCCAATCTGCCCTTGCAACTGTAGTCCCTCATCCCAGGAACACATCAATCTTTTCTAAAGTCTCCCCATTGCTTCTTCATCCTTTTATAATACAGCAACCAGAATCAAATCCAACACTCCGTATCGGGCAGATTAGTGCTTTCATAAACATTCAGCGTAATCTCCCTGCTTTTATATTCTGATAAGGCCCAGATTGTGCAAGTCTTGATGGCTTTCTCAACCTGCCCTATGGGTGGCACAGTGGCGCAGCAGTAGAGCCACTACCTTACATCGCCAGAGACCTGGGTTCAATCCTGACTACGGGTGCTGTCTGTACAGAGTTTGTACGTTCTCCCCATGACCTGCATGGGTTTTCTCTGAGATCTTCGTTTTCCTTCCACTCTCAAGTCGTATAGGTTTGTAGGTTAATTGGCTTGGTATAAATGTAAATTGTCCCTAGTGTGTGTAGGGTAATGTCAGTGCACGGGGATCACTGGTCGGTGCGGACTCGGTGGGCCAAAGGGCCTGTTTCCGCGGAGTATCTCTAAACTAAACTAAATCTATGACCCCATACCTTGGGGTTTCTGCTTCTCGCCCCTTTTAGATCGTAATTCTTTATTCTATATTGTCTCCCCTCATTCTTCCTACCAAAATACATTATCTCACATTTCTCTGCATTCAACAACTTCTGCCATGCGTCCATGCATTTCAGCAGCTGGTTTATATCCTGCTGTAATGCAAGTCAATATTCTTCACTGGTCACAATGGCAGCAGGTTTTGTACTATCAGAAGATATGGACATTTTAGCGTGTGTCCTAAGTCATTAAGATTGATCAAATCAAGTATTGGCCCACCACAATCCGTGAGAAAAGGGTAGGAACGGTTTAGAGGGATATGGGCAATACATAGGCAAATGGGGCTAGCTTAGATGGGACATTTTGGTCGGCATGGTCATGTTGGGCTGAAGGGCATGTTTCCATGCTGTATGACTCTATGAATGCCATTATTGATCTTATTACCTTGCTCTCTGATTCTATCAATACTGTTGTTTCCCTTTCTTTAGTCTGAAAACTACCATTCACGTCAACTCTCTGCCATCTGTTACCAGCTTTGTATTCAAGCTACCAATGTGACATCATATCAAAAGCCTTCTGAAAGTCCACGTACGTTACACCAACTGTATTACCCTCATCAACACCATCCATGACTACATCAAAAAATGTGATCAAATTAGTTGAACATGTTTTGCCCATTTCAAATCCATGCTGCCTTGTTTTATTTAAGCCACTTCCCTCCAGCAGACTATTAATCCTATCCCAATCAAAGTTTCCAATTGTTTTCCCACAACTGTGGTGTGGCCAACTAAACTGCAGTTGCTGGCCTTATTTTTACTGCCTTTCTTGAACTCTCCAGTCCTTTGACACAACCTCTGCACCAAACTGTATTGAAAGATTATGATCAGTGCCCCTTAATATCCTCCCTTACTTACTCGTCTAGAATCCTTGGATTCATCACATCTGACTCTGCCAAATTTCCTGATACCTTCATGCCATGAATTTTTACCTTCACGCCACAACTATGTCTGCCTTCATTATTACTTTGGACACATCTGCTTCCCTGGCAAACATAGATATGATTCAGTACCATAATACCACGCACCATATGATTCAGTGATTTAGTACCACGCACCATATGATTCAGTACCATAATACCACCCTCAGCATCCATGCGTGAATTCCATTTTTAATATGCTCCACTCCTCCATAAACTTCACAATGCCCCCCTTTGCTATTTATACACTATAACACCTTTCTATTCACATTTTGCTGGCAATTATTCGTATCTCACATGCTCTCTCTGAGAATATTGTGTTCAGTTTTGGTCACCATGTCTTAGGAAAGATGTTGCCAAGCTGGAAAAGGTACAGCAAAGATTTATGAGGATGTTGCCAGGACTCAAAGGGCTGAGCTACAGGGAGAGGTTGAGCAGGCTAAAACTTTATTCCTTGGAGCGCAGGAGGATGAGGGGTTATCTTATAGAGGTGCACATATTCAAGAGAGGAATAAATCGGGTAAATGCACAAAATCTTTGGGCCAGTGTAGGGGAATCGAGAATCTGAGGACATAGGTTTAAGCTGAGGGGGGAAAGATCTAATGGGGAACCTGAGGGGTGACGTTATTACACAAAGGGTGGTAGGTCTATGGAACGAGCTGCCAGAGGAGGTAATTGAGGCAGGTACTATCGCAACATTTAAGAAACATTTGGACAGGTACAAAGATAGAATAGGATTAGCAGGATATGGGCCAAACGCAGGCAGGTGGAACTAGTGTAGATGGGGTATGTTGGTTGGCGTGGGCAAGTTGGGCCGAAGGGGCTGTTTCCACTCAATGACTCTATGACTCTGCCTCACTTAATTCTCACTACATGGGGCCACTACTGAAAATTATTGCACATGATTTGCTTCATTCCTTTGAGCCAGATCCAGCAATTCCTCTTTAGTTTATAGGATATTATGTTTTTCAATAAATTGGAAATGAAAGAACTGCAGATGCTGTAACTCTGAAATTAGGAAAAGAGACTTCGCTGGAAAAATTCAGCACATCTGATGCTTCAGGTCAAAGTTCCGATTAAGGTCTTCAAAATGAAATCTTTCACAGCTGAGTGTGCTCAGCATTTTTTTAACTATTAATTTTAGTCATGTTTATGAAAACGCAAATGTCGTTTGTTAAATTTTAAGTATTCACAGCTTTGCAACACATGGACTTTATTCATTGGGGCGCAGGAGGACGAGGGGTGATATTATGAAGGTGTATAAGGTCATGTGGGGAATAGATACAGTAAACCCAGAGTAGGGAAATCAAGAGCCAGAAGACATAGGATTAAGCTGAAAGGCAAAAAACTTAGTAGGAACATGTGGAACATCTTTTTTAACACAGATGGTGTTGGGTAAATGGAACAAGCAACCAGAAGAGGTGGTTGAGACAGGTGATATAACAAAATTTAAAAGATATTTGGACAGGTACATGGATTGGAAAAGTTTAAAGTATATGGGCATCATGTGGGCAGGTATGACTATGTCGATGGGGCATCTTGGACTGTGTTGTGCCAAATGGGCCTGTTTCCGTCCTGCATGGCTCTATGACGCTAAACATATTTTTGTTATTTAAATCAAACAACATCAAGCCTGCTCCCTCGTTGTCCTATCCTGCTTGTTCCTGCTTCTTGACACCTCTGACTCCCATGCTCTTTTTGAAACTTTTAAGCCTTCTTCTGGTCGAGAGTCTCTATTTGAATGCTGCATTCAAATGACACCAAGAGGGTCACTAGGACCCAGCGGAAGCCGAGTGGCCATGTGCTGTGTGCCCTGCGGTTTCACAGAACTGATTTGGGCTGCAAAGGAAACCCTCATTCTCCTCGACCGCCGCTGTAAAGTTAACCCGAGAAGCAGAAGCACCTAATGGAGCAGCTGAGCCGGACGCAGGCAAATGTGGTGAAGCACTGAACACCCTTGAGCAGGATGGAGCCCTCACACATTACAAATATCACGTTTCATCGCCTCATGTGCTCAGCCATGGGAGAGCACTAAAGTTTCTCCACATCAACTTAAAATGTGCTCCACTCTAAATCCCCCAATGGGCAATGTAGAGACTGCACATCATGTCAGTGTTAACTGTAGGATTTGCTTTTAAATCCACTTAATGCATCCCTTTTTATTTTCAGTTATGGCCCAGTCTTTACATTTTGTGGATTTTCTAGTGGCCTTATATTGCAGTGTGGGCATTGTCACAGCTGCAACGCAAGTTCCCACAACCACAATTCTGCAGTTCGGCAGCTCTTTCAATGCAGATCACTGATGTGAAATGCCAGAGAGTGAGAGAGGCATCTACAGCTGATGCAATCCCACTTCAGATCCTCCTGGGTCACCCGTGCATAAGGAATTGATCTAGACCAGTCTAGATAGATGCAAAATGCTGGACAGGCAGCATCTCTGGAGAGAAGGGATTGCTGATGTTTTGGGTTGAGACCCTTATTCAGGCTGTCTTTACCATTGGCATTTTTAATCTGTTGTTGGCTATTAAAAGCCCCATCTCCTTGGATGAAGTTCTTGGGTAGAATTGGTTTGATGCTGTCTCCCAAGGTCACTGCACCCTTGAAGGCCTTTGTTGCTAGATTCTGTTAAAACAACAGTAAGTGAGATGTTTGCCAGATTCCACTGCCACTGATGCATCAAACAGGTGACAGATGCTTTGTTGACCAAATAGAACAACTACAACTTGATTTTACGTGGGACATGATGAAATGCCTCAAGCAGTCACGAAAGGAGCGTTATCACTTCCAATTTGACACAAAATCACATCTGAAAGGAACCAAAAACTTTCTTCAAGGGTGTCTTTAAGAATGAGTACGTTTATTGGCCAAGTATGTACACATACAAGGAATTTGCCTTGGTGCTCCGCTCGCAAGTAACAACATGACATACAGTAAACAACCAAGAATAAAACATTAAAACATAGGTGAGAAAGGTAGAGTTTTCAGGAGGACGGTCCAGGCCCAGAGTTAACCCCTTTGCCCGTTTGTTTGTATAAAGAAGCCAGAGGTGCAAGAGAAGGTTGTAGCTTTTTTTTTTCAAAAGTGGACAGTATTGACAGTTCGTCTATGACCAAATGGGTTCCTACACACAATCTCAGAGCTTCAATGCACAAAAACACAAGGAAATAGACCACATTATGTTATTTTAAAAAACAATTCCTTATGCGTTCCTCAAATTCCTCTTTCACACTACCCTAGCCAGTTTTGTTTAGGATTGTACTTCATGAATTAGCTAGCTTATTATAATAGACTCAAAACTATCAAACAAAAATCTTGTTATGTTGATACCACAGAGTCATACAGCACGGAAACAGGCCCTTTGGCCCAACTTGCCTATGCTGACCGAGCTGCACATCTATACTAGTCCCACCTGCCTGCCTTTGACCCATATATCCATCCAAACCTTTCCTGTCCATGTAACTGTTCAAATGCTTTTTAAATTCCTTCATATTTTGGCAGCCAGTAGAGGTCCCATTATTTGTCCTGAGAAGCAATTGGTCAGGTGGTATTAGGTCCACATCCAGTAGCTGGACCCTTGTGGGTTTATTCCTATTAATTCTATGAGTAATCCAACTAGTGTCAAATAGAGCAGAAGTGCTCATCACTTAAATTGAAACAACTCTATTAGCACAAATACATCAGGATAAGAAGATGTGCTTGAGTATGTTTGTTTATCAAATATGCATTGTGCTTTTTATTTTAAATACAGATATAGACTAGTTAGGAAATTGTTCCCTTTATTGTCTCATCCCTCCATAGAGAGCTTGCTGGAAGACAATATTCTATATACCACATGTAGGGAAGAACTGCAGATGCTAAAAGGAATGGGTGACGTTTCGGGTCGAGACCCTTCTTCAGATCTGAAACGTCATCCATTCCTTCTCTCCAGAGATGCTGCCTGTCCCGCTGATTTACTCCAGCATTTTGTGGCTACCTTCAAGTCTAAATATCATTTCGATTTTGTCTAAGTCTAATGTCACGTTAGCCTTTTTTTGTGTGATTTTATGAAAGAAATTCAAAACCATAATGATTGGGCTAAAGCTGGACACAAAGGGCAATAATACTTTTCTCAAGAAAACAAAAAAAATTACTAAGCGAGACACCAGTGAATGATACTCAGTATGAGATTAAACAGATTTCCTGACTGCTGCTATATGAACTGGAGTTAATGGATGTCACAAGAATTAGGCTAACATGTCTTATCTGACATGTAATTTTCAAACTTTACTACAAATTGCTACCATTAAAATGAACAAAGTGATCATTAACAAAATCATCTTATCTAAATCATCATCGTGCATAATATTAGAAATCTAATGTCTTGATCTTTGAAGAAGACTGCACTGTGATGCAGCAGTAGACTTGCTGCCTTACAGCGCCAGGGACCTGGGGTCGATCCTAACTACGGGTGCTGTCCATGCAGAGTTTGTACATTCTCTCTGTGACCACAAGGGTTTCCTCTACCTGCTCCAATTTCCTCCAACATTCCAAAGACGTGCAGGTTTCTGTAAATAGTTCAGTGTGTAGGATAGAACTAGCGTACGGGTGTTCGCCGATCAGCACAGACTTAGTGGGCCAAAGGGCCTGTTTCCTTGCTGTAGCTCTAAACCAAACTAAACTAAACCATTTTGATAGCTTTGAAACCAGCCTCAACTGTGGAAGATGAAAACTAAGTGTACCTTCTACAAGTACTGAAGTCCAACATTCACATTGGTCATTTGATTTACCAACCATTAATGCAACCATTCCCATAATGAGTTAATATATTTCATTTGCTTTTCATGTTATGGATGCATGAAGAATCGGTTAATAGGAGGATAAAAGATATGTCATTGTCATAATCCAATTTTCTAGGTCTCTGAAGCAAAACAGACAAGATTCAGCCATTCACAGAGTGATAGCGTCTTCACAGGGAGCTGATGTAAAGAATCTTATTGCAATAGATCTCATGCTTGTATACGCAACAGCTGAGTCATGGATTCATGCAATCAGGTCACACCCATGGGAAAATGGTTCACTCCCAGTCCAGAATTAAGCCCAAATGAGCTGTGTTCAGCTATAAAACAATTTTCTTTGCACAATTGCAGTGGAATTGACTGCAAGACTATTTTCACCAGATATTCTTAAATTCCATTTCCCTGAGCATCTTGTCATTATGTCAAATAATTTATTAGGTTAGTTAAATTTGAGTTACAATTCAGATTTGGCACTCTACGGGCAGTACAGGCTGACCCTTACCAAAAGGCTCAAGGAAAAGCTGAAATTGGACTTGGGGCCCCATTAATGTAACATGTATGAGCTGATGGTCAATGTTCCAATGAGATGACATTTGGTCTTATTGCCTTGCCACGGAAGGCCACATTCAAGCCACAAGCGAGTAAACATAAAAACATAGAAAACAGGTGCAGGAGTAGGCCATTCGGCCCTTCAATCCAACACATCCATTCAATATGATCATGGCTGATCATCCAAAATCAGTACCCCGATCCTGCTTTCTCCCGCATGCAACAAATTACAGAATTTACGGGCTCCCCTGCTACTCACAGTTCTAGGGGCAAACCTTTAGATATACTTGTATTGCAATAATTATCTTCATTCAATGGCAGCTGAAGAGCTATGAATTTGAAAGTTTGGCGCCTGGTCTGTATTGATGGCCCAGTTTCAGTGAGAGTGCCTGAAACAGAAGTCGGGTCCTGTACATGTAAGTAATGGCTTGACAGTCAGCTGGTTAACAGGGTGTGCTGTTGATGTAATGATCAGATCACTGGTTTACTCATCCATACACCTGAATTCAAATCCCATCAAGGCAATTTAAAATTTTAATTTAGCTAATAATCTAGCACTTTAAAAAAACATTTCTAGTCATCATAGAAAAACTAATCAGAAAAAAAGCTGGAAATTTGAAATGAAGACAGAAAAAGCTGGGAAATTCCAGCCAGTCAGGCAGCATCTGTGGAAAGAAAAACAGTTAATGTGTGAGATCAAATGCCTAATAACCGTAATATATGTGAAGCAGGTGTATAACGTTACGGACATATTTGCCGCCTGACATACTGATTTTTCCACCAACTTCTGTTTTAATTTATGACTACAATGCTGTTGGTTTTTAGTAACTATCCTCGCAGGGAGGTTGACTTGTGCTACTTGGGTTTATCTCGGATCCCTCGGATTATCCCTTGGACTATCCTTGATCGGACTTGGCTGCTTTTACCTTGCACTGAATGTTATTCCCTTATCATGTATCTGTACACTGTAAATGGATTGATGGTAATCATGTATTGTTTTTCTGCTGACTGTTTGGCACGCAACAAAAAGCTTTTCACTGCACCTCAGTACACGTGACAATAAACTATACTGAATTTATAGTGGCAGGGATTGGGAAGCAGAGTAGCAAGTAGAGTGACTGAAGGGAAAGTGAAGGGCCTGTCCCACCAGCATGCGGCGAGCGCGACCTAACGTGGTCGCTTGAGCCGTACGGCCTCGCGGGGCCGGTCCCACTTCGATCGCCGGAGCCGTATGGAGTTGTGCGGGGCTGGTCCCGACATCGCGTGGGGCTCCGAAAAACTGACACTGTCCAAATATTTCGCGCGGCAACGGCCTATCGGCCCGCAGCCGCATTGAGGTCGTATGCAGCGTCTCAACGCCGCATGCAGCGTCTTGACGGCGTACGCCTAGCGCGTGGCGTTGCGCGATGATGTCACCGCCCGGCGTGCCGTTGCGTGATGACATAATCATGCGACGTCCAAATTCAGTCGGCCCGCCTCCTGCCCAGCTGATCGGTGAGTATGATGTCGGGTCCAGCCCTGCACAACTCCAGATGGCTCCACGGTTGGAACTGGAACAGGCCCCATGAGGCCGTACGGCTCAAGCCACCACGTTTGGTCGCGCTAGACGCATGCAATCGCATGCTGGTGGGACTGGCCCTTAAGAAGCTATGACCTGTTGTAAGTCTTGTTGTCGGACTATAACCCTTGGTCCTGGACTGCCTCTCTTATGGGAATATCTTACCTTCATCTAAACTGTCCAGTCCGGTTGGAATTATGTAGACTTCTATGGGATCTCCAATGATTCTTCTAAAAGTAATTCAAGCCTAAATTGATCCAATCTCTCTTCATGCATGTCATGCTATCTCATGAACAAATCTGGTGATCCTCTGCTAAACTCTCACCATGGCAAGAGCATTGTTCCAGTGATAAGGAGACCAAAACTGCACTCAATATTATAAGTCTAGTCTCAGCAGGGCTCTGCACAATTGCAGCAAGAAATCCCTGCTCATTAACTCCAATCCTCTTTCTGTAAAGGCCAGCATACAATTTGCTTCTGTAATCGCCTCCAGCACCTGCATGCTTACATTGTGATTGATGTGCCAGGACATCTCGGCCTCATTACACCTCCCCTTTGTCCATGTTATCACATTCTGTCTTCCTGTTATTGACACCAAAATGGATAACTGTACAGTTATTCACTTCATACTGCATCTGCCATATATGTTAAATCTAATCTACAGTATATTTAATGTGCTGTGCATGGATTCTAGGAAACTCAGGGAAGTTAATACCGTACTGAGAGAAACAAAGAACTGCAGATGCTGGTTTATACCAAAGATAGAGACAAAGTGCTGAAGTAACTCAGCGGGTCAGGCAGCAGCTCTGGAGAAAAAGGACAGGTGACATTTCAGGACGAGACCTTTATTTCAGACAGTCTGAAGAAAGGTCCCATCCCGAAACGTTACCTGTCCTTTTTCTCCGGAGATGCTGCCTGACCTGCAGAGTTACTCCAGCACTTTCTGTCTAAGTTAATAGTGATATCTGGAAGAGTCCACCTTACAGAGAGGAGGTGCTGGAGGTCTTAAAACATATTCAGATAGATTAATCTCAGGAGCTGTTCAGATGTATCGTAGGACGGTGGGAAGCTCGGGAAGAAATTTCAAAGCCCCTGGCAGAGATATTTGTCTTCCTCCCTCCCGTGCTCTCTTTTTTTTTTTTTTTTTTTTTTTTTTTTTTTTTTTTTTTTTTTTTATATTTTTTATTGGAGATAGGTACATAACCAAAATACATCATTACATGTCAATTATTATTACATTGTCTCCAATACTTTTAACCTTTTTTTTTTTTTTAAACTAGATAGAACTAAAGAGATAGATGAAGTAAAGAAAGAAAAGAAAGAGAAGAAAAACAAAAAACAAAAACAACAAACAAAAAAAAAAAAAACAAAAAAAAGGTAGTTAAAGAAGAATGGAAAAATTTGTTAAAATAAAAAAGACTTCATTCGAGATATATTCGTACATTTCAGAGTATAATATTTCATCCATTCTTTAGCCCGCGTGCTAGTCAGGTTCCTGTGCTGAACCATTCTGACCCTTTAAGTAATCAATAAAAGGAGACCATGTTCCAACGAATGATTCCTGTTTATCCAACAGGGAAAATCTGATTCTTTCCACGTTTAAGGTCTCCGTCATTTCTATAATCCACATTTTGATTGTGGGGGCCGTAGGGCCTTTCCAAAATTTTAGAATTAATTTTTTTCCTGTTATTAAACTATAATCAATAAAGTTTCTTTGTGTTGTTCTAAGTGTTTGATTTAATTCTAATATTCCGAGTATTATTAATTTTGGATCTGGGTCCAATTGTATGCTGGTTACTTTAGATATTATACTAAAAATATTTACCCAGAATTTTTTTATTTTTATACAGTTTGCAAACATATGAGATAATGTAGCTTCTAAATGTTGACATTTATCACATATAGGTGAGATATGTTGAAAAATTTTATGTAGTTTTGTTTTTGAATAATGTAACCTATGTATTACTTTAAATTGTATTAGAGAATGTCTGGCGTTTAGTGAACACTGCTCTCGTGCTCTCTAAAGGACTTACCGTACTCTGTGGCAGCCGTTTACCTTCCTCTTCATCGTGCAGACAGCGCTCCTCCGCTGTCCCTGGCCCCCACCTTCACGATGTGTTTGTGTGTGTGTGCGGTCGGTAGCAAAGATCCTGTTGGATCTTTGGTCAGTAGATGCAGCTCACTCTTCGGTCTTGGCTTTCCAGGCAAGTGACCAAAACCTCTGTCGACTCATGGAAACCTTGGGTGGGGCGCAAGGTCACCAGAATTTTCCGTTCAGGTTTCCTAAGTGGGACAGGGGCATTAGTCTTCAATGTGAGAGGTGTACGGAGTAAGTTTTGAAAATGAAGAAAGTCACAAAAAACTGGTGTAACTCAGCGGGACAGGCGGCATCTCTGGATAGAAGGAATGAGTGACATTTCGGGTCGAGACCCTTCTTCAGATGTCTCAACCCGAAACGTCACGCATTCCTTCTCTCCAGAGATAATGCCTGTCCCGCTGAGTTAAGCCCCTGTCCCACTTAAGAAACCTGAACGGAAACCTCTGGTGACCTTGCGCCCCAACCAAGGTTTCCATGAGTCGCCAGAGGTTTTGATCACTCGCCTGGAAAGCCTCGACCGAAGCGTGAGCTACATCTACTGATCAAAGATCTTACAGGATCTTTGCTACCAACCGCATGCACACACATCGCAAAGATGGGGGCCAGGGACAGCGGAGGTGCGCTGTCTGCACGATGAAAGGAGGAAGGGAAACGGCTGCCACAGAGCACGGTAAGTCCTTTAGAGAGCGCGGGAGGGAGGGAGAGAAGTGGAAAGAAGGGCAGAGAGAAAAGGGGGGAAGAAGGAGTGGTGACAGTTTTAAGAAGTTTAATAAAGTTAGCGGGCATTTTACCTTCCGGCGGATCTTCTAGGTCCTGAAAACCAAAGATCCTATATGATCTTTCCTGAAAACTCCAATGAGCCAATCAAAATGGCCGATCAGTGAAGGAGATTGCCTTCGACTGCCTGTGAGTAAATAGCGACCCCACTCCACTGGCTTCGACCAAACGGCAACCTATTTTAAGTCGAGGCCGGTTTTGGTTTTGTTGAAATAATCGCAGGAACATAGAAGAAGCCTCGACTACGCGGAAACCACTTTTGACCATTAGGGAGAGTGGCCAAAACCTCCGGGAACCTCACGGAAGCCTTGGGTGGGTCTCCAGAGGTTTCCGTTCAGTTTAAACCAGCATCTGCTGTTCCTTCCTACACGCCAACACACAAGTTTTGAAAATGATCTGGCTAGGAAAACAGACCAATCAGCATGACTAAAAGCTGGAGTGAACAGTAGATTGCTGGCTTTGATTTGTTCTTTTCATACCTTTCATTCATTTGTTCTTTGTACCTTTTCATAAATCTTGTTTCCCTCTCCCCTGACTCTCATTCTGAACAAGGGTCTCAACCCAAAATTTCACCTATTGCCTTTTCTCCGGAGATGCCGCCTGTCGCGCTGAGTTACTCCAGCATTTTGTGTCTATCTTCAGTGTAAACCAGCATATGCATTTCCTTCCTACACGCCATTGTTGTTTTGATGAATGTAATCGAAAGTCCAGCTCCTTGATTGTGTGGCTGCACCGGGAAAGCAAATTCCACTGTATCTTAATTGGTGCATGTGGCAATAAATGTAGACTTGAACTTGAATTTTTAATTGGTGTGAAATCTCTTACAACGATATCAATAAACATGCAATGACCAAATGACACCAAGAGCTGGACTTCCTTGTTATCAAACATGCTAGTTACTTTGTCAAAGAAGTCATCAATTTCCACCCTCTCCCTTGAGCCTCACATCCGCCATGTCATTAAAACCTCCTTCTTTCATCTCCGCAACATCGCCAAACTCAGACCCTCTCTCACACCGCCTGCTGCTGAAAGACTCATCCATGCCTTCATCTCCTCCCGACTGGACTATTGCAACTCACTTCTCCTTGGCATCAGCTCCACCTACATCAACCGACTCCAACTGGTCCAGAACGCAGCCGCCCGACTCATCACCCACACCAAATCCTGGCATCACATCACTCCAGTCCTCAAAAAACTTCACTGGCTTCCCATCTCCCACCGGATCACCTACAAAATCCTGGTCCTCACCTACAAAGCCCTCCACCATCTGGCCCCCACATATCTCATTGACCTCCTCTCCCCCTACCAACCCTCACGGTCCCTCAGATCCACATCAGCCGGTCTCCTCTCCATCCACAAGTCCAACCTCCGCAGTTTTGGGGACAGAGCCTTCTCCAGGGCAGCTCCCAGGCTCTGGAACTCCCTCCCCCAACTGATCCGCAATTCCGTGTCCCTCCCCATCTTCCAGTCCCGCCTCAAGACCCATCTCTTCACCTCTGCCTATCCTTAGCCCCACGTCCCCGTCCCTTTTCATCTGTGCATTAATTGCCTCATGCTGTGTTTTGTATTGAATTCTGTCTTTACTTTGTGTACTAGTCATGTCTCTACTATTTATTTCATTCCCCTTACATGTTTTTCCTATACATGCTCAATTTTTGTAAGGTGTCCTTGAGACTCTTGAAAGGCGCCCATAAATAAAATGTATTATTATTATTATTATTATCAATTAGTTGAACACAACTTCTCATCCATAAAATTATACTCACTCAGTTGTATAAATATTATGTTAGCATTTCTTTCATTTTTCTAACAAACTGTCCTGAAGTCATTTTCACCCCCAATATTTTCAGTATTTTGCTGTCTTCCTCTCAGCTGGGACTTTTCCGAAATGCAAAGTCCAATAACTATATATTTAAGCAATAATATTCTATTTAATGTGATGTAATTGAGAGTACATAATATTTTCTGTGGTATTCATAACATAACAATGATAAAAAGATCTTTGTTTCGATTGCACCTATCAACATGCATACATTATTATATTACAGTTAATATGTACCAAGGGCAAATTTTTGTTCCAATGCTCCCCTTCCCCAATTACTTTTACATCAAAGTGATTGAAATCCAAGTGAAGTTTAAATGGCATCAGAAAAATGAAACCTCCGGAATGGATGATATTCATTATGTGGTTGGTTGGAGTCAGTATCAGCACAATTACTATATTAAACTTTGAATCTTCAGATGTCCTGGTTCAATCTAAAACTAAAGACAAATAATAACCTCCTCACACATTCCCCTGCTGGTATATCTGTCACTCCTTTAAAATATGCCCCTTCTTTGAACAAGCTCTTAAAATCGCATCTAAATCAGTTTCCATCTGATTACACTCTTTGAGGATGTTCATCTACGTGTTCAATTAATAAAACAATGGGATTGGGGACATTTCTATTCAACCTGTCAAAGGAATTTGGGGAGGGGGGTGTTTAGAACCCCCCCCCCGGCACTCCCTCGCCTGCCCCCACACTACAAAGTCTCCCCCCCTCCTATGCCCCTCTCCCGCTGCCCCGGGCCGCGCACCCTCTCTCCCCGGGCTGCACACTCCCTCGCCCTGGGCCGCACACTCCCTCTCCCCGGGCCGCTCACTCCCTTTCCCCGCTGCCCCGATCCACGCACCCCCTCTCCCCGTGCCGCACAATCCCTCGCCCCACTGCCCCGGGCCCCACACTCCCTCTCCCCGGGCCCCACACTCCCTCTCCCCGGGCCCCACACTCCCTCTCCCCGGGCCCCACACTCCCTCGCCCCGCTGCGGAAACAATGATCCGATCTTTGGCCGGAAGCAAGATGGCGGAACAAGATGGCGGAGGCTGGTTGCTAAAATGGGTCCTATAATCACCCATGAATCTGCCCATGAGCGTACTACACGTTTGCGTGAGAGTAACCCATCTTGCTCTGCTCTAAGATCTTTGATTACTACATTATACCTCCACCATGCATGAATGCTTCAAAATCTAGTGATCGACTTTTATTGCAGTATACTCAAGCATAGAAACATAGAAAATAGGTGTTGGAATAGGCCATTTGGCCCTTCGAGCCAGCACTGCCTTCAATATGATCA
Source organism: Amblyraja radiata (assembly GCF_010909765.2). Taxonomy (NCBI): domain Eukaryota; kingdom Metazoa; phylum Chordata; class Chondrichthyes; order Rajiformes; family Rajidae; genus Amblyraja; species Amblyraja radiata. The sequence goes on from NC_045961.1 coordinate 27,758,469, forward strand.
TGGCTGTTCATCTAAAATCAGTACCACTCTCCTATTTTTTTCTCCCCATATCCCTGATTTCGTTAGCCCCAAGAACTAAATGTAACTCTCTCTTGAAAACATCCAATGAATTGGCCTGCACTGCCTTCTGTGGCAGAGAATTCCACAGATTCATAACTCTCTGCATGAAGAAAGTTTGTCCTCATCTCAGACTTAACTGGCCTACCCTTTATTCTTAAACTGTGACCCCTGGTTCTGAACTCCCCCAACATTGGGAACATTTTTCTTGCAGTTACAATAAGTGAAAATCTAGCAGACAAGCAGGATGCTTTCCCCAACCACTCCCATTTGAAGTCCACTATCTTCCACCGTTTCTACCCAGTGCTTGGAACTTACATCCAGCAGCCACTGGTTGTCCTCCAGGATGCACCGAGCCGCAGCCTGATGCATGCCGGTCACCTGGGCGAATTTGGCACAGAGACTCTCACGGCAGCGGCGCAACGCTTCCGACGCCTCCGACAGCCCGGGACTCTTGCACAAACACTCACCAGCCCCACTCCCCGTCCGCGCCGCTGCTTCTGCTTCTGCTTCCAACACCCGTGGCCCATGCAGTTGATATGAGTTTTGAAATTTTCGTTGTTCACAGAATTTCTCACGACAGAACGTGAGAAATTTGTGATCAGCGTGAGAATTTGGCGAAATGCGTGATTCTCATGCTCAATGCATGAGAGTTGGCAGCCCTGCCTCTCTGTTACATGCCACCGCCATGTGCAACACTCTCCACCCCAGGTCCCCGATGTAAAGGGGGAGGACGCCCTTATAGAGAGACCTCCACTGAGGGCCACTCCCGCCATCAGGTGGTAACATGGACCACCAGGGCGTGTCTGGACGGAAGACAAGGGCGAGGATGTGCAGAATGTGCAGGAGCAGCCTGTACGGAACGGCACGATGGGCATCTCGGAAATGGGAGGTAGAATTGAAGCAGTGAACCAAAGAAAGATCAGAATCGTTTGAGAAGGCAGGTGATAAATTATTCAGCAGATGCAGGATTGTCCAGTGTGTAGGAGATCACTGCTGCATTAAATTCAGTGTAATGGTTTAGAGCCAGTTTCTCACATCTTCAAATCCCCTATGATTTCTGAAGTATTTGCACGCACTGCCACCTTGCATATCTGCGTCTGTTCTTGCCAGAATGTCATGTTTGAGTTTTCACACGCAGGTTTGTGTCCCTGCCATAGGCTCGGGACATCCAGTGTGATTCTAACAGTATTGTAATTTATCCTTCTTGCACCTTCTCAATCTGTTTATGCATTTGATGCGGGTTGTCAACAATCCACGTTCTCCAATGCCTTGCTACTGCTGTTCAGCCAAAGGAGCCTGTATTCATCTAGTTCTAATCTTATCCATCCAATTACAGCTAGAAAATGTTCAAATCCAATGATGAGAGCTGTGTAATTTAAGATAGGGTGATAATTTGGAACTGAAGAAAGTATCTTGTCCTGGTGATGATTGTGTCAAAATCTATCTGGTTCACTAATACCCCTCGGGGGAGAAAATCTACCATCCTGACCTGTTCTTGCCGAAATGTGACTCCAGCACCACCAAATGTGGCTGACCCAGTAACTGTCCTCTGAAGTGGCCCATTGTGCCACTCAGTTCAAGGGATTTAGGAGATAATCAATAAATGCTGTTCTTGCCAGCGATACCCAGATCATAAAGTATGATATATTTTTTTTAAAGCTGCAATGGCTTTCCAGCGGCATGACTTCTATTCAATGTCTATATGGAAATAACTTTTGCTATCCATTTTGGTGGTGGATGAGACAAGCTTTCTTCCAAAAAGGAATGCTGGAAAGCCTTCAGTCCATTCCAAAAATTGCATCCTTTGGGCGATGATGATATCCCTTAACCTCGCAATAGCCTGAGTCCGAACCAGATTGTTCTTGACAAGAACCCACATTACATATCCACAACATCACCAAGTCCCTTCACTTCTATGTGTATAACGCTGTAGGACTTCTTAAGACCTTAAGGCCATAAGTGATAGGAGCAGAATTAGGCCATTCGGCCCATCAAGTCTACTCTGCCATTCAATCATGGATGATCTATATCTCCCTCCTAACCCATTCTCCTGCCTTCTCCCCATAACCTCTGACACCCTTACTAATCAAGAATCTATCTATCTCTGCCTTAAATATACCCACTGGCTTGGCCTCCACAGCTTTCTGTGGCAAAGAATTCCACAGATTCACCACCCTCTGACTAAAGAAATCCCTCCTCATCTCCTTCCTAAAAGAACATCCTATAATTCTGAGGCTATGACCTCTAGTCCAAGTCTCTCCCGCTCATCTGTGAGCTTTTCATTTGTTACCTCTATATTTTACCATTGCATGGGATTTTGAATTGGCCTTAAAACCTACAACCCTGTTGTGGGTCGGGTGCTTTTCGGCGCCGCCGTTTCGGCGCCGCTGTTTTGGCGCCTCCGTTTATAATATTTGTACTCATCAGAACCCTAACCCTAACCCTGACCCTAACCCTAACACCCCGAAGCCCTAACCCTAACACCCCGAAAAGACGAAACGGCGGTGCCTAAACAGCGGCGCCGAAACGCCATTCCGCCTGTGGGTCGGGTACTTTTCGCCTGTTGTAACTGAAATCCTCACAAGCCCTTCTAGCTGTGTCCTGGCTCATGCTAAACTCCTACTCCAACAAGAACCATGAACAAGGGAAAAGTCAATATCCTTAGATATTTCCAAACCTGTACTTGTCATGCAGTAACAAAATATGTCAACAGTGTGGAGCAAACAAAATATGCAAATCATGGTTGTTGACAGTAAATTATTTAATTGTTGTTTCCACCTGCAAGCTGTTGCACAACTGCAGTTAATAAATGTTAATCTAATATTGTTGGATGCTTCAAGACATTTGTTAAACTGGCAGTCCATAGCATGCCATTAATTGTTATTGTGTATGGTTTCCCACTGCAATGCTCTGTTATGCATCATGTTCAAGGGATTGTGCACGCACTGGAATACATTTAGTTTAGTTTAGAGATTCAGCGCAGAAACAGGCCCTTTGGCTCATCGAGTCTGCACCGACCAGCGATCCCCGCACATTAATACTATGCTAACACATGAGAGGGGCATGGTGGTGCAGCGGGAGAGTTGCTGCCTTACAGCATCAGAGACCCAGGTTCAATCCTGGCTACGGGTGCCGTCTGTACGGAGTTTGTAAGTTCTCCCCGTGACTGCGTGGGTTTTCTCTGAGATCTTCGTTTTCCTCCCACACTCCAAAAACAACCAGGTTTGAAGGTTAATTGGCTTGGTATACAGTAAATGTAAATGGTCCCTAGTGTGTGTAAGAGTGTTAATGTGCGGGGATAGAAACATAGAAAATAGGTGCAGGTGTAGGCCATTCGGCCCTTTGAGCCAGCACCGCCATTTCAATATGATGATGGCAGATCATCCAAAATCAGTCCCCCGATCCTGTGTTTTCCCCATATCCCTTGATTCCCTTAACCCTAAGAGCTAAATCTAACTCTCTCTTAAAAACTCTGGTTTGAAAACGCTGGTCGGTGCGGCTCGATGGGCCGAAGGGCGTATTTCCACGTGGCATCTCTAAACTAAACTATACTAGACTAAACTAAATTATCACACACAAGGGACGATTTTACATTTTTGGTGAATTTGGGGAACGCACCAGTAAATGGGGAATTAGAGGAGCGCACCAGTAAATGGGGAATTAGGGGAGGGGACCAGTAAATGGTGAATTTGGGGAACGCACCAGTAAATGGTGAATTTGGGGAACGCACCAGTAAATGGGGAATTAGAGGAGCGCACCAGTAAATGGGGAATTAGAGGAGCGCACCAGTAAATGAGGAATTAGAGGAGCGCACCAGTAAATGGGGAATTAGAGGAGCGCACCAGTAAATGGGGAATTAGAGGAGCGCACCAGTAAATGGGGAATTGCGGGGGTAAATGGGGAATTAGGACAGCAGCAGTGATAGTCATTGATTGTGTTATGTTATGCACGGATATTACACTGGTGTGAACTTGTATAATACGCTGTGCAGCAAAACTGGACCATGAATTTAAGATCAAAGATTTGCGTGTAAATTGATATGACTGATAGACACAAAATGGACCCTTCTTCAGACTCTCTCCAGAGATGCTGCCTGTCCCGCTGAGGTACTCCAGCTTTTTGTGTCAATCTTCGACAGATTGGGTTTGCTGTAAATGTCTGTATGTTAATATGTGTGTCTTTTCCTCTTGGACATTACTTTGTTTCTGTTGGTGGCTCCACATTTTATGATAGCCTGAAGTGTGATAAAGCTTTTACCTCCGCAGTTTGATTGTCAGTGCTTGTTTACCTCATTGTTAAATAAATATATTTCTTACTAACAGCTTGATGTCTGCAATTCTTCATTAACACATCACTACAAGATGAATGTCTCTAATGTTATAATCCCTCTCATGCTGAAACACAAAATAGTTGAAGGGAGGTGATATAATCACATTTTCATTAAGTTTCATTTTTGAGTGTTCAGGTCCATCAATTGTTGAGCTATTTTAACGTTTGAAAGTTTCACCTCTCGGTAGAAAATAAAATAAGCCAATCAGCACGGTAAATGTGAGACAAAGTCTTTATTCCTATTTGACAATATAAAAAGACGACTTCTTGCACATATTGAGAGAAGGTGCATCACACCAAACATTTGTCTATAAAAGGGCCTCGCAAACACGAAAATCAACAAATGAGGCACGATAGATTATTTTAAACACATTATATTCATTAACCTCCGCAACAAGCCTAAACTCAGGCATTAAAAGGGACAATGCAATGTGCTAAATGGCAGGTTTTGCGGACGAACATCTTATAGGAAGCACTTTTCAGAGGACAACACTAGAAAGTCAGCTTATTTGCTATGCATTTCTGCTAACATGCAGTAGTGTTCCTGTGGTCGGCAACCCATCAATATAGCTGTCCTGCCACGGCACACTCCCCAATTGTGAATTGTAGTAAGCGCAGAGATGGCCTCTTTGCTCTTTCACACCCAGTGAGACTTCCTCTTAATTCTCTTTTTAATTAATCTCTCCCTTCTGCCTTCACGCAAGCGTCCTCGATGCACATAGTGGGCTGCTGCATACAGCGCGTCAATGAAAAAACCCACCATCCTGTACTCGAAACTACTTAGTACAGGCATGTCTCCAAATGAGCCAATTCAACCAAGGGAGGATATTTATAGTGTGTGGGAAAAAAAGTGACATCATTTGTGTCACGTGTAGTTCACAATGTTCATTCAAGATTTAACGGGAAAGCTCGGGAGACGGACAAGTCACTCGCACAAATAACGGAAATGCCGAATGCCGTGGGAACTCTTTATCTACACCCCGTTATATCGTGTGATATCGTGCTTGACCACGACCACTTCACTCTGGTTACATCTTGCGTCAAGTCGCCCCGTGAAAAAGCGCCATAAGACCAGGTAACCTGTCCATGATGTTGCAAAGTCGAAATTTGCAGTGAAACCAAAACAAAGCCTACAGTACTTCATGGTTGCGATTATCGTGGTGCATTGTTGAAGGGCCTGATGGAAGTAGCTGTTCTTGAACCTGATGGTCAAGCACACACACACGCACACGCACGCACACGCGCGCACACACACTGTCTGAGTGAAATTCACACGGTGCAAAGCCAAGGTGACAGACACAAACCGCGATGAACAGGAAGGTTGGTGCTGTAATTAAGACGGCTAAAGCACAGTGTATGGCAAGTACTTTATAAGAGGGGGAAGAGGTGGGGAGAAGGGGGGGGGGGAGGAGGAGGGAGAAGGAGGGAGAAGGAGTGGAGACAACTTTTAAGAAGCCAGAGATACATGGCTGTGAAACTCGGCGGACATTTAACATTACCGGTCGGTTATCCTTGGTTCTGAAAACTACTGCTTACCTTTTTTATCCCAACGAGCCAATGAAATTCACCGGTCAGCATCGGCTACAACCTACGAGAACCTTCGACCTCCTGGCAACCCACTAGGACCTCCTGGCGACCTACCTACAGCAGGCAAATTCTTGCTACTCTCCATGGCGGCTTCATTCTGGTCACCGCTATTTTTTCAACGTTGAAAAATTCACGGCAACCATAATGAGGCTGCGACTGGTTCCCAGAATACGGGAACTCCTCACGACCATGAAGGCAAACATATGGCGACCATGTGGCGACTGCATCTACTGACACCCTCTCCTCTCATCTTGCAATCCAATAGACAATAGACAATAGGCGCAGGAGTAGGCCATTTGGCCCTTCGAGCCAGCACCGCCATTCAATATGATCATGGCTGATCATCCCCAATCAGTACCCCGTTCCTGCCTTCTCCCCATATCCCCTGACTCCGCTATTTTTAAGAGCCCTATCTAGCTCTCTCTTGAAAGCATCCAGAGAACCTGCCTCCACCACCCTCTGAGGCAGAGAATTCCACAGACTCACCACTCTTTGTGAGAAAAAGTGTTTCCTCGTCTCCGTTCTAAATGGCTTACTCCTTATTCATAAACTGTGGCCCCTGGTTCTGGACTCCCCCAACATCGGGAACATGTTTCCTGCCTCTAGCGTGTCCAAGCCCTTAACAATCTTATATGTTTCAATGAGATTCTCTCAGCATATGACAGTCCCGCCATCCCGGGAATTAACCTTGTAAACTTACACTGCACTCCCTCAATAGCAAGAATGTCCTTCCTCAAATTATGGGACCAAAACTGCACACGATACTCCAGATGTGGTCTCACTAGGGCTCTGTACAACTGCAGAAGGACCTCTTTGCTCCTATATTCGATTCCTCTTGTTATAAAGGCCAACATGCCATTCGATTTCTTCACTGCCTGCTGTACCTGCATGCTTACTTTCATAGCCTGATGTACAAGGACCCCCAGATCCCATTGTACTAATACTGATAGTAATCTGCCTTCCTGTTTTTGCTACCAAAGTGGATAACCTCACATTTATCCGCATTAAAATACATCTGCCATGCATCTGCCCATTCCGCCAACCTGTCCAAGTCACCCTGCATTCTCATAGCATCCTCCTCACAGTTCACACTGCCACCCAGCTTTGTGCCATCTGCAAATTTGCTAATGTTGCTTTGAATCCCTTCATTCAAATCATTGATGTATATTGTAAATAGCTGCGGTCCCAGCGCCGAGCCTTGCGGTACCCCACTAGTCACTACCTGCCATTCTGAAATTGACCCGTTAATCCCTACTCTTTGTTTCCTGTCTGCCAACCACTTCTCTATCCATGTCACCACTCTACCTCCAATACCATGTACCCTAATTTTGCCCACTATTCTCCTATGTGGGATCTTATCAAATGCTTTCTGAAAGTCCAGATACACTACATCCAATGGATCTCACTTGTCCATTTTCCTAGTTACATCTTCAAAAAATTACAGAAGATTAGCCAAGCATGATTTCCCCTTCGTAAATCCATGCTGACTCGGACCGATCCTGTTACTGCTATCCAAATGTGTGACTCATATTTTATAATTGACTCCAGCATCTTCCTCACCACCGATGTCAGGCTAACTGGTCTATAATTCCCCGTTTTCTCTCTCTCGCCTTTCTTAATAAGTGGGATAACATTAGCTACCCTCCAATCCACAGGAACTGCTAATGAATCTATAGAACATTGGAAAATTATCACCAAGACGTCTACGATTTCTAGATCCACTTCCTTAAGTACCCTGGGATGCCGACCATCAGGCCCTGGGGATTTATCAGCCTTCAGTCCCACCAGTCTATCCAACACCATTTCCTGCCTAATGTGGATTTCCTTCAGTTCCTCCGTCACCCCAGATCCTCCGGCCACTACTATATCAGGAAGATTGTTTGTGTCCTCCTTAGTGAAGACAGATCCAAAGTACCTGTTCAACTCATCTGCCATTTCCTTGATCCCCATAATAAATTCACCTTTTTCGGTCTTCAAGGGTCCAACTTTGGTCTTAACTAATTTTTTCCTCTTCACATACCTAAAGAAGCTTTTACTATCCTGCTTTATATTCTTGGCAAGCTTACCCTCGTACCTCATCTTTTCTCCCCGTATTGTCTTTCTAGTTATCTTCTGTTGTACTTTAAATATTACCCAATCCTCTTGCTTCCCGCTCATCTTTGCTACTTTGTACTTCTTCGCTTTAATTTTTATACTGTCCCTGACGTCCCTTGTCAGCCATGGTCATCCCTTTCTCCCCTTGGAATCTTTCTTCCTCCTAGGAATGAACTGATCCTGCACCTTCTGTATTATTCCTAGAAACACCTGCCATATTTGTTCCACTGTCATCCCTGCTAGTGTATCTTTCCAGTCAACTTTGGCCAGCTCCTCCCTCATGGCCCCATAGTCCCCTTTATTCAACTGCAACACTGAAACTTCCGATCTACTCTTCTCCCTCTCCAATTGTAGATTAAACCTGACCATGTTATGGTCACTGCCTCCTAATGGCTCATTAACCTCGAGGTCCTTTATCAAATCCGGTTCATTACATAACACTAAGTCCAGAATTGCCTTCTCCCTGGTCGGCTCCAATACAAGCTGTTCAAAGAATCCATCATGAAGGCACTCTATAAAGTCCCTTTCTTGGGGTCCAGTACCAACCTGATTTTCCCAGTCTACCTGCATGTTGAAATCTCCCATAACAACTACAGCATTACTTTTACTACATGCCAATTTTAACTCCCGATTCAACTTGCAGTGGGAAACCATACACAATAACAATCAATGGCATGCTATGGACTGCCAGTTTAACAAATGGCTTGAAGCATCCAACAACCTGAAACCACTATCTATGACCCACCATTTGCAATCTCTGCACTCCTCAGCCAACTGACATACAGTAGAGTTAGTGGGGAAAAGCCCTCTGCGTCTACTCCAAAGCCGTACTGGTACTGGTTTTGGGTGATCAGCCATGATCATAGTGAATGGCGCTGCTGGCTCGGAGGGCCAAATGGTCTACTCCTGCACCTGTTTTCTATGTTTCTAAAGCCACACCATCATCTCTCATGGATGGACGGATGCTAGCCACAAGGTAACCTCTAACAACCTCTCTCTCCTCCCATTTCTTACCCTTCCCTCGCCCGCACCCCACCCCACCCACCCCACTGTGGCCCATCTAGACTCGCACCTCTTTCAGCCCTCCCCTCACCCCTCTCACCCCCCCCTCACCCCCCCCCCCCCCCCCTCCTCCCCCCCCCCCCCCAAAGACATTCCTTCCCCATGCTTCACAATCCTATCTTACAGACTATGCTTTAATCTAGGGTCTTTGTTCAAACTATCTGCCCCCTCGCCCGTGTCCATCTATTACCTGAGATAGACACAGAATGCTGGAGTAACTCAGAGGAACAGGCAGCATCTCTGGAGAGAAAGAATGGGTTTAAGGAATGGGTGAGTTTGGGAAACCCATTCCTTCCATCCAGAGATCAAAATGCTGGAGTAACTCGCTGAGTTACTCCAGCATTTTGTGTATCTTCGATTTAAAGCAGCATCTGCAGTTCCTTCCGACACCTGCCACGCTTGATCCTGCCTCCTCTTTCCCAGCTGGAACCGAAACGTCACCTATCCATGTTCTCCAGAGATGCTTCCTGCCTGAGTTATTCAAGCATTTTGTGTCGAAAAGTGGAACTTGCTACGAAAAGTGGAATCAGATACAATCAGCAGGTTTGAGAGACATTTGATTTGAAGTTTGAAATTTCCAAACACTTTTTAATCAACTCGCACCGAACGACTAGTTCCAAAGTTTTCGCCAGTTAAAGGATATTGAGAACACTTTTTTTACTCACCTTCTGTCCCCTCTGTCCAGCTTCCGGGTTTACCATTCGCAGGAGTTCCCACGGTAACCGCAAGAGTTATTACGGATATCGCACGGATATCGCACTGGCCACTACGTTCATATAAAGTTGCAATGCTCAACCACACGTGTACAAATCACTCTTGGAGAAATTCAAGCTTGCTTGAATTTTCTCCCGAGTCACCAAGTTACATGATTACCTGCCGCTAGCGCCACGGTGGTCCACGGTGGTCCACGAATGCCGTACTGTTATCGCACGAGGTTCCCACGATGTTAAACTCTGGTTAACTCTTGCGTCAAGTCGCCCCGTGAAAAAGCTGCTTTACTGATTATTAGTTTATTGTATGATTGATTATTGTACATGTATTTGCCTGTCACAGTGTTAAAGAGTATGTGAAGCGATGGAATAAGAATTTCATTGTTCCATTGCTAAACATATGACAATTAAACACTCGTGACTCTTGAATAGTGATAAGGATTTCAGTTAAGGAGGGATAACGGAACCACTGGGCACTTGGCTTTCCAGCAGAGATGATGAAGGAAAGATTGAATAAAGGTGTTCAAAATGTTGAAGTGTTTTGAAGTAAGAAAGAGAGACTGATTTCATTGTCAGGAGGAATAGCAATTTGACATCAAAGATTTAAGGTGACTGTCAAAAGAATCAGAGGAAGGATGAGGAAGGAAACGTTTCATTGAGGATATTTTTAACCCCAGTGAGATGTTGTGTGCTGGAGGCTGTTGTCTGAAAGGATAGAAAGGATGTCCTCATCTATCTACATCTCGTACAACACTACCTGCTTCCACAGAAATATCAGGGGCTGGACTTTGCAATGAAAATTCTTTCTTGGGGTGATACGAGTTCTGCCCTATAATCTTCTATTCTATCCTTGTTGTGAAATGTTCACTATTCCAAAATAATTGTTGAAAAGGTAAAAATAAAATGACCATTTTGCCCTGAAGTTGGCTGGAAGACAACATTTTGTGACTCCTCCCACCCCCACACCATAATTGACATGGAATTGGCTAGTATCTTGTGAAGAGGAAGAGATACTCAGAGATAACTTTAATATTTCACAATTTGCTGGGTAATTGGTGCTACCTGCCATTTGTGTTACAGTTTTTGGTCTCACGCCCTTATCTCCCTTGTGAGTGTCACTAAGTTGCTGCTCTTGTACGTTAACTGTTTAGTTTATTTATTGTCGCGTACCGAGATACAGTGAAAAGCTTTTGTTGCGTGCTATCCAGTCAGCAGAAAGACAATACATGATTACGATTAACCCATTTTCAGTGTATGGATACATGATAAGGGAATAACGTTAAGTGCAAGGTAAAGCCAGTAAAGTCCGATCAAAGATAGACCGAGGGTCACCAATGAGGGAGATAGAAGTTCAGGACTGCTCTCTAGTTGTGGTGGGATGATTCAGTTGCCTGACTGCTTGTTCACCTTGTAAGAGAAAATAAAGCCCGGTAAATTACAACATAAATACCTGTGTAACAATATGATGATTGTTAATGAGTGTCCCTCCCTGCACAATTATCAGCTTGAACGGAGAGCAACTTAAGCTGAGGTTATATGGGCTGCAAACTGGAGGAACAAACCTAAGGGCCTGTTCCACTTGGCGATTTTTTTTTTGGCTACTGCCAGCATCATTGACTGACGTATCAGGTAACCGAAAAATTTGCGGCGTGATGAGGTATTGAAGCGCGGTGTTTTTTCAAGTGTCACGACATTTTTGTTTGTCGCCGCTGGATTTTTAAATGTTCTTTTGGCGACCTTGATATGACACCGGCAGTCGCCGATAAAATCGCCAAGTGGGACAGGCCCTTAACAGTATAGGCATGAGACATATGATGAGCATTTGACGGCACTGCGCCTCTACTCGCAGGAGTTTAGGATGAGGGGAGACCTCATTGAAACTTACCGAATTGTGAAAGGCTTGGACAGAGTGGATGTGGGGAGGATGTTTCCACTTGTGGGAGAGTCCAGGACTAGACGTCATAGCCTCAGAATTAAAGGACGTTCTTTAATAAGGAGATGAGGAGGAATTTATTTAGTCAGAAGGTGGTGAATCTGTGGAATTCATTCCCACAGAAGGTTGTTGAAGAAAAGTGAATGGATATTTTTAAGGCAGAGATAGATAGATTCTTGATTAGTACGGGTGTCAGGGGTTATGGGGAGACGCAGGAGAAATGGGTTAGGAGGGAGAGATAGATCAGTCAAGATTGAATGGTGGATCAGTCAATGATTGATGGGCTGAATGGCCTAATTTTGCTCCTATCACTTATGACCTTATGAGATCTCTTCGCAAATTCTAAATGATCAGTTTCAACAGCACTAATGTATGGAGGGAGAAAATGTATCTGTTCCCAAATCTACACAAGCCATCTGAGTATTGAATGATCCAAGTATATCTAATGGAATTGACAATGAGTGATTTTTTATTATTCTGGAGTAACACAGAATGCATAAACCTGTCTGGTGGCAATTATGTCTGCATTTTTAAAGATAATTATGCAACGTAAGTGAATCTGTAGCTTGCTGTGCAGAATAAATGCAGATGGTAACTTATTGTTGTTTGATGTGAAATGAAAAAGCTGTGGAAAAGGTCTGAAAATAAAGCCAACTCTCCTGATAAACCAACTAAATCTACCAATTGGTGCACATATCGTAAGATCCTCACCTTCAGATAACAGAAGGGGGAGGCTGAGGGGGAGGGGGGGGGGGTGGTGACATTGTGATTGAGTGACTGGATTGAATTACAGAGGCCTGAAACATTAATCTGTGCAAACGAGTTTCACTACCACTGTGGTTAGAGTGAGTGGGTTGTCTGGGCTTTTATTCACTGGAATAAAAGAATGAGAGGGAACTAATAGAAACACATAACATTCTTAAGGGATTGGACAGGCTAGATGCAGGAAAATTGTTCCCGATGTTGGGAGAATCCAGAACCAGGGAGTCACAGTTGAAGAATAAGGGGTAGGCCATTTAGGACTGAAATGAGGAAAAACTTTTTCACCCAAAGAGTTGTGAATCTGTGGCATTCTCTGCCACAGAAGGCAGTGGAGGCCAATTCACTGGATGTATTCCAGAGAGAATTAGATATAGCTCTAAGAGCTAACGGAGTCAGGGGATATGGGGAGAAAGCAGGAACGGGGAACTGATTGTGGATGATCAGCCATGATCATATTAAATGGCGGAGCAGACATGAAGGGCCGAATGGACTACTCCTGCGCTTTCTTTCTATGTTTCTAATTCAAATATAAGCTATTCAGTACAACTTTTTATCAGTCATGTTAACCACAGAACTACCAGTTCTGTAAAAATCTGAAATGAAATGTATAATCCTTACCCTAAATGTAACTCCAGACCCAACTCGTCTTAACTATCTTTGTGATTTAAAGGCAATAACTGCAGGCCTTGCCAGCGTTATCAAAATCCAGTGACTATATTCACTGAATAAACCTTGGAGTATGAAGATAGACAATAGACAAGATCCCTGGGCATATTCGAAGAGTCATAGTCATTGAGTCATGGAGCACAAAAACAAACCTTTCAGCCCAACTCGCCCATGCCAAACAAGAATCCCCCCACAACAAAACATCCCATTTGCTTGCATTTCAAAGGTTCAATGGTTCAAAGGTATTTTATTGTCACGTGTACCAATTAAGGTACAGTGATATGCGAATTACCATACAGCCATAAGGAGAAAAAAAAGCTACAGGACACACAACTACGTTAACAGAAACATCCACCACAACAGATTCCCCACATTCCTCACCTCTCCAGCCTCTCCCTATAGCTCAAGCCCTTAAGCCCTGGCAACATCCTCATAAATATTCTCTGCACTTTTTCCAGCCTAACACCATCCATTTTATAGGATGGTAACCAAAACTGAATACAATACTCCAAATGTGGCCTCACCAACATCTTGTACAACTGTAACATAACATTCCCAATTTCTGAAGTAATTGTCAGTTTGAAGAAGGGTCTCAACCCAAAACTTTGCCCATTCCTTCTCTCCAGAGATGCTGCCTGTCCCGCTGAGTTACTTTGGTGTAAACCAGCATCTGCAGTTTCTTCCTACACGTCCCAATTTCTATACTCAATACCCTGATGCATTAAACTCCATTAACCATTCGTCAGCCCACTTGCCCAACTGATCAAGAGAACCATCTTGATTTTTGATAACCATCTATGTTCTCGATGATACGACCCACTTTAGTGTCATCTGCAAACTTACTAATCATGCCTTCAACATTCTCATCCAAATCATTGATATAAACTTCAACCACCAATGGACCCAAATTTGTGAGCAAATTCTTTACGATCTAATAGTTTTATTCCACTTGCTATCAAAATGTAGACATGATTAAAAGTTGCTTGGATGAGGTAACATCACATCTTAATTTTGTCCTTCTTCACCTCTGTGTAACCTTTGGACATTTCACAATATTTCCAGGTTTCCTGCTGATGCAAAGCAGAGTAGTATTGTGGGGTGGGAGAAGAACATACTGAATAGTGAGGACATGATGGATCACTCTATAAAATGGAAGAGTATGAAGTTATTCACTTTCATTGGAAAATTAGTTTTTTTTTAAAAAGGTGCGAGATTGATAATTGTTTGAGTGTCGGGAGAACTGGGTGAGCAGGTGCTGCAACCAGTTGGAAAGGCTAATGGCATGTTCGCCTTCAATGCGAGAGAGTTTTGCTTAAAGTATCTTATTACAATCATGTGGTGCTCTAGAGAGAGCATACCTGGAATATTGTGTACAAGTATGGTCTCCATACCTAAAGACTTGCAGATGTAGTGAGGGACAGAATGATTATTCAGATGTTTATGCAGACCCCTCTATAAAACTAATCCAGCAAGTCCCATTCCATCTGCTTTTCCCCTTGCAAATTATTCATTTTCAATCTTGTTAACTTGTTCAGTTTTTTTTTAAGCTACAGATGACTGTAAAGCAGTGCTTTTTTAGACATAAACGCATGGTCACATATAACATTTCACACAATGCTATTGGCTGCTGTACATCAATATAGTTTTAAACTTTTTTAGAGGTGCCGGCACACAAAACTAGCACATACCATCACAATAAAGCACTGTTGTAAGGTCAATGCCTAATGACAGAATTCAATGAAAATTCAGTTCTCTGGATACTTTCAAGAGAGAGCTAGATAGGGCTCTTAAAGATAGCGAAGTCAGGGGATATGGGGAGAAGGCAGGAACGGGTTACTGATTGTGGATGATCAGCCATGATCACATTAATGGCTCGAAGGGCCGAATGGCCTACTCCTGCACCTATTGTCTATTGTTTCTTATCTCAAATTAATTGGATTGATTCCTGGGGTGGTAGAATTGTCCTGTGAGGTTAAGCAAGTTGGAACTCTATTCCCTTAAGTTTAAAGAGTTGAGAGGTGGTCGCATTGAAATGTACAAACATTTAAGTTATGGAATAGTATTTCCTGTCTCTGGGATGTTAAACCCCCTGAGCTAAAATTTCAAACTAGATTTGGCCTTTCCGGCCTGAGATGAGAAGTTTAGTCACCCAAATCTTGGTGAATTTTTTTTTGAACTCTCCACCCAAAGAGGTAATGGAGGCTCAGTCACTGAGTCACCTCAAGACAAAGCTTGATGGATTTTAGTATTTTGTGTTTTGCACAGAAATACGGTACTGAGGTAGTAGATAATACAGAATGGTGGAACAGATGTGCGGAGTCAAATGATCTATTCCTTCTGCAACATTTTACACCTATTATTGTTAGTTGTACCATCCTCCTCCATTGCCTCTGACATCATCCATCTGTATTGGATCAGACTCTCCTTGATCTCTTCTTATCCATCCAGTTACTGCATCACCAAAGCCACTCTGCCCCCCTCAGATCTTTACCTTTGTTTGTAAATATGCTCTTCTAAAGCTTACCCCCCTAGTCTAGTTCAGTAACAAGCACAGAGTCAAGCACTGGACCAACTAAACTTTATTTTTTGATTGAACAGCAAATTCCCCTGTACGATGCCTAAACCACTGCGGGATCGATCCTTGTCTCAGCCTGGCCAAGCCCTTCAGCCTCGTGCAAGCAGACACACTCCAAAAGGTCACGCAGTCCCAAGCTTTCCTCCAGAAGATCGACATCGATCTAAGATGGAGCTACCTTTTATAGGTCCATGAACCTTGAGGGGCCGAACTACATCGGGATGGTCTCTTTACAGTCCAATCAAACATTAATTACATTTTTGGCAGTTCTACAAACCAATTACAGAGTCTCCCATACATTGTTTCTTGGAGAAGCTTCTGGAAGGAAGCTAACTATTTGAATAATGCAACATTTACCCTGGAAATCAAAACAATCCTGCCAGGGCTTAACACTTTGCCCAATCAACAAACAGCAGGGTAACTGTCTTGCAACATTATTTACATTATTTACAATTTATTTGCAGCAATCAAACTCATGCATTTACAATACTTTGGAGGTCCTCTGCAAGAATCTCATTCATACTGACAATCAAAGAGATACTCATACATTTCTTATCTGCAACATTGATCTGGGACCTAGACTTCCTAGCACCAGCCAGCAGCTTGTGGCTTTTTATATACAGAAATACAGACTTGACCAAAATGGCCTTGCAATGCATGTATCCTCTGCTAAATTTTGGTTCTATTCTGGCTCCATTTTGGCCAGGATTTACATGATGACTGAAAGAACAATCATTTGCCTGTTTTACATCGACACTCTGGTCCTCTGCAACATCCTCCGGAAACAAGGGTACTCTCCACAACTCTCTTGATCTTACCATCATCCCTAAATTGTCAGACTTTGTCAACAATCAGTGCCAAACAAGCAGAATTATTTTCTCACTAAATATTGTTAAGACTGAACCCAAAATCTTTGGTCCCTGTCATAATCTCCCCATACTAGGCACCCTGGAGGCAACAGTGAAACAACATTGGTTAGCTTGCAGCCTAAATGCCATAGTTGATCCTTGGGAAAACATGAGAAGGCACATATTTTTCACTTCCAAAACATTGTCCACCTCCATCCCTCAGTTCACCTGCTACTGAAACATTCATTCATGATATTAGTACTTCTGGATTTCTCTGACGCATTCCTGGCCAATCCTCTTTGTTTTTTTTCTCTGTGAAAGTGAATCATTCTAATCTCCGCCACTCATATCCTAACTCAGACCAAAGATAGACACAAAATGCAAGAGTAACTGCGGGACAGGCAGGATCTCACCAGAGAAGGAATGGGTGACGTTTCGGGTTGAGACCTTTCTTCAGATCTGAAACTACACCCATTTCTTCTCCAGAGATGCTGCCTGTCCCGCTGAGTTACTCCAGCATCTGCAGTTCCTTGCTACACTAAATCAGACCAAGTTCTGTTCACCCATCATTGAACATAGAACAGTACAGCGCAGCAACAGGACCTTCAGCCTACAACATGAGAGCTGAACATGATGCCAAAGTAACAAATCTCCTCCACCTGCATCAACAATTTGGATTTTTAATTTCTCAGTCCAGAATCCTCTATTATATGTCTTTTCCAACCTCATCCTCGTCAACCCTATGAATCCCCAATCTATCTCTGCTCCTCAAACTTCATACTCTCGCATATCACCAAATGTAACCGTCTGAAATTTGTAAATGCTTCTCCTCTCTACCTCTCTTTCTATCTTGAAGCAGCTCTTTAAACATATTTAAATCCTAATTTTTTTGTCATTTGGTTTCAAGATTTTGTTTAGTAATAATATTTTGAAGCTTCATTGTTTCTTTAGTCGTATAGATCTCTACTCTGCATTTAGAACCACATAGAAACATAGAAACATAGAAAATAGGTGCAGGAGTAGGCCATTCGGCCCTTCGAGCCTGCACCGCCATTCATATGATCATGGCTGATTATCCAACTCAGTATCCTGTACCTGCCTTCTCTCTATACCCCCTGATCCCTTTAGCCACAAGGGCCACATCTAACTCCCTCTTAAATATAGCCAATGAACTGGCCTCAACTGCAACTACAATATAGAGACAAACTGCAAAACAAGCCTGTTTGGCGATTGTCCCTGAGTCCAGTTACTGTATAAAGAGCATGAAGACTGGCACATTAGTATAAGAACCATTTCAGTGAAAGAAAATTATAATATAACTGGAATGTTGGATATGACTACTTTCAAATAATTCCTAAATGTGTCTTAGGAACATTGGAAACATGAACAATAGTTACAAAAATTTTTTTTAGAGTGATGATAACAAAGGATATAGAAATCCTTCAGGAATACCTGAAATGTAATCAAAAATATATTTGTGCAAACTGTGCAAAACTATTGTTAAAATGGTGATAACATTTAAAAATATTTTGTCTATAAGATGTTCTTTAGACAAAATCTAAGACTTGGGCGAGTCCATGAACTACTCCCCTGTTCTTACCCAGTCAAATGAAAGTCCAGTCCCAGAGTTTAACACTCCAAGCACATGTGAGTGATCTTAGACAATAGACAATAATTCCCGCCAATCCGGGAATTAACCTCGTGAACCTATGCTCACTCAATAGCAAGAATGTCCTTCCTCAAATTTGGGGACCATAACTGCACACAATACTCCAGGTGTGGTCTCACCTTTTCACTGTACAACTGGGACCCTCATAGCCATTTAGTTATCGTTTTGTTTATTGTCACGTGTACCGAGGCATAGTGAAAAGCTTTTGTTGCATGCTAACCAGTCAGCGGAAAGTCAACCTAATTTAGTAGGCCAGATCTTACTGGTAGGTTAATGGCTTGTGGATGATGCACACTGCCCTTAACACTGGCAAAATTAACATCCGGTTCAATTAAGCTGCAAGTTTCATAACCTGTAGTTAAAGTGTAATCAACTCCACAAAGGTCCAGAGTGCATATGCTGCACTCTTGAGCAAAACACAAAGTGCTATAGGATCTCAGTAGGTTAGGTAGCATCTGTAAAGGGAATTATTCTATAAGTACTTTCCTTATTTGATTAATGACTGATAACTGGTACCATTTGATATATTCCAGCATTTTGGCAAAAATAAATAGATATTTGCTACTGGCTGGAATCATGCGAATCGCAAACGAAGACGCATCTGTAGAAACAGGAACTGCAGATGCTAGTTCACGTTTCCTCTCTCTTCCTTTCCATTCACAGAAGTCCAGGTTCCCTTGCTCCATTAAACGTATCTGATTCATTGGAAAATTCATCATAATGCTGCTTAACATTTAAAAAAAGTGAATTAAAAGCATGTTGGGCCATTAATCGAATAGCCCAGAAAATCTGCCAGTCCAGCACTACCAAATTTCTGGATATAAGAATTGTATTATTTCATCAAGACTTATATTGTTTTACTGAATGTTCAACCAAAACTACGAAGCACAGTGACTCTTTGTGCCCTTTGTCCCAGAAGAGAATCTACTATCATCCACTACATTGTTCCACTCTGGTAAATCTCTATTACCTGTTATACTTACATAGGCTTGATGTATTCATGTATATTATGAGTTGATTGGATAGCACACAAACAAACTCTACTTTCTCTGTATCTCGGTACACGTCACCATAATAAAGCAAAACCAATACCATAGGCCAAGTGATGGAGCAAGTCAGCGTGTCAGGCAGCATCTGTGGAGGGAATGGATCGACAATGTTTCATGTCAGGACTCTTTTTCAGGGTGATTGTAATTTGAGGGGGAGGGGGTGGAAGGATGGAAGAGAGGTGGGGGCGCAACAAATCCTGGCAAGAGATAGGTGAATGCACCTTTTTGAGGGATTTGATTCGCAGGTTGGTGTTGTGACAAAGGCTCGAGGTGAAAAGGAGACAAAAGGGTGTCAGAGGAGGAGTGAAATGTAAAGCCAGACAGAGGGATATAGGCGGAAGAGGACAAAGAGGAAGGAAAGGAGGGGGAACAAAATGGAACTGAGGGACTCGGGAATAGGAGACGAGTGTACAACGGAATGGAAAGGGGCAGGGTGACTCCTATTTTTTCCACTTCCCTTAATGAACCCTGGAACAGCATGAGAGGCTGGGGTAAACAGGGAAGCATGGACAAAAGCTCATCAGGAGCGACCCCTTGCATAAGGCACAGAGCATAAAAAGAAGCCGAAAGGCAAACTGGGACTGACACCTCATGGCTTGACAAGCAGTATGTTGCGCAAGGTGTGAGTGCTTGAATGCTTGTGAGTGGTCATTGAAATTTAAATAAAGCTATGTTTACCTTTCACAAATTATCAGCAATATGACTTCAATACAAGTGTTCATTAGGCATAACATGATGAAGCCACCTTTCAGGATCTTGTCTTGAGAGAGAGAGAAGGATGTTTCTTCTGGGCTGAGAGCAACATCAACACATTCAAATCCCAGGTCTTCAGCCAACACATGTTTGATGCCTATGCTACTTGTTCATGAGTGTATAAGGGTTGACAAAGCCAAGGTCTGTTGCCAGCAGTGTTCAAGGCAGGGTCTCCACTTATCCATCTGTCATGTGGCAACAGCAATTTGCAGGGGGAGGTTGCCAGCTCTCTTGTGTTGCTGAACAAGCTGCAATTGCATGCTTCCTCTGATCCTGATCTCCCACTACTGAAACCAGCAGATGGAGAGGGAAGAGCAGCAAGGATATCCAGTATGTGATACAAATGCACTGAATTAGGCTCTGCCTAAAAATCACCTCCTTCCTTGTGATGTGATGCACAACCACAATTAACCGTTTCGCCGAACACCTCCGCTCGGTCCACATTAACCAACCTGATCTCCCTGTGGCTCAGCACTTCAACTCCTCCTCCCATTCCGAATCCGACCTTTCTGTCCTGGGCCTCCTCCATGGCCAGAGTGAGCACCACCGGAAATTGGAGGAACAGCACCTCATATTCCGCTTGGGCAGTCTGCACCCCAGCTGCTTGAACATTGGCTTCTCCAATTTCCGGTAGCCCTTGCTGTCACCTCCCCTTCTCAGCTCTCCCTCAGCCCTCTGGCTCCTCCTCTTCCTTTCTTCCCCCCTCCCCCCCCCCCCCCCCCCCCCCCCCCCCCAACCTACATCAGTCTGAGGAAGAGTTTCGGCCCGTAACGTTGCCTATTTCCTTCATCCCTAGATGATGTCTCACCCGCTGAGTTTCTCCAGCACTTTTGTCTACCACAATTATGATGCCAATTGCTTCCATAAACGATAAGCAACAACGTTTTCAATGGTTTCTTGAGCCTGACACCCCATAGAACGTATCATGGAGCAGGAGGAAGATGTAGGGACCAACAAACGAGCCTTTAGATTTTCAGAGCGGGACGGGCATTTTGATGAATGAGATCAATCCTTTGTACCAGAGAAGCAGTAAACAATTAAGATCAGCCAGGAGGATAGCAGGAGATGTACTGTGGGTCATGGGCTGATTTAGAGAAAGTTAATTGCACTCACTGGGAATGCCTACACTAGCAATGTACACATCCACCCATATACAGACCTGCTCCCACCTTCAACAAAATGTGTACATGCATCGCTACTCCCCTCCTACTAACAAGCACATACACCCCTCACACACACACACACACCCCACTCACATATATAAACACACACACAAACATCCCACTAATATCATTTAACCTGGCACTTCAGTGCAGTATTGATGGTGTGCTGCACTGCCCTTTAGCAGATGAGACTTTCTGAATCGACATATATAATTCAGACCTATCTGCAGAACAGTCGGGGCGTTCTTCCCATGTTCTGGCTATTATTTAGCTCTTAATCAATGTCTAAAACTGTTTGGTGCATGGGAAGGGGAAGCTAATTGAAATGACTGCTCACCAAAAAGAGACAGACACTTTTCCTATCTACTCGCCTGCTGGGGTCAGGAATTTCTTTACATACATGGCACTCGGTAGATGGCTTGAGCTCTGACACAGAGCAGTGTGATCAAATATACTGAAAATAATAAATGGACCAGTGGAACACTAATCTATCATTATGTTTGGAGAGTTTAATATTGGCTTTCCCATCTAATAACAACAATTTGCACTCAAACAGAACCTTGTAACATTGAAAAACATCCCAAAATGCTTTTCCTATCATTTTAAGTGAATATTTAGGTGAGCTTTCATATGATTTCCAGACAATAAAATAACGCCATTGATATTTACAAATGTTTCTTTGATAGGTGTAGTTAGCAGATGACTAAGAACAAGGGGTCACAGTTTAAGGATAAGGGGGAAGTCTTTTAGGACCGAGATGCGAAAAACATTTTTCACACAGAGAGTGGTGAATCTGTGGAATTCTCTGCCACAGAAGGTAGTTGAGGCCAGTTCATTGGCTATATTTAAGAGGGAGTTAGATGTGGCCCTTGTGGCTAAAGGGATCAGGGGGTATGGAGAGAAGGCAGGTACAGGATACTGAGTTGGATGATCAGCCATGATCATATTGAATGGCGGTGCAGGCTCGAAGGGCCGAATGGCCTACTCCTGCACCTATTTTCTATGTCTATGTTTCTATGATGCAGGCAGGTGAAGGGTCCTGTTCAATGGTTAGATGGGATGTTTAAATAGCTTTTTACAACAATAACAAAATAAGTACAGAACATATTTAATGCTTTTTAGATTTGTTTTTCTCTTATTCTTCAGAAGTTCACATCACAGTACAAGGCCATAGAAGTCAGCACCTTCTTTGAATATGCCTTTGGTTGGTGGATCATAAATTGTCTGGTCTTCCCAGTTCCTAGTCAAGGAAGCCTCCAGCTGACTGCCAGCTCAGTTGACATAACCAACTTAGCAAAGAGAAAGGACCGTCCCTGGAGCAATCATAGCTCAATCACGTGGTAGAATATTTCCCAATTAATCCAATTTAAGCTTTTTCTCTGGATTTCAAAATCCAGCATGAAACATCTTGCCTTAAGATACCATTAAGCTTAATAAGGAAGCTTCCTGATGGAACTGATGAGAATCATTTCCCTAAATAAGTCAATAAGCGGACTTAGCATCGCCCGCCTGGGGCTTGGACATCGGGAGAGAAATGGAGAACAGGGGAGAGAAAATACTTTGCCTTCCATCACAGTGGGTTCACTGTGATGGATGTTTGTGTGAATTAAATTGTGTGTATGTCTGTAGGAAATTGTCTTTGTTTGTATGGCTGTGGAAACGGAATTTCGTTTGATCCTCACTGAGGCTCAAATGACAATAAATGGTATTGTATTGTATTATATTGTATTATAAAAACTTGCAGCATCTTGTACAGAACACAAAACATAGGCTGTAGAACTGTTCAGCACAGGAATAGGTCCTCAGCCTACAATGTCTGTGCTGAACACGATGACAAGATAAACTAATCTCATCTGCCTGCACATCTCCCTCCATTCCCTGCAAATCCATGTGCCGATCTTAAATTGAACTCCCAATAAATGACTCAATTGCCTCATTCTAAGCGATGGTGATCATTTACATGAGTACATTAAACCAAAGTGAAAATACACTGAGACATAATTCTTAAGCACTCAGATCAAATAATTTGTCTGATGTTAAGTAGTCAAATTTTGCTTTCATTATTTTATTTGACTGAATCTGTTTTCCTTTCCTGTTCTTTGGCATGTCATGCCTTGGATATATTTTCAACCCCACGCGTTCCCTCATGGGAGATATAATGAAGGATGACTGTCAGGAAAACTAGGATACCGTGTAATCTCGTTAATCTACAAATTGTGATTTAAGGAAAAGGTCCTGCAGGGTTTTTTTTATAAATATCCCACGTGTGGATTTACTTCCTAATTAATCTTTAATATCATATTCTTCCAAAACATTGTAAAGGTGATTTGTAAATGTACAAAGGCAAAAGCCTTTATAAATATGGCATAAACAGGGCAGATGCAGGTTGGTATTATTTTGGCATAAGTGTATTAATCTCTTGTGTTTAGCTTTTTCAAGTATCCTGATGGGAGCATTAATGTGGTGACTCCATTGCTGTTGTGGCAATATAGAAGCCTGGGAAGCAAATCATGAGAACTATTCAAAGTATAACCACTTTGAAGAACAATCCAGAGACACAGGTTCAAATTCCACCATGATCACTGGGGAGAGAATAGGTTCCTTTAATGAAAGACAGCATTTTGAAAATTGGGAAACTGTCAAGCAACAACCTGTCCAAACCTCACAAAATAAGAATCAAATGTCACAGCCAAAGTGTCACACTCTTCCTCTCAACCAGACCACACTGTAATGCCACTTCGCATGTGTCAGTCCCACATATTGAACAAGAACTATTGTCATAAGTTCATAAGTGATAGGAGTAGAATTAGGCCATTCAGCCCATCGTCTACTCCGCCATTCAATCATTGCTGATCTATCTCTCCCTCCTAACCCCATTCTCCTGCCTTCTCCCCATAACCTCTGACACCCGTACTAATCAAGAATCTATCTATCTCTGCCTTAAAAATATTCACTGACTTGGCCTCCACAGCCTTCTGTGACAAAGAATTCCACAGATTCAACATCCTCTGACTAAAGACATTTTTCCTCACCACCTCCAAAATAATTCTGAGTCTATGACCTCTAGTCCTAGACTCTCCCACTAGTGGAAACATTCTCTCCACATCCACTTTATCCCAGCAGTTCACTATTCTGTCTGTTTCAATGAGGTCCCCTCTCATTCTTCTAAACTCCAGCGAGTACAGGCCTAGTGCCGACAAACGCTCATCATAGGTTAACCAACTCATTCCTGGGATCATTCTTGTAAACCTCCTCTGGAGCCTCTCCAGAGCCAGCACATCCTTCCTCAGATATGGTGCCCAATTTGTGAGGGGAATGACCACAAGAATCTTACAGATTGTCCAGACTTCACAGACAGTGCCTCCTGATCACCACCCACCATCTTCCCTCAGCTGATAAACATAACCTCACATCCCTCACTCAACCATTGTATTCAAGTTTGGGACATGGCCAGTTTCAATGGGGAATGCTTAAGGGCAAGTCAAGAGCAGTCACAAGTGTGTGAAAGTCGAGGTAGAAATACTAAGGGTAGCAGGAATAGTGAGTGTGCTCCAGGTGGAGACTTTATTATCCATCGCCAAGACTGGCTCAGTAGAATCACCACCAACAGAGCTGGACATCCTGAAGGAGAGAGCTCGTAGGTAAACACAAAATGCTGGAGAAACTCAGTGGGACAGGCTGCAGCTCTGGAGAGAAGGAATGGGCGACGTTTCGGGTCAAGACCCTTTTTCAGACTGATTCGGGTCTCGACCCTAAACATCGCCCATTCCTTCTCTCCAGAGATGCTGCCTGTCCCGCTGAGTTACTCCAGCATTTTGTGTCTACCTTCGAATTAAACCAGTATCTGCAGTTCTTTCCTACACGAGATAGCTCGTAGACTTGGTTAAGGCAACTGATGAGTGAACCTACAAGAAGAGCAACCTACTTAATCTCGTCCTCTACCTTTTAGATGTGGCCCTTGTGACTAAAGGGATCAGGGGGTATGGAGAGAAGGCAGGTACAGGATACTGAGTTGGATGATCAGCCATGATCATATTGAATGGTGGTGCAGGCTCGAACCTGCACATATTTTCTATGTTTCTATGTTTCTATGTTTTGCAAATGGATCCATTCATGATAACTTTAGTAGGATTGATTGCTGCCCTGTCCACCCTCACACCGAGGACATCTTCCATTGTGTCGTGTGGCACTTCACATGTGCTGAATGAGCTCAACTCAAAATAGATTTAACAGCCCAGATGTCTGCATCCACGAGACATTATGGAAATTGGATTCCATCACAATCTGTAGCCTCACATCTCTCACTATACCATGACTATCAAATTGAGGGTTTAGACTTGGTTCAATGATGGTTGCAGAAGGATACGCTGCAAATTGGCTGCAAATATATCACAAACCAAGATGCCAGACAGACAAAGCTGCCACGCAGGAATACATGTGCACTAAGCAGCAAAGGCTTCATGCAATAGATTGAGCTAAGCATTGAATCAGGTCAAAGCTCCACAGTCCCATCCCATCAAGTTGTGAATAATGATGGGCAACCAAAGATCAAAAAGAGGGGAAAGGCTCCAAGGACATTGTAGTGAACAGCTTTAAAGTGGGAGGGGCAAAGTATAAAGGAGACGTATGGTGCAAGTTATTTGCACAGAGAGTGGTGAATGCTTGAATGCACTGCCAGGATTGGTGGTGGAGGCAGATCCAATAGTGGTGTTTAAGAGGTTTGTAGATACACAGGGAATGGAGGGGTATGCTTCGTGTAGGCAGATGAGTTTAGATTATCTTGGCATTTTGGTTGGCATGGCCAAAGGGCCTGTTCCTGTGCTGTACCTTTTCTACGTTCTATGTAACACTGCTGTTCTTGATGATGGGAGAGCCCAGGACATGAATGCTAAGACTATCTTCTGCTGGAAGAATAGAGTTGATGATCCATCTGTGCTACTTCCCAGCATCCATATTATTGGAGAACCCAGTCTTCAGAAAACCGACTTTCTCCTTATGCTGTCAAGAGGTGACTGTCAGATGTAACAAAGGCCACAGGATAAGGCAACATTTTGAATATCGTCTGTATTTATAGAACCAAAGGGTTTCTTCGTCCAAGCAATTTCAGTCGAAGTTCAACACTAGAACCTTTTCAATAATGTGCAAAATTGCCCAGGTTTGTCCCATCTACAAAAAGTGGGAAAATTCCAGTTTGTGTACTTATTGCCCAACAGCTAAGTCTCAATGAAGAGCAAAACAAGAAATGGTTTCATCAGTGTCAACAAGTGTTAATTACCAAAAATGTGTATTGTAATATCTGGTCTGGGGACGGTACAAAACTTCATCAAAGCAGTGGTCAAAAAATGGACCAAAGAGCAGAATTCTGGAAGTGAGGTAAAAGGACCTGCTCTTGATGTCAAGGCAACAGTAGGAAAGAGCCATAGTAAAAATGAAATCATTGCACATCAAGGAAAACATTCTCTAATAGTTGTCTGCAATATCATGCATAAAGGAAGATGAATATTAACACCGTCATAGCCTCAAGAGTACCATCCTCAGCTGATTTATAATGGCCAATCTTCTATCATGTCAGAAGTCCGGATTTTCAATGATGATTGGACACTATTCTATTCTGTTCCTAACTGCTCCAAAAATGAAGCTGTCTGAGCCTGCACAGAGGAAACCTTAGATAACGTTCAGGCTTATTGATAAGTGGCAAGTAACATTCTTGCCACATGAGCTGCAGGCATGTCTGACTATGTATCTTTGACATTCAATTACATTATTGCCATACAGTCTTACACCGAGTCCTGGGACTGCTGTCTACAAGAACATTAACTGGACCTGTCACTGAAATGCTATTGCTGCAAATGCAGGGCAGAGGTTGAGTAACGTGTGGTAAATGACTCGCCACTCAACTCCCTAAAGCTTCTGCAAGGGACAAGTCAAGGGTGCAATGGAATAGTCTTCACTTGCCAGGATCAGTGCAATTCTGACAACTCTCAAGAAACTCAACACCATCCAGGATAGAGGTGCCCACTTGATCAACGAGCATGGAAAGATGATTCTTCCACTCAGGATCTGGGATAAGACACTGGGGTCTTATTACCATAAGTACATAAGGTGGAGTGGTTGAATTTAGACATCCGTAAACTAATAATTATTTTCTGGCTTCCAAACAGGACAAATGGAGAGCTGGTGACAAATATGTCCTGTGTACAATTACAAAAGGCTGGGTCGAGTGAATATATTGCACACTCTCAAGTGAAACTATTTAACTGGGGAATGTAGGGAGCGGGAGGGAGTGATTAATTTCCTATCAAGAAGGTCACTTGTATATCTGGATTATTGAACTATTATTTACTCCACCTTGTACGGGTAATCAATTCATTTTGTATGGTTGGTAAAAATGTCCTAAAGATACACATTCTGCACAAGTTTAAATCACTTTAGCCATACAAGCCATTTTAAAAATAGCCAGATGTTTAAAATGTATACTGCTTGCATGTTACAGTTGTGCAATTGCCATTTCTGTATAAATTTGGTAATGTTGTAAGCAAATACATCTGAAAGCCTGTTATCTGTTTCAAGTTGCTTCATGTAAAATACCTCTTCAGTTAGTTTTCGCAACCTATCTACCACACCCTTCCCAAAGTTAGTGTCGTCAAAGCACTTCATGGTGTAGATCAGGTTAATCCTTTCATTGAATATTTCAGGAAAGTCCAGCCAAGTGTACAGTATTAAGTATCGTACAGCAACAGGGTGAGATATTTGTAATTTTTGCAATGACATCCTCCTCATGATAGAATTAGATGGCATTTCACTATAGTTAATCAGCTCAACATCTCAAAACAATTGTCCTCATTGACAGCGATCACAATACTTTAAATAATTAGCACATTATGTTTTTCAGTTTGGTTTAAAATAATGTAGAAATTACTCAATAACTTTAAAAACAGCTCCACCATAAACGTTTAGTTAAAAGAATAGTAAAATCAAATGCCATTTTTCAGAATTAAATATCAATCAATTGGGTTTTAGCAAATGTCTGTTTGCAAACCAGATTAAAATGAAGGGAAGAGATATTGCTTTAGTGCATGGAAGTTCCGTTGAGGTAAAAGAGCTTATTTAATGGTACAACAAGCAAGGAGGTCCGAATGATCTACTCTCATCTGTTAACCATCATTCCTTCAGCTAAAGACCGCCATGCCTTACATTACACACAGAAGACTGGGCTACAAGCTGTATTGGAGTTTTGTTGATATGCAGTAGAAGACAATTTGATATCAGGGCAAATTACAAAATTCTTTGCCAGCAGAGATTAAAAGAGCTAGACAAGTTTTGGGAGGGTATGGCAGTACTGGAGACACAAAGAGTTGAAGGAATGGTGGCAGGAAAGGGGTGAGAATCAGGGTGGAGTTGGTGTCAATGTGAGAGAGAATAGTTATAGAGGGTAAAAAGCCAGGGGAATGGGGTTGGTTTAACAGCCAGAATAGGGGTGGAAGATTACAACCTTCACGTGGTCCGCCCTGTTTCGACTAATGCAATCAACTCGACGTGCACAAACGGAAGATCAAATAGAACAAGTTGTCCACAACTTTAGGTTGTGCACGCCACACGAAAGAAGAAGAAGAACAGCCAGAATACACTCAATGAGCTGAATGGCCTTCTTTAATGTTGTAAAGAAGAATGAAAATGAATATGAAATGAATGGGCAGACTGAATCTTTGAGAGTGACTGCTAAGCTGCATCAGCTCTGGTATCCACAAACTGTTATCAAAAATTAAGATGGTCATTCAATGGAAATCAAGGTAGTGTAGTGCAGAAATGTATGTCTGACTGCTTTTGGGAGGGCATGTACGAATTATTATCAAATGACCATATTATTAGTGTATTATTAAATTATTATCAATAATTTATTAAGAATAAATCAATTATTAAATTATTGATAATAATTTAATATTAGACATTAATTTAATTTTAGTCTATGTTGAATTTCATGTCTAATTTAATGTTATTGAACAAGAGTGTTGAGTATTGTGAATTTTTATTAAAAATAAAATAATTAGATAATATTTCACAATAGTGGATCTGCTCAACACCATAAAACAAGTATCTTCATTGATAGTGATCTCAATACTTTAAATCATTAACACATTATTCATTTTAGTTTGGTCAAAAGTAATGTAAAAATTACTCAATAACTTTAAAAGACGATTCTAAAAAAAGTACTGGTATGTCCATAACCTCTCCTCATAGATATAGTTCAGATGATTATGAGAGCAGTGTAATTGCCTGTTGCCCTATACATTGTGCACACTCTGCCAAGGTGGGTATTTGACCCAGAGGCCTTCACCACACAGCAGTGCAAAATTTCCGACAGGTTTTCAAAACATCATAAAGTGACTCTCTCTTCCGGGCACAGGTTTGGGCAATGAATGAATTATTAAATCCAGCAAAACTGCCGTGCATAGAAAACAAGAGACAACTGTGTTAAATTCGAGTGGGCTATTGCAACCAAGAGCCAAGAGTCAAGAGAGAGTTGAGAGTGTTTAATTGTTATTTGTACCGACAGTGGAACAATTAAATTCTTACTTGCTGCAGTTGAACTGGCTTGCAAATGCAATAACACAGATAAATATAATAATCAAAAATGTAATAAATTAGTACAACCCATTAATGCCAGGTAACCATAATAGTTCAAAAACACCAAAGTTCAAAGAACAACCATAGACACAGTCTATTTAAGATCATAGTTGCTGTGGTCAGCGTTGTGTAGAGTTCAATATCCTGATCGTTGCTGGGAAGAAATTGTTCACGATTTACCTTATTTACCTCCTTTACCTTATTCCTGATGGTAGTTGCAAAATGAAAGTGTGGCCAAGGTGGTATGAATCTTTGATGATATTGGCTGCCTTTTTAAGGCAGCGCTTTCTATAGATCTCGTTAATGGTGGGGAGGTCAGTATCTGTGATGGATCAGGCAGCCTCTGAGACTACTGCCCTCTGTAGCCACCCTCATTCCTGGGTCTTCGAGTTGCCAAACCAGGGCGGTGATGCAACGAGTCAGTATGCTCCCCACTGCACACCTGTGATAAAGTATTTGGCAACATACCAAACCTCCTCCATCTTCTAAGGAAGTAGAGCTGTTGAGGCACTGTCTTTGTGTTTGCATCAATGTACTGGGCCCAGGATAGATCTTCAGAGATATGTATACCCAGGAATTGGGTTCAATCTCTCCCTCTTCGTCCTGTCAACGAAGTCGGGTTCGTGCAGCCCGCGTGAACCAACCTGATCTTCCGGTTGCCGGACACTTTAATTCTCCGTCCCACTCCTGCACAGACCTTTCTCTGTCCTCGATCTCCTCTATTGTCAGAGTGAGGCTAAACGCAAATTGGAGGAACAGCACCTCATATTTCACTTGGGCAGCTTGGTTTGAATTGTGATTTCTCTCACTTCAGGTAGGCCCGGCAGTCCCTCTCTCTCTCTCTCTCTCTCTCTCTCTCTCTCTCTCTATCCCTCCCTCACCCAAGTCACACTAGCTTCTCATTTTCACCCTACAAACAGCTTACAATGGCCTGTTTCTTTTATCATCATTACTTTTTTGCATATCTTTCATTCTTTGTTCTTTATCTCTCAACATCACCATCTATATCTCTTGTTTCCCTTATCTGAAGAAGGGTCTCGATCCGAAATGTCACCCATTCATTCTCTCCAGAGATGCTGCCTGTCCCGCTGAGTTACTCCAGCTTTTTGTGTCTATCGTGGATCTTTTGCTTTCCCCTCGAAAATCCACTCTGGGAGATGCAGGTTGCCTACTAAAGTTACTCAACGGAGAGATATTTCAGAAGTCTATTGTCACAGCCACAGGGTTCTGGGCATCATAATATGTGTCATTAAGAGCAGGGTGTTACAGCAACAGTAATTGAGTGTGTTGGTTAAATCCCATGGAAGTATCACGACAAGTATTCCATGCTCACAGGTGCCTTCAGTATTTAGTGGGAGAGAATTTATTCATTTTCCTTCTGCTGACAGTTTACTTACTGCACAGGAAGCTTTCTGAATCACATCAAGATGTGTTGGCCTAGACAACGCTCCATACCGTTTTTTTTATTACCATTCATGCCGAATTTTGTAACACACGAATACTGTCTGTGAAGGTCATATAAAGAATGGGAACCAAGTACAAGGTTGAGCTGACACTGTAGGTTCCATGTCAGTGTTCCCCGTGGATGTGTTGCATGTGCTACAATGTAACACAACATGCACACAGTTTCCAGATAGTTTTTAAAGGATTATGGTTGTGCCCAAGCACCATTCTTCTGGTCACAAGTGAGTGTTGCTAGTGAGTGAATGGGTGCTCTAATGGTGGAAGGCAGATGAGAAGGTGCCTCCAGGTGGTCAGAGGTACATGTGCAGTGAACTAGTGCCTGTAAGAAACATGTCATTTGTGCGGTAGGCCATGGAGACCCATAGGGTCACATCCAGGTGCCAGAGATAGGAGGTTGCCAGATACATCAGTGTAACGATTTGACAACCGAATGCTTGTGTTTTGGAAGCAAATTTGATTCCTATTCTGTCTGTTCTTGACGGTTAAAGGAAAAGTCAATGGGCTCGTGTCCTTGATCTGGAGTTTGAGTAACTCCTCCAATAGAGATGTGGCAATGAATGGAATGATCCCGGGAATTGAAAACTGACAACAATTCTTGTGGGGAGATGGGAAAATTGGAGCAGCTGGTGGAAACCGGAATGGTCATGAGAAAAACATGCAAGCTTCACTCAGGGAGAGGCTGGAGTCAGGATCAAACTCGCAGTTACTTGGAGTTGTGCGGCAGCAGCAATTGCAACTGCACCACTGTGCCACCTTAATAAAATCAGAAACAAAGGGAACGACTGGTCGGCCAACATCAATGCAGAGAGTAAACTTGAGTTTGTGCTTCAGGTATCAAAGTAGCAATGTTACAAAATGTTGAGGTTTTAAAAATCAAGTCTGCAATTTATCCCATCAGATAAAACATAAAAATAAGTTTAATTTGACACCTAATTCACTTTCATATCTTCAGTATTAAAAAAATTATGGCCATTTTCATACTCGGAAATTAGTACCTTGTTCCCTATTGCTTTTCCATTGACTTAACTCAAAAGCTGTGATCAAGGACAGTCAAAAGCCCATAACTTTCTTAAAAATTAAGAGAACTGAAAGAAATTTTCAGTTATTATAGATTCAAGCATTCTGAAACAAATATGAAACAATCTTACTTGGATGACCTGAAATTAAAGCATATAATTAGTTACCTAATTGTAGCTAATTACAAAATTCAATTACTAGATCTAAACATCCATCCATTTCTTAAGAAAAGGTTAACATTTTTACATAGCCTAAGTGTCCAAATAACATTCACACAAGAATTCACAATATAACATGATCTTTAAATCTCATTGTCATGAATTTATAGGCCAAATGGAAGGAATTTTGTGTTTAATTCCCGTAAATTAATGGCCATTTAAATCATCTTGCGAGTGAGATTTTGTGTAACGCGATCGATTGGCACGTTGCGGTTGTTGTGAATTTGAACCAAATATCGGCAGGAAAAATACTGCCAGTTCGTATATTTACATAATCACATTTTCGCAACGTGAAATTTTGATTAAAGGCATCCTAAGAAGCACGTTTATATGTAAAAATAAACGGCGTACCTTGCTTTGTCCCATACGTGAGATCCGTTTCGTTGTCGGGGTTCACGGCTTTAGAAGACGATTTTAATTTTACTCCTGCTATTAAATTATCCAGCGCTAATTTTAATAAACTTGATATAACGGCAGTCGAAGCGATTTTTCGTCAGCAACTAAACAGCCTGACAAAGATCGATTTGAACAGGCTGGAGAAAAATGGCATTTTAAACCCGCCCCCCTCTCAAAGGCGCCAAAGTTGCGCACACGGCCAGTGGCAGAACTGCAGCACTGCTGAAGGTAAGTTTTGTAACATACCTAATCAAAGATGTTGCAATGGGCTCACATGGATGATCAAAGAAAATAGTGGCTCGTGCACAAGCAGGTATCAAAGGCATTGAGCAGTTTTTAAAAAGCAATAAATACTGTAAATCTGAAGTAAAAACAGAAACTGGATATAGTCAGCAAATCAGGCAATGATTCGGAGAGAAAAGTAGAGTTAACATTTTAGATCAATAACCATTCGCCAGACGTGGAAACATATGAAATGAGTATGTTATAAGCTGCAGAGAGAGGATGGCTGGAGAGAAGAAAGGGAATGCCTGTCATAAGATGCAGACCAAGTTGACCAAGTGACACAAAGCTTTTGGTGTCAATAGATGAAATGGGGAAATGAAAGAGAAAACAAAACATGCTGGAACTGTGAGATGCACAACGCAATAATTGCTGGAAATCTGAAACAAAATAAATGCTAGATACCAACAGATCAGGTAGCATTGTGAAGTGAGAATAACTAAATGAATGTCACGGAGTTTGACTTTACATCAGAACTGAACACAGAACTCTGAAACAAAGAGATTATCTGAGTGTTGAATTCAGCCCCAGAGAAGAGCCTACTATGGGCATTGGTGAAACAATGTAAAAGACCAAATGCAGAGAGATCAGAATGGCACAGAGGTGGAGAGTTAACGTGACAGGTGACTGGATGCCCAAGACCACACCTGGGGACTCAACACAGGTGCTCTGCAATGCATTGCCAAACCTGCATTTGTGTTCTTTGAGACAGAGAACATCAGGTCCTGACGACTGAGTGCAAAATATTAGATTGTAAGTAATACAAGTTATCCCAGTAATGAGTAGGTTAACATATGATGAGCGTTTGTCGGCACTGGGCCTGTACTCGCTGGAGTTTAGAAGAATGAGGGGGAACCTCATTGAAACATACAGAATAGTGAAAGGCTTGGATAGAGTGGATGTGGAGAGAATGTTTCCACTAGTGGAAGAATCTTGGACTAGAGGTCATAACCTCAGAATTAAAGGACATTCTTTTAGGAAGGAGATGAGGAGACATTTTTTTAGTCAGAGAGTGGTGAATCAGTGGGATTATTTGCATTAAAAGTCTGTAGAGGCCACGTCAGTGGATATTTTTAAGGCAGGGATAGATAGATTTTTGATTAGTACAGGTGTCAGAGGTTATGGGGAGAAGTCAGGGCAATGTTATTAGGAGGGAGATATAGCTCATACATGATTGAATGGCAGAGTAGACTTGAGGGGCCGAATGGCCTAATTCTGTTCCTATCACTTAAGGTCTTAAGAAGTCCTACAACATTATACACGTAGAAGTGAAGGGACTTTGTGATGTTGTGGATATGTAATGTGGGTTCTTGTCAAGAACAATCTGGTTCTGGACTCAGGCTCTAGCGAGGTTAAGGGATGTAGTAGGCTTAATGGGCCGAATGGCCTAATTCTGCTCGTATCTCTTCTGACCTTATGACAAATAAATCACTGCTTCATTTGAAAGGACTGTTTTGGTCCCTGGAAATGGTTCAGGGAAGGTGTTGCATCTCCTGTGGTTGCATGGGAAAATGCCCTGAGAAGGGGCAGGAGTGGTGGAGATGAATCTGCAAACCTGGTAGTCATGAAGTGAGTGGTTCCTTTGTGGGTGGGGAGCAGAAGATGTGCACAACTGTGGACTTTTGAAAGTGGCAGATATTGAAGTGAATGATTGAGGTCAGAGCCCGGTGGGGCGGAAGGCGACAACAAGAGGAACAATAGTCTTGCTCTGGCTGTGAAAAGAATGAGAGCGGAAATGACAGCAGAATAGAGGAGAGGTTGTTGAGAGCTCTGGCAATTGTGACGGAATGGAAGTCATGGTTGAAGTTAAAGGAGGGCACCTTAGAGGCACCAGCAAGAGATTCCTGTCATCGGGATACATGCGACAGAGGAGCTTGGAGAATGAATGAAGTTCCACAAGAGGCAACGTGAGAGGATAAGGTACACAAAAATGCTGGAGAAACTCAGCGGGTGCAGCAGCATCTATGGAGCGAAGGAGATAGGCAACGTTTCGGCTGTGTACCTTCGATTTTCCAGCACCTGCAGTTCCTTCTTAAACACCATGAGAGGATATATGGGCAAGTTGGCTATGGCAGTTTGTCTGTTTGTAATGGATGTTGGTCATTAATCGATCCCTTGAAATGGACATAATTAAGTCAAGAAAGGGAAAGGGCCCGATGAGGATCATGTGGAAGTGACAGCAGCCTGGAAACAAGTAATAGAAGTTTAAGAGTGCAGGAAGGAGCAGCAAGGCCCATTAGTGTACTGGAGAAAGCATTGAGGGACAGGTAGGGACCGCAACAGGCCAAAACAAGGACTGCTTCACATACCCCACAAAACAACAAACCTATCAATGTTTCCAGAGTTCCCTGGCAGGCTTTGTCCTGGCCCCTCCTCCTTTCCATCCTTCCTACAATCAGTCTGAAGAAGGGTCTGGAACCAAAAGGTCACCTGTCCATGTTCTCCAGAGATGCCTCCTGGCCCTCTAGTTACTCCAGTGCTTTGTGTCTCTTTCTGTAAACCAGAATCTGCAGTTCCTTGTATCCAGATGAAGTTTAGAGTCAGGATCCTTCTTCAGACTGCTATGTTCTACCTCTCACAGATCCTGCATGTTCTTTTGTTGCTTTTTCTCACTCTAACTTTTTTCATCTATCAATTAACTGGCCGGCACCAAAAACTAGACGTTGTTAGGAACAGTTTCTTCCCCACTGTTATCAGACTACTGAACGGTTCTCCCATAAGCAGAGGTGCTGTACAGATCTATCAAACTACTATATTGCAAAACTTTGCACTTTCTCTGTAACTGTAATGCTATAATGCTGTATTCTACACTCTGGTATTTTCCTATTTGAACTATCTGTTGTACTTCTGTCTGACATGTATAGTATAATTTGACTGGGAAGCATGCAAACTAAAAATTTCACTGTATGTGACACAAATAAACCAATGCCAAACATTGTGTAGGAAGGAAGTGAGATCTGGATTGCCTTGGTTTCCACCCTAACACAGATGTTCCATTGATTCTTTCTGCTCTTCCCCCTCTCTGTAACTTAGCGATGTTACAAAACTTACCTTCAGCGGTGCTGCAGTTCTGCCACTGGCCGTGTGCGTGACTTTGGCGCCTTTGAGGGGGGGGGGGATTAAAATCCATTTTTCTACTGCCTGTCGGAGGCGGATTTCCTCGGGCTGCTAGCAGCTGAAGAAAAATCGATCCAACTTCCGTTCCCGATGTTTTTTTTGTTTTTTTTTAATCGCGAGAAAATTTAATAATTAGATTAAAATAAAAAGTGACTTCTAATGCCCTCTTCTACAACGTAACAGATTGCAAAACAAAATAGTAAGATTAAACGAGAACTTACCAGTTCGAAGTTTGACCGTTATTTTATGAGGAGTAACGTTGAGGGATTACGTGAAGAACCCGCCAGGACGCATGCGTGTCATTCTTCAAAGCAGCGGTGTGAAATCACAGATAACAGTAATGACTAAACATAGTAAGATTAGAGAAGAGGATACCAGTTGAACTTTATGATCAAGGGTGGGAGCGGAGGGCACGTAATCCCTCAACGTTACTCCTCATAAAATAATGATCAAACTTCGAACTTTTAAGTTCTCGTTTAATCTTACTATTTTACTTCGGAGTCACGTGAGTGACTATGTGAAGATTTCAAAGCTCTGTGATTTCATGCCGTGGAAACGAGTCCATGCATCACATCTGCCTTAATTGACTAAGGGAGGAATTGTGTTAACATGTTTAAACATGAATCCGACATTGAAATCCATGATAAAGTTATTAACAACAAATTATAGCCCCTATTTCATGGGGTGAAATCATATTACAGAACTTAAAATTGATTCTGCAAAAGTTCCAGGTTTAACCACTGGTTTATGGTAGAATTGTTGGAACGTTTTTTTCCCTTGACCATCCTGCTGTCTCCAGGATTTGGTCCATCGGTACGTCCAACTCCATAGCTGCCGATGTAGCTGCAGCCCTGGTGGAATGAGATTTGAATATGTTAGTATCCACTCCAGCTGTTGTTAAAACCTG
Organism: Amblyraja radiata; assembly: GCF_010909765.2. Classification (NCBI taxonomy): domain Eukaryota; kingdom Metazoa; phylum Chordata; class Chondrichthyes; order Rajiformes; family Rajidae; genus Amblyraja; species Amblyraja radiata. The sequence goes on from NC_045961.1 coordinate 27,795,755, forward strand.
TTTCAGCCATCTGGAAATAGTTTGAACCGACACTTTTTTGTGGGGTTGCTTGTGGCTGATTAGTAGTGCCATCTCATAGCCTCTGATGTTTTTGGTGTTCTCCATATATAACAATAAATGTCTTATTATACAGAGACGATCATCTATAGGGTAAGCCCTAAATTCTATTTTGAGGCCTGATGGTCCCGGTCTGTTCTGTTTGACTAATTCGTGAATATGAAAAGTTATATTTCTTGTTGAAGAAGTCATATTGTCCAGCCTTAACTTATGTAAAGACTGTACCCTTTGAGCTGTGACCAAAGCCATCAGCATGACTGTTTTATGCGTCAGTTTTTGCAGGGACAGAGCTGTTGCCGGAGACCAGTTCCACAATACTCACATCCCATATTTGAGAGTACCTGGTTCTTGGGGGATTGATATTAAAAACTCCCCTCATAAGTTTGGTTACCAGGGGGTGAGTCCCAACAGAATGACGCTCTGATCCTCGCCATAGATATGCTGAAAGGTCACTTCTGGCGCAGTTAATGGCACTGTAACTGAGCCCCTCATCATAATGGAGGCCTGCCAGGAATTCCAGAACAGACGTCATGTTCATCGAGCTGTAAGTGATGTTGTTTCTGTGACAATATATCTCCCATTTCCTGATGTATACCAGATATTGTTTTTTGGTGGACTGCCTGTGAGCCGCTGAGATAATGTTCAATGTTCGGTCCGTCAGTCCCAGTTCCAGTAGAGGTTTCTTTAAACTCTACAAATTAATAAGTTTGTCGTATTATGACATGGATGGCTATCCCCAGTTACGGGATTAACCAACAAATCTGGTTGTTTCAGGATGGTGATACATGGTTCTAAGACCATGTCGAGTATCACAGGGAACCATGGTTGAGTAGGCCAATCGGGCACTACCAAAATACCAGACGCCGAGTCTTGTTGTATTTTGCGTAATACCCGACTGATGAGGCAGAAAGGAGAGAATGCATAGAAAAACAATTTCCCCCAATGCAGCGAAAAAGCATCTATCGCTGATGCCCCAGGGTCTGGTTCCCAAGAAACATAGTTTGGTAACTGGTGATTGAGTCTAGATGCAAATAGATCGACATCTGGTGTTCCATACCGTGCTACAATATCAGCAAATACTTTTATATCCAACATTCATTCGATGTTTTCATTGAATTTGTGCCACTGAATTTAGGTTACCTGGTAGGTAAGTTTCTGATATCCAAATATTTCTCTGGATACACCATTGCCAAATTGTATTAGCCAGATTGTCACATGATGTCGATTTGATTCCACCCATATGGTTAATATATGCCACCACGGTGGTATTGTCAATCTGTAGTCTAACATGCTGGTGATATATTCCAGAACAGTATGACTTTAGGCCACAGAATGCACCCAACATTTCCAGGTAGTTTATGCCAAGTGTCTGTAGTAATGATGCCTCCTGTGCATTCCATCTACCTCCACAGCTGGAGATGGAATTGGTAGCACCCCAACCAAGTGCACTGGCATCAGTTTGTAGCACCACTGAGGGGTTGCTGATAATGATAGGGCTGGAACAATGCTGAATGTTATCCCTCCACCATTTTAATTCCATAATTGCTTTGATTGGTAGCTTCATTGGTCTGTCAAAATGACCAGCATTAATTTTGAGTGCTTGTATTTTTGCCCTTTGTAAATTTTGATAATACAAAGGTCCAAATTGCGTGGCTGGAAAAGCAGCCACTTTTTGGCCAATCACCCTTGCTACCAATCTGATAGATGGTTCACTGATGTCAATGAGGTTGTTGCAGGCCTCAGTTAAGACTGTAGCCTTGTCCTTTGGTAAAGTCACCGACATGTGAACTGAGTCAATAGTGAACCCCAAATAATCCATTATGGTGGAAGGCGTTAGTTTAGATTTAACTGGATGGATGATAAACCCCAGTTTCTCAAACAATTGTTTGGTGGCTGATACAGCTAGTTTGGCTAATTCCAAAGTTTAGCCCACAATCAATATGTCGTCTAGATAGGCCATGATGATATGTTTTTGTTTCCGAAGAACGCTGGGCTGGTTTCAAAATGTTCGTAAACAGCCTGGGGCTGATGTTAAGCCATTTGGTAGAGCTCTATACTGCCAATGCTGCCCCATCCAGTTGAATTTTAAATAACGTTTGTGATCAGTCCGTATAGGCACTGAATAGTAAGCATCTTTTAGGTCGATGCTGGCCATGAAGTAGCCTGTGGAAATCAATTGTTTGGCAGTAACAAAGGTTTCCATTTTTAAATGAATATACTGCACAAATGTATTCAATTTGGTCAAATCTATGATGATGCGACAACCACCATCTTATTTGTTTTTGGTAAAGATATTAGATACAAATTCCAGAGAATCGTGTTTGGTTTTTTCAATAACCCCCTTAGCATGGAGTCTCACCAGTTCAGCATGTGCTTCCAATTTTTCTTTTCGTGAAAGTACGAACGTTCGGTTCGGTACATGCTGAACTGGGGCTATTTTTGTGCACAAATTCAACTGTTGTTAATGCACTCCATGCCTCCCAAAAGAATTGTAATCTCCCACCGATATGTGTATTATCCACACTTCCTATAATTTATAAGGGACCAGACCCACTGACCTCCATGGTTACCAGTGGAAAGTTTACTTCTTCCTGTGTAGTCTTCAAGGAGGTTGAGGCACCGGTGTCTGGGTTTGGGTTTGGGGTTTGCGCATTTTCCACGAAGGCCGGTCTGGGCCATGGCCTAAAAAAGACCGCTGTCCTGTATGTCCGGCCTTTGAGCTTTCACCAGCTTCTGATTGTCTTGCTCTGCTGGTGGGTGCGTAAGGGTGCTGTCTTTGAGTGTAGGAGGTCCTTCCTGTTGTCGCCTTTATGAGCCCCAGGGTTTTTGCCTCCTCATCGAGCTCCTTCTTTCTCCTTCCTGCACCCCCTGCACACTTGTTGTTTGTTCAGCAAAACCCTCTTCAGGGTCAGCCCAGAATTGACCCCCAGTACTCCCCTCTGTCAAGGGAGATGCACTGTGCAGCCCTACGTAAGGTGCTGCTGTGGGTGTTTTGTATAACCCATGGTGACTATACTCCATCTCCCGGAGTCTGTCACGTTGGAGCATCTGCTCCATAAGCCGCTCCATTTGGCCCCAGCAACGCTGGTCCCCTCGGCATTTCTTGCAGTCCGACTTGTCAGAGTCAACGGCTCAGTTCCGTATAGCCTTCCTGCCCGGCCGTGGTGTTGATCTGGCCGGCGCGGGTGCCAAGTCGGCACAGCTGATCCCACTCACGGTGATCTGGTGCCGTCAGCCGCTGCTAGCTGCCCGCAACTCCGCGGTTCTTTCCAGCCAGTGCAGCCCTTGTGGACTCTTGTCCATAGTTTCCCCTGTGAAAAACAGCACGGGAAACAAAAAATGACCGCAGAGTAATTCCCTTACCTGTCGGTCTCGATTTTAAACTTGCTGCTGCGGGGGAACGCTCCCTCCGCTTGCCGTTTTGACTTGTCAGAGTCAACGGCTCTGTTTTGTGTAGTCTTCCCGCACGGCCGTGGTGTTGAACTGGCCGGTGCCGGTGCCAAGTCGGGCACAGCTGATCCCACTCACGGTGATGCTGGTGCCTTTAGCTGCTGCTGACTGCCCGCAACTCCGCGGTTTTTCCCAGCCAGTGCAGTCCTTGTGGACTCTTGTCCATAGTTTCCCCCTGTAAGAAACAGACACGGGAAACAAAACACGACCGCATTAATTCCCTTACCTGTCGGTCTTGGTTTTTAAAAACTTGCCGCTGCAGGGGAATGCTCCCCCCGCTTGCCGTTTTGACTTGTCAGAGTCAACGGCTCTGTTCTGTGTAGTCTTCCCGCCTGGCCGTGGTGTTGATCTGGCCGGCGCGGGTGCTAAGTCAGGCACAGCTGATCCCATTCATGGTGATGCTGGTGCCTTCAGCTGCTGCTGGCTGCCCGCAACTCCGCGGTCCTCCCCAGCCAGCTTTAGACGCAGCCCTTGTGGACTCTATTTTTGTCCAGTTTCCCCCTGTAAAAAACAGCGCGGGAAACAAAAAACGACCGCAGAGTAATTCACTTACCTGCGGTCTCGGTTTCAAAATTACCGCTGCGGGGGAACGCTCCACCCCGCCTGTCGTTTCGCAATGCGTGAAGCGATATGACATGCATGCGTCCTGGCGGGTTCTTCACGTAGTCACTCACGTGACTCCGAAGTAAAATGTAAGTTGTTTATTTTACGTATAATCTAGCTTCTTGGGATGGCTTTAATCTAAATTTACGAAAATGCGAAAATGTGATTTGGGCCTCATACGAACCGGCAGTATTTTTCCTGCTGACATGGAATTCAAATTCACCGCAAATGCAACGTTCCAATCGATCGCTTTCCAGAAAAACCCACTCGCAAGATGATTTAAATGCTCTTTTTTTTTGGACAATCATGTCTTAAGAGCTAAATATTGTCCTAAATATTGTCTATATTTTGTTATTGTCTATCCATAATCAATAGTTTTATACTAAATATCACTTTTAGTCCCATGTATTGTGCAAAAAAATAATAATTTTAATTATATTGAGTGGATGTTTCTAGATTAATTTATGGGAATGAAACATTAAATTCCTTCCATCTGGCATATAAATTCATGACAGTGAGATTTAAAAATCATGTTATATTGTGAATTCTTGTGTGAATGGGATTAGTTTGTTATATGGATACTTGGGCTATTTTTTTTAAATATCCTTTTCTTAAGAAATGGAATCTGCAGGACATTCTTAATGGGAAAGTAGTGGGCAGAAAGGCATGTCATGCGTGGTTTGATGAGCAAAAACCTGTAGTTTACAATGCCAAAATTGAAAAGTTGAGGAAAAAAAAGGTGTACAGAGTTGCTTATTGGTTACAATCTGAGGAGTATGATGATGCTACTGATTATGATATGCCAATGTACCAGCGAGCAACTGATCTTATCCGTAAAGATTTGGTCTATTGCTAGAAGTTGTAATTTATTTACCTATCTGTTACGGATTTACAGCATATAATACAATAATATTAAAGTTCTGATCTTGAGAATATCACATTTTTGAATTTTCACGGCAGTCTGGGTGTTTATTACTATTTCCGTCACAACGGTCAATTTTGTAATTAACTACAATTAGGTAATTAACTAATTATATGCTTTAATTTCAGGTCATCCAAGTAAGATGTTTTATATTTGTTTCAGAATGCTTCAATCTATAATAACTGAAAATTTCATTCAGTTCTCTTGATTTTTAAGAAAGTTATGGGCTTTTGACTATCCTCGATCACAGCTTTTGTGTTAAGTCAATGGAAAAACAATAGGGAAGATGCTAATTTCCGAGTATGAAAATGGCCATAACTTATTTAATACAGAAGATATGAAAGTGAATTAGGTGTCAAATTAAACTTCTTTTTATGCTTTATCTGATGGGATAAATTAGACTTGATTTTTAAAATCTCAAAATGTTGTAACATTGCTACTTAAAGCACACTTTAGGTCACTGAGCTGAAGCTTTCATTCCGGTTTCCTCCCCACATATGCTACCTGACATGAAAGTATTTCCATCACTTTCTGTTTTGATTCAGGTTCTCAAAGAGCTTGAGTGTGTGCAACACAGCATGCAAATCATTCATATCGAATGTGGAGAGGATTGAGATGCTTTTTGTACCAATAATATTTCAACTGGAAGGCAGGGCTGAATGCACGGCAACATTAAATGTTGCCGTGATGGAAATTGAGTGTTGAATCTTCGTTGGACATGGATTACTGACAGGTTCTGTGTCTGACAATGACCTGCAGTTCGCTCTGCATTTATTCAAGGGTATTTTCTAACGCAATGGCAACAAGTATCTATTAACTTCTGTGTGTCATCTTGCATCAAACAGTGCAGCAGAGATATCTGTCTTGCGTAAACACAAGCTTTGCTGAAACAAATATTTCAAGGTTACTCTGACTTCACAGTGATTCATCAATTGCCCAATTCCATGTTAAGATACCAACTTCTACTGCTTATTTACTGGCAGAGCTGTTTGTGCATCATCACTTTTGCACAAATTGAGTTTGTTCCTGCTTGATTTAGAGGAAAGTGCACAGGGCAGCAATTAAAGCAAAGGCAGTTTTGATGTAAAGGAAAGCATTTCCCAAAATAAGGTTGTGTTCCATTTTAATAATGTTGATGGTCAGCCACGGACTGCAACCTCCTTTCAGCATCTTGATTTCAGGTTGCTAAGCTTCACCAGTAACATACTAGTAAGTGTAAAAGCAGCCTCAGTGTCCAGAAACCCCCCAAAATAGGATTAAAACTTACTTTATCTGTGTCATCTGGTCTGTGAGCACCTTCCCCACCTTTGCCACAAGAGTTCTGCAACAAACATCAGTTTGCCATCTTTGTCAGTTGGCAATTGGCTGAAACATGTCCAAGATCAGCTTGGCACTTTGGTCAAATCCAAAAATCAACTGCACTGATAGTCAATTTCTGCATCTTCTCCAACATATCCATGAAGTAGTGTTATAAAAATAGGAAGTTCTGGAAATAGTTAGGAGACAGGCAGCATCTGTGGAGAGGGAGACAGAGGAAACGTGTCAGTTTAATAATCCTTCATCGGAATCCTTTTGCTGAAAGTACATTGACCTGAAATGTTCACGCTATTTGTCACCCCATTGATGTTGTTGCATGACCTGAAGAGTATTTCCACCACTTCTACTTTTGTTTCAGAACATCTGCATTCTTCTAAATTTAAAACAAACTGGTGCATTTTTGCAGCATCATCATCATTATCATCATCGTTGAAAACATCAACGGGCACGGTGCCTTACAATGCTATGTACGACAGTGATCGCAACTTCTACTGAAGTGTGGATGGCCATTGGCTCGCTAGGAGCTCATCCGCCCTTTGAAAGGTCTTGTTTTTGGTCCCGCTGGGGGTCCACAGCCCCCTCCTCACCTGGCAAACCAGATGGGAGAGACGGTTTAGTCGACGACTATCCGACCATGGAGCAGGTAGCACGGGATTACATGGTACCCGTGGCGGGGGGGGACTCCCCCCGACCTGATTTGCTGCAGCCACCATTTGTTAATATTATAATTTCAAGTGATATTAGTTCTATTGCAAATAGAAACTGGGTTATTGAATTGCTGCGGATGAATTATTCAATTGGCTAGCAAAGTATGGTGATTTATAACTGATCAGTGGATACTCACGAGGAAAACTGAATGTTTCCGTTCCAATGTTATCACATGATTAGCAAGGTTACCTGGAAGCACTCCATAGTGTTCTATAAGTGATTGAATGTCCACTTTATACAGGTTATTATGAAGTGAAATTATATTCGTGAAGAATATTCCTTATAGTCATCAGCAATTTTCATGAAAGCTTTCAGTTTCTGAAAGAAATTTGTCAAATACGCAAGATGCATTAAATTCCAATGCATTTAACAGAGTCAATAATTTGCGAGGCAAAATTCAGAATTGAAGTCGGTAAGAGTGGGTTATTTCTTAAGACTCACTTCTATATTTTGGGTGGCACAGTGGTAGAGTTGCCTGCTTACAGCGCCAGAGACAAGGGCCCGATCCTGATTACGGGCGCTGTCTGTATGGAGTTTGTACATTCTGCCTGTGACAGCGTGGGTTTTCTCCAGGTGCTCCAGATTCCTCCCACACTCCAAAAGACGTGAAGGTTTGGAGGTTAAATGGCTTCTGTAAATTGTCCCTAGTGCGTAGGATAGAAGTAGTGTACGGGTGATCATTGGCTGACATGGACCCAGTGGGCCGACTGGCCTGTTCCACCCTGTATGTCTAAACAAAACTAGACCATCATGTCAGAAATAAATGATGAGGAACATTTTAATCAAGGCTGACATCACCAAAAATATTACTTCCCATTACGTCCAGAGCAAACAGCAAAGAAAGATTTTTTTTAAAACAACGAGTGAAAAAGTCTTTAAGAAGGAACTGCAGATGCTGGAAAATCGAAGGTACACAAAAATGCTGGAGAAACTCAGCGGGTGCAGCAGCATCTATGGAGCGAAGGAAATAGGCAAAGTTTCGGGCCGAAACCCTTATTCAGAGTAAAAAAGTCTATCTCTTCCCTTTTCAAAATGTTCATTTTATATGTTAACTTTTGGCTTGTGGGCACCAGTGGAAGGACACAATTTACTGCACATCCTCAATTCCAAAACACCTTGGCACATTTGGATCTTAACTCTTAGACTATTTGAATGTCCCAATGGTTCAATGGTTCTTTATTGTGACATGTACCAAGGTACTGTGTAATTGTTGTTTGTACACAGATCAGTAAGATTATTACCATACACAAGTACTATCCCCGGGTAAGTACATAATTCATTGAAACAGCCCACTGAGTCCATAGTCGCCAGGTTTGACGCCATTTCCAGGTCTCAGCAACAGCTGGCCATAAAGGTCCATTGCAGCCGCCACTTCCATCAGGTTGTCCTGTGAACCGTTGTCCCTCTCCTCGCCATCTTCAACCTTTGTGCCCGAGGGTGCCTCCTGCAGCCGATCTTGAAAGCATGGAAGGTAAGAACCCTGGCTCTTCTCACAGACCCCGGGGTCTTCTTATAGCCCCCCCAGTTCTTCTTAGGAGTTCCAGGAAGAGAGGCAGCTCTGGCCAATTCTAATAAGACTGTCAGCCAGGCACGTGCCGTCAGGATAGGCAAGGTAGGCAGTGCCTACCCTGACTAAAATTATAAAAAGGTTATTATTAAATATAAATAGTAAAGATTTACAAATCATTTGGTAGTATTTATTATTAAATGGTTATTATTTTAATAATCGATCTGAGGTAGGCATAATTCTCCCGTGCCTTTCATTCGCATTACTCGTAATACACGCAACTATGTTCAACTCGTGTGCCGTGGACGTTGCTTCGAGCCTTCACTTACAACGGGCAATAAAGGCATCTGAAATCCTGCCTTTGCACGGTGGACCGCACGCTAGGTGCTGCGCATGCCCACAGGAGAGGAGACCAATCTGCGCATGCCCGTTTTAAAAGATTTTTTAAAAGTCGACTGACTGCCTACAGGACCGTTCGGCGCATGTGCGGTTTTACGATTTTTTCCCCCTGCAGATGCGAGGTTATTTACGATTTTTAAAGGTCGACAGACTGCCTCGTGCCTGCCCTGAGTAATTACTCATGGCACGTACCTGCTGTCAGCATATGTAGGGACGGGGCTGGAATGTCACTTCCTCCCTCCCAGCGCTGGGTCTAGCACTGATGATGATAATGCTAAAGGTAGTTTGTCAGGTGCCATTTTTTTTTTTTAATCGAAAATGTTTATTCAAATATTAAAATAATATTTACAATACAAAAACAGAGCCCACCACCTCAAAGACAAACAATAACCTATTATACAACTATCTTACAATCCTTGTCAAGGATGCATTCAACCTCCCGCGGTGCCCAGCGGTCCCGGAAATCCCCCAGGGCGCCCGTGGACAGCGCGTAGACCCTCTCTAACACCACCCGTGTCCTGGCGTAACCCCGGAAAAGGGGCAGGTAGCTGGCTCTGGCACCCTTCTTTGCCATTGGTATTCCTGTGTCCAACAACGTTACCTTGGTCTGCTCACCAGCTGCACGAGACGTGTACATCCGTGCCAGTGGCATTCCACCCTCTGGGGAAATACTGAATGGAAATTAAACCAGAGACTGTATTTGAACACCTGCTTGTAACAGGCTATAGAATGGCTAAGAACAAAAGGCAGTAGCCCATCCACTCACAAAGGAAGCTCCACAACAAAGGCAAATTCTGCAGAAGACATTATGGCAAGCATCCAACTAATATGCAAGAAATGGAATATGGGTGTCAAATAAAAACACAACTAGCGTCTGCACATTTGCTTGGAGTCCATAGTTTAGTTTAGTTTAGTTTAGAGATACAGCGCGGAAACAGGCCCTTCGGTTCCACCAAGCGATCCGTGCACATTAGCACATTCACACTATCCTCAGGGCCGGCCTTAAAGGGCTTTCTCACTGTGCGACCTGAAGCAAGACTTAACAAGATTTAACATCGTGGGAACCTTCTGCGATAGCAGTACGGCATTCGTGGACCACCGAGGACCTCCGTGGCGCTAACGGCAGGTAGTCGTGTGACTTGGTAAGGTCGGGAGAAAATTCAAACATTTTTGAATTTCTCCAAGAGTGCCTAGAGCACTTTTTGGTGAGCGTTGCAACATTGTATGAACGCAGTGGCCCGTGCGATATCCGTAATAACTCTTGCGGGTACCGTGGGAACTCCGGCGAACGGTGAGTAACTGAGCAGTTTGATTGTCAGTGCTTGTTTTACCTCATTGTTAAATAAATATATTTTTTACTATCAGCTTGATGTCTGCAATTCTTCATTAACACATCACTACAAGATGAATGTCTCTAATGTTATAATCCCTCTCATGCTGAAACACAAAATAGTTGAAGGGAGGTGAAATAATCACATTTTCATTCTTTTTCATTTTTGAGTGTTCAGGTACCTCACTTGCTGAGCTATTTTACTCCAGCAGTTTGTGTCTCTTTTTGTCTAAAGCAGTTTCTAAGACTGGAGGAACTCCGCGGGCCAGGCAGCATCTATGGAGGGAAATGGACATGCGACCCTTTCTTCAGGCTGCCTTATCTCTCCCCCCCCCCCCCCCCCCCAACTCCCACCCCCACACACAAATGCTGGAGAAACTCAGCGGGTGCAGCAGCATCTATGGAACGAAAGAGATAGGCAATGTTTCGGCCCGAAAAGTTGCCTATTTCTTGTGCATGTGTCGGAAGGAACAGCAGATGCCGGTTTAAAGAGAATGCTGGAGTAACTCGACGGCAGGCAGCATCTCTGGGGAGAAGGAATGGGTGACATTTCGGGTCGAGACCCTTCTGATATGCTGCTTGTCCCGCTGAGCTACATGTTGTGTCTATGCTCGTTTTAATCCAGCACCTGCAGTTCCTTCCTGGCCGAACCCGATTGAAAGATGAGAGGCTGGGCGATAGAGCACTGGGTCTGACAAGGATCAGGCTTCAGTAAGCAAAGTAAAGAGAGGTGGCAACGTTTTGGAAATGAAGCGGGTAATCCGAGTGATGGCGAGACGGTATCCTCTAATCATAATGTGTCGGAAAAAACTGTAGATGTTGGTTTGTGCCGATGATAGACACAGTAATACTGGAGACAGACATAACATCATGGACGGGCAGCATCTGGATAAAAGGAATGGGTGACGTTTCGGGACGAGACTCTGAAGAAGGGTCTCTAACCGAAACGTCACACATTCCTTCTCTCCAGAGATGCTGCCCGTCCCGCTGTGTTACTCCAGCATTTCGTGTCTATCTTCCGTATGCTCTGTGATGGTCATCTCGGAGTCAAGTGGCAACTCTGGTTTGTAGACACGAGGAACTGCAGATGGAGGAATCACGAGCAAAACACAGAGCGTTGGACGAGCCTGACCCTTTGAGTTCCTCCATCACTTTGTGTTGAAGTCAGGTCTGGACATTGCTTGGCTCAGTCTCAGGCGCTGGCTAACTAGGAACGTTGCCTATTTCCTTCGTTCCATAGATGCTGCTGCACCCGCTGAGTTTCTCCAGCATTATTGTGTACCTTCGATTTTCCAGCATCTGCAGTTCCTTCTTAAACATAAATGCACCGAGTTCCTCCAGCACTTCGTGCTTTGCTCAGTATTCCAGCATCTGCTGTCTCCCGCGTCTCCAATAAAACAAAACTACTGTCAAAAGGGTGAAGAATAGGGGGCAGAGATAGATACATTCCTGATTAGTGCGGCTGTCAGGAGATTATGGGGAGAAGGCAAGAGAATGTTGTTGAGAGGGAGTGCCCATCTGTTACTATTAATTGGACAGTTCGGTCTGTGAAACGCAACACGCCAGCCCCGACATCCAGCCCGGTGGTCAGTCCTTTGAAGATAGACACCAGTTGCTTGGAGCAACTCAGCGGGACAGGCAGCATCTCTGGAGAGAAGGAACGGGTGGCATTTCGGGTCGAGACCATTCTTCAGACTGAAAGTTTCACCTCTCAGTAGATAATAAAATAAGACAATCATCACGGTAAATGTGAGACACAGTCTTTATTCCTATTTGACAAAATAAAAAGACGACTTCTTGCACATATTGAGAGAAGGTGCATCACACCAAACAACATTTGTCTAAAAAAAAACAGATTATTCTTCAGCTCATTAAAGAGCTCGGGTGAAAAAAACCAATATAGTGTGTGAAAAAAAGTAACATCATTTGTGCCACGTGATTAACAACACTACAGTCCACGATGTTCATTCAAGATTAACGGGAAAGATCGGGAGACGGACAAGTCACTCGCACAAATAACAGAAATGCCGAGTACCGTGGGAACTCTTTATCGTGGGAACTCTTTATCGTGCGGAACTCGTGCTGGACCACGACCACTTCACTCGGGTGACATCTTGCTTCAGGTCGCACCGTGAGAACTGGCCATTAGGCCGATTGCACCGATTTTTCCAAATTGGGCCCCGCGCCCAAGGGGGGCCCCGTGTTAATTTTCCGTATTTCATATAGAAATACAAATTCCCTTTGTTAAATAAAGATTTAAAAAAAACATTTTCCATATGGATTTTTTAGAAAACAAACATGGATAACAACCGCTGCACGGCCATCAGACACAAACCATGTGTTAACTACTACTAGCCAGAGAGGGGGAGAGAGAGAGAGAGAATTGGAGAGAGAGAGAGTTCTCCCTTCTGCCTCACCACCACTGTTGGCTGCCCTTTGTGAGGTGATTGGAGACCAAAACCAGTTACCCTTTAGATATCCCTCTGCCCCCCATCTCCCTCTCCCTACCTCTCACTACCTCCCTCCCCCTTCCCTCCTTCTTTAGAGAGTGGGGAGGATGAGGGAAGGAAGGGGGGAGAGGGCGGAGGGGAGAGAGGAGTGTGCCTTGCTTGGTGGAGAAGACGGATGTGGGAATGCTGTATGCAGGTGGTGACTCACTCTCACACTGGGATCCCCCCCCCCCCCTGTCATTGTGCAGTCTATCTGACTCCCTGCACCCCCCGCTATGGAGCGAAGGAAATATGAAACGTTTCAGGTCGAAACCCTTCTTCAGACCCGGCCCGAAACGTTGTCTATTTCCTTCGCTCCATAGATGCTGCCTCAAGCCCTGTCCCACTGTGCGAGTTCACCCAAGAGCTCAGTGTTGCATCTCTGTTCCTATCTTCAAATTCCCACTTTGAAATAAAATAAAACTTTAGACTTAAACATTTTACAGCAGGATCGCGATTAGTCGATTCCCACGCATTTTCAATCATCGTTTGATTCCGTGTAATTTTCACACCTGGTTGATATAGTTTTTTTTAAAGATACAGTACATTACAATAAATAGTTTCAAGCATACCCGGTACTAGACGCACGAACATTAAGGTGGTTACTGATGTTACCAACAGTTATAAATGAATATAATTTCAAAGTGAAATAGAAGATTTCCATGGAAAGAATATTTAACCAGAATATGGTGAGGTCGCTGCAAAATGCTCACTTAAAACAATACGCCGTCAACTCAGGATTGTTTCTTAGCCCTCAGACAGGTGTTTCAATCTCACCTCGTAGCTCACTGTTAATCGATTCATAGCTATTAATTTTCATTCCTGGTCCGTATCGAACTTCTCCAAATGCAAAAGCTTCGAGTTACGCTTCTTGTGTGGTGGTAAGGGGGGGGAGATGCTAGGATAAAATACCATATATTTGCATTTATAATAGCGATCCTGCTGCGAAAATTTTAAGTCGAAATTTGTATTTTATTTCAAAGTGGGAATTGGAAGATAGGGACAGAGATGCTACACAGAGATTTTGATAGGAAGGAAACGTTACAGCAGCTGAGTAAAAGATAGGTCAAATGGTAGGTTCAATGAAGATCGGGCGAGGGGGATTGGGGGTGGGGGATAAGTATCCATAGCTTGGGACTTGCCTAAATGAGTACTGAGATGGATTATCATTCCACACCAAATTTCTTACACAATAATCCCTTTTATGCAATTATCACAACATTTTGCTGGATATAGATCAACGGACTCTGTATGGTACATGCTCGTAAATTAGTAAAACAAATGTTCTTCTTTAAGTTCTGTTGTTTCTGGGATGTAGTGACTGATAACAAATAACCTACATTCTACGTTTTGTCATAATGTGGCTGAAACAATGGCATATTTTGTGATATTTATTGAGATAGAAAGATACAACTGAGTTTGGGCAAGATATACCTTGCAGCTCAAGTATGAAGCGGCTGTAAAAGGACAGCGCTGCTGGGGGGGGGGGGGGGGGGGAGTTCCTTTCAGAACGTGTGGGTAGTCTGTCCAGTGGTAAAGTTGTGGGGAGGGCAGGACCGTTGAGAAGGAGGGGGTCGGCCGGGAATCATCCAGCTCAAGAGCGGGTCAGTGGGCGATGGATAACAGGACAGCGGGTGGTGGAGCTTACTCCATATGTCAGTGCGAGTAACCCCAATTGATCCCTTGTTCGCGCTGACACAGGAGTAAGCTCCACCGTCCACTGTGATGTTATATATCACCCGCTGACCCACTCCACTCTATGATCTTTGCTCTTGAGCTGGTCCCCTCACTGTTCAGATGGAGAGCACTGCCAGAGGTGAGCGGGCCGGCAGAAGGCGCTGAGATGGCAGACGGTTCCGCTGTCCGGTGATGGAGGCCGCTCGTAGCCACGTGGGCTGCTTCTCTCCCCGGCCACAATGCGGTAGCTCCGCGCCCGGAGCGCCGCGGCAGCGGTGAGTGAGTTACTGGCATGAACCCGACCCACTCCTTCTCAATGCTCCTGCCCTCCCCGCAACTTTACCCCTGGCTAGACTCCACACACGCTGTGAAAGGAACTCTCCCCCCAATTGGTCCCTTGATAATTTGAACTAGTATTGTCATTAAATAAGATGACAACTGATTCAACTTGTCCCTGTGCTCCCAGTTTTTCCCACCATCTTTCCACCTGACGTCACCCTCCACTCCCCACCCATTCAGTAATACAGAAAGAAGGAGATTTGGAAGCCGTGGGAAAATTGAATTGTTACTTTATTTATTTTTATTTTTAGGGAGAGAACACCTGCGCATGCGCAGTTTAAGATTTTTTTTTAAAGCCGACTGACTGTCATATTACTCACGACACGTGACTCATTTATAATTATTTATTTATATTTCTATGAAATATTTTCACCAATTGGGCCCCGCACCTCCTAAGGCCGGCCCTGACTGTCCTACACACACTAGGAACAATTTACCCACCAGGCCAATTAACCTACAAACCTGTACGTCTTTGGAGTGTGGGATGAAAACGAAGATCTCGGAGAAAACCCACGCGGTCACGGGGAGAATGTACAAACTCCGTACAGACGGCACCCGTAGTTGGGATCGAACCTGGGTCTCCAACGCTGCAAGCACTGTAAGCAGCAACTCTACCGCTGCACCACTGTATCGGATGTTAAATAGAGGGACTGTCCATCAGAGGAAACCGAGGTTGAAATCCCAGAGATCCTGGAGGGAGGCCAAGATTCCATTCAGCTATTGATTTTGGTGCCACTGCTTGGCTCTGGCAGCGGTCAGCTTGAGCTTGAACTGAAGTGAAGCTGAGTCATTCATCATTGTTAAATAACTTAGGCTGTGGTTAGAGTCTGAAAAATTCACTTGTAAACAGCCTGCAGTCGTTTTGCATTTGGGTTTTTTAGCCATCCTCAATTTCAAAGTGTTTCAGGGATATCAATAATTTTGCATTCTGGAGACCTTGAGGCTCTCACTGGTCTTATTATTTGTTTACGCTGCTGAGCCAGTTTATTTCCATCAAACCGTTCATGTCAAATTAATTTCAGATCTGGTAAACCTGCTTTCAATTGGAAGCGGCACAACTGTAGATACTAACTGATGTGTTTGTCAAAGAAATTGTGCCAAGCCTCCAATATCCATGAATGTTCTTTGTTTTGAGTTGATTAGTAACGCCTGGATGGATAAAGTTTGTAAATTTAATTCAATCTATTACTGCAACATCATGTGCCCAAACTGAAGCAGTGATGATGGTTTTAAATAATGTTAGTTAATATGAATCAAGAAGGGACAAACCTCATTCAGCCAAAAAACGGAACCCCTTTTCTAAAGCCTAAATCTCGAGAGCCAGATAATAATTACATTTTGCAGTTAGATGCTCAGAACAAGTATCAATATATGGGGGAACAAGGAACTGCAGATGCTGGAATCTTGGACAAAATACAAAGTTCTGGAAGAACTTAATGGGACAGGCAGCATCTGTGGAGGGAATGGATGGGTAACATTTATTCAGTCCGAAGAAGAATCCCGATCCAAAGCATTACCTGTCCGTTCCATCCACAGGTGCTGCTTGGTCTGTAGGGTTCCTCCAGCATTTGGTGTTTTGCTCAATGATCATTATACAATGAAGAAGTTGATCTCGCAAGTGAGAGGACAAGACCAAGGAATGGGGAACTGAGAAAGACAGGAATGAAGTCTGAGGATTGGGGAGTTGACGGGAAGAAGGGAACTGGTGAGTGAGCGTGGGAAGAAGACTAGGTGGTAGGATTTGTAGGTGGGCTGGTGACTGGGATGGAGTAACATCGGAGAGTCGGAGACTAAGTGATAAAACCTTAGGGTGAAAAATTGGAAATTTGGAAATGTGCAATGTTTAGAAAGCTGGACACAGTGTAATGTGATTTCAGATGAAATCAGAAGACTGGAAATGGAATTACAAGGGAAATTGACTTTCGGAATGGGATATTGAAGAGCTTTTGTTGTTAGAAAATGTGATTTTGAGAGAAAATAGCTAGAGAATGAATTTTCC
The DNA here is from genome assembly GCF_010909765.2 of Amblyraja radiata. Taxonomy (NCBI): domain Eukaryota; kingdom Metazoa; phylum Chordata; class Chondrichthyes; order Rajiformes; family Rajidae; genus Amblyraja; species Amblyraja radiata. The sequence continues at coordinate 27,812,552 of NC_045961.1, forward strand.
GCAGAGACTGTGTGAATGGTAAATGGGATTTCAGGGAAAAACTAGAACTTAGATAATGTAGTAATAGATTTGGTTAGAGAAAAGGCTTGCAATTTAGGGAGAATGCTGAAAACTGGTTAATTCGGAAGTGGCGGCGCTGGGAACAGCTGCGGCTCGCCTGCAGTCCGTTTGTCTTTTACTTTTTTGTGTTGTTTTTTTCGTTTTGTCTAGTTACGTTTTTGGTTTTTAGGTCGTCTTTATGTGGGGGGGGGGTGAAACAGGGCTTGCTGTCTCTCCCTTCGGGGGAATACGACCTTTTTGTCGTATCCCCCTTCTCTGCCTCCGTCTACGCTGAGGCCTAATGGCGGAGCTGGCGACCTCGGGACTCTGGAGGCAGCTGACAGGACTCACCTTGAGCTCGCTCCCGTGAGGGTGGCCCAGCCCGGGGCTGGAACTGCGCTCTCATGAGAGCGGCCTGGCGAGGGGCTGAGAGACTCTCCCGAGAGGGGCTGTGGCCCGTCGGAGTGGCCCAGCCCGAGGGAGAACGGCACTCCCGTCGGAGTGGCCCAGCCCGAGGGAGAACGGCACTCCCGTCGGAGTGGCCCAGCCCGAGTGTGGAACGGCACTCCCGTCGGAGTGGCCCAGCCCGAGGGAGAACGGCATTCCCGTCGGAGTGGCCCAGCCCGAGGGAGGAGCGGCACTCCCGTCGGAGTGGCCCAGCCCGAGGGAGAACGGCACTCCCGTCGGAGTGGCCCAGCCCGAGGGAGAACGGTACTCACGTGAGGGCGATCCGGCTCGGGGCTGGAACGGTGCTCCGGTGGCTGGGACGGCGTTCTGGCGGCGGTGACCTGAGTCCTGGGTTCAGCCGCGGGCCAGCGGCTGCGTGTGCTGGACTGGAGGGCGGCAGCTTCGACCACCCCCGGGCCGTGGTGTTTGAACCGGCCCGTTTGCGGGGTTTGGTGAGCCGCGGGACTGTTGTGCCATCACCCGGTGGGGAATCGCCTCAGCGCAGAGGGAGAAGAGGAGGGAAGAGACAGTAACCCTAAGATTTTTTTTTCCTCCACCACAGTGAGGAGGTGTTTGGAGGATACACTGTGGTGGATGTTAATTTGTGTTTATTGTTGTTTATTATTGTATGATTGTATGTATGACTGCAGGCACGAAATTTCGATCAGACCGTAAGGTCTGAATGACAATAAAGGTATTCAATTCAATTCAATTCAATTCAATTCAATTCAATAACGGGGGGAATTGTAAACGGGATTTGGATAAACGACGAACGACAAACGATTTGGATAAACGACAAAGTTGATGACTGGGAAATGGGATATCAGAAAGTGAGAAGAAAATTAAGGAGTGGGATAGTGAGGGGAAATCTGTAGTCTGTGGAGTGATATTGTGGGAGCACTGGTGATTGCAACTTTGGAGAGACCTGAAGAATATGGAAAAGGTCTCAAGAGGAAAAGACAAAATGGGGAATGAGATATCAGGAAAAGCAGTTATGGGGATAAGGAATCAAAAGAGTATGTGTCAATTAGGAAATAAGTTTCCAGGAAAATGGAAGTCACAAAATTATGATAAGCAACTAGAACGGTAAAACCTAGGGCAGTAATGATTAAAGTGGTGAAAACTGGTAACTTTATTGTGCAGTGTCAAAGATTATAGAATTGGATTTAACAATTATCATTGGATAGAACAAGAGATAAATGGAGTTCCTGAACTTATGAAGATTGATACGTTACACCAATTTGGTACTAAAATTGAGATAAAATGCCATTTTGAAGAGAATTTAAATTATATTTGAAGTAGTTGAATGGATAAAAGTAGGATTACAAGATTTCTGTGGAATTCGCTGCCACAGAAGGCAGTGGAAGCCAATTCACTGGATGTTTTCAAGATTTTCTAGAGTTAGATAAAGCTCATCAGGCTAAAGGAATCAAGGGATATGGGGAAAAAGTAGGAACGGGGTACTGATTTCGGATGATCAGCCATGATCATATTGAATGGTGGTGCTGGCTCGAAGGGCTGAATGGCCTGCTCCTGCACTTATGTTCTATGTTTCTATGTAAGCCCCTAGATGCTGTAGTCTTTTTTTTGTTCTCCATCTACAACAATTACATCAAAACAACTCTTTATTTAGTTCAAACCTCACCGCAACTTGGCCGGGTTATCTGGTGTACAATATCAGACCACTTGCTATGCACCCGTTTCTTTCCTTTCAGAAAGTTGCCACAGCCTTCCTGTCCACTATTATATTTGTGGCATGGGTGTTTTAACTCAGACTCCAGGCTCTGTAAATCCATCCACAACGTCCTTTGTCTCCCTTTCTCCCTCTGCTCTGCACATATTCTTCTGATTCAATGGCTTGATCTTTTAATCTGCTGGAAATATGCAGAGCAAACAGCTTGTGATTGTAGTCAGGATGGAATACTTATTTGATGTTGGTGCCAATTTGGACCTTTTACTCCTGGCCATACCTTCTCTTACCCTTGCATGAGTAAAGTTGAAGATTTTAAAACAGTTTAGGTGCTGGCTGTTTTCTTCCACCTGATGCCTCAACTTTTTTTTTCCATGGTTGTTTCAAGTTTTTTTAATCCACAGGGAGCACAGTTGCAGGTACTAAAGGGCTTATGCCAGTACTTATGCCACCCGTCCACATCAGCATGTCCACTCCCAGATACAAGTGCACTTGCGGTTCTTCCTCTTGCAACCATGCAGGGCTGGGAGAATGAGGACAGAGCAAGCAGAGTGGGGCAGGGAACTCACAGAGGGATGAGCAGGAGGAGGGGAAGTAAAAGGAGGATAAAAAAAGACAGTAGAACTGAAAGACAAATGTGGACAAAAGACGAGGTTGTAATCTCATCAACCTCGTTCAGCCTGGTAATTACATGAACAATCGATTCAAATATCATACCAGCGATTTCAATCCCAATTACCCTTTAGAGCCATGGATTGAACAACATAGGAATGGGCCTGACTGCCATTCCTGCGTATGTCTACTATTTTGCCCTATGTTTTACACGCTACATTCTGCCCAGCCTTGTATCTAACCTTTAGTCAAGACTTCTTCCCTTCCCTCTGTTATTGATCATCATCGATGGGCCATAAGCCAAAAATGAAAACAAAACTACTCATTCTGAAATAAATCTGTAAATGAAATAATGCACGTACCAGGTAACGTAACTAATCGCCCCATTGCTAACTCTTCCCATTCCCATACGGATCTTGCTGCCAGGGACTGGTCTAGTGCAGGAATGAGGCCACATGTAAACTGGTGGAAGAGCACCTCGGATTTGGCTTGGAAAGCCGCCAACTCAACGATGTGAACATTGAATTCTCCAATTTTAGGTAAATAATCTCCAAACAATACCCCCTCCCCCCCGTTTACACCTTTACCTGTGCCCCACCTGGATGCACACTCATTTCTCCCCTTTCCCCTCTCCCCTTCCGCCTACATTCCTCCCTCTGGCTTCACATTTTGTGCCTCTTCTATCATCTCCTTATTTCATACATTTTTGTCTTTTCATCACTGGCCTTTAACCAACCATCCGCCAATCAAAAACTCCCATGACCTGTATCCACTTAGCAATTGACGCCCCCCCCCCCCCCCATTCTGTCCCGCCCACTCCCCTGACATCAGTCTGAAGAAAGGCCTCGTCCCAAAATGTCACCCATTCCTTCTCTCCAGAAATGCTGCCTGTCCTGCTGAGTTACTCCAGCATTTTGTGTCTACCTTCCACTTAGCAATTGCCAGGCTTTCTCCCTTTCAAGCTTTTTCCCCTTCCCCCTCCCCACCCCCACCACAATCAGCCTGAAGAAGGGTTCCAACCCGCCCCGACCTGGGGTCACCTGTTCATGTTCTCCAGCAATGTTGCCTGTTGTGTTACTCCAGCACGTTGTGTCATTTTTTGCAAACCACTATCGGTAGTTCCTTGTGTCACCTTGCCCTACTGCCTTAGTGTCCTTTGCAGGACTCCCTCAGTGGCTGCAGTAGAGTCAGTGGAAAGCTGGTGACTTGAAGAGTTTGGTGATTGTCGAAGATTATCAGCAGCTCTAGGGCGGAAGACCCACTAGCAGATGCATAAATCTAGCAAGAGAAGAAGCAGCCTGCACAGCTGATTGACGGGGAACTATAACGGCAAAGTAATGTAAAGCAGGAGCTGGATTATAAATGATTACATCATTCTGAGAGGCTGATGCTGAACTCCTTCACGTTTCTTGACACTGCACTAAATCCTTTTGGCAGGCTTCGCAAACATGAAAGATAACAGAATCAAGGGATATGGGGAGAAAGCAGGAACGGGGTACTAATTTTGGATGATCAGCCATGATCATATTGAATGGCGGTGCTGGCTCAAAGGGCCGAATGCCCTACTCCTGCACCTATTGTCTATGTTTCTATGTAACCTGCCTTACCTGAAACAGCTGCTGTTTAAAAGTCACTCATTGTTCCAGTGCTAGTCACCTTCCAATATTTTGTTCCATTTATCCTGTCCAGATTTGTTTCTGCCTGTACACCCTTTGTGTTAGCACCCTCGCCTACTGCCATTTGCTCTCACATCGTTCCCTGGCCTGAGAGCAGCACACTTACTTCTTCTGTCTCACCGCAAGCAGATCTTGCCTTCGCGCTGCTTTCCATTCATCGTCTGTTGATTGCAAATGTGTAAACAAAGGGCGGTGATACTTTGCCAGCGTTCTCCTCTTGGTCTTCTCCCACTACCTGACCAGCCTCACTTGTTGAGTAATTGGCAGGATAAAGACATTCAGGACTTACCTGGACTTTTTACCTTGTCTGCACATTCTGGACGCCCGCAGCGACGGTTGTGGAGGGTTGAGGTCCCGACCACGGGGGGGGAAATGGAGGAGGACTGGCCAAATGTTGTGCCTTCCACCACAGTGATGAATGCTGTGGTGGATGTTTGTGTTACATTTTTGGTGTGTTTTTGTGTGTTCTTTTTCATTTCACTTGCACTTTATGTGCAATGTGACGAATAAAACTGATTGTTGATTGTTGTTGATTGTTATAGACAGGGTGTAGTAATGATTCTGAATCAACTCTCGCATAAAGCTGCAGTTAGTTACGATTCATAATTGTATCATTTAGTTGTTTAACCCCAGTGTTTGCTGACTATAGAGGTACATAGACCATCTTCACGTGCTGTGTGGGAGTGTACAACAGCTTTCATTTTGCGTAGTACTTTGAAAATGATTCGTGTTTTCCATCTGAAATAAGGCATTATTAAATAAACATAGACACGTGGAATGAGTTTGCCATGGGAGGTTTGGAAACCAGATTAAAAGGTATATATAATTTGGCCATTCGGCCCATCAAGTCCACACCACCATTCAATCATGGCTGATCTATCTCTCCCTCCTAACCCCATTCTCCTGCCTTCTCCCCATAACCTCCGACACCCGTACTAATCAAGAAATTGATAATAATGAAATGAAAGGCAAGAACTGCACACGGCCTAATGACTTGCATCCTTGGATTTTAAATGAGATGGTTTTATAGATAATAAGTGTACTGATTGTCATCTTCAAAACTTCCATTGATTCTCGAATGACCCACAGATTGGGAGGTAGCAAACACACCCCATTATTTATGAAATAGGGAAGAGTGCAACAGGGAAATATGGACCTGTTAGCTTGATATTAATAGGAGGGCAGATCATGAAACCTGCTATTAAGGAAGTTATTAAAGAACACTTGGAAAACAATAATAGGATTGGAAACAGTCAACTTGTATTTAGAAAAGGGAACTCACTTCTCATGTTTGAGAAATCTGCTAGTATTTCCCTAACTTCAAGTGACCCCTGCATTCCTTCTCTCTCCACCCACCCCCACACAAATCTTTTGTTCTCATTTAGCTCCCGCTAACAATGACCTGTTTCCTTTATCATTGTTACTTTTTGGCATCTCTTTCATTCATTTGTTCTAAATCTCTATACATCACCGTCTACATCTCTCGTTCCCGTTTCCTGTGACTTTCTGTCTGAAGTAGGGTCTCGAGCCAAAATGTCACACATTCCTTCTCTCCAGAGATGTTGCCTGTCCCGCTGAGTTACTCCAGCATTTTGTGTCTATCTTCAGATTAAACCAGCATCCGTCCTACACAAGTATTTTTTGAAGATTTAACTAGTAGTGTTGTAGATAGTAATGCCCCTGTCCCACTTAGGAAACCTGAACAGAAACCTCTGGTGACTTTGCGCCCCACCCAAGGTTTCCGTGTGGTTCCCGGAGGTTTTTGTCAATCTCCCTACCTGCTTCCACTACCTGCAACCTCCGGCAACCACCTGCAACCTCCGGGAACCGCACGGAAACCTTGGGTGGGGCGCAAAGTCTCCAGAGGTTTCCGTTCAGGTTTCCTAAGTGGGACAGGGGCATTATTAGGGAGGCTGGCTCAAGCTACAGCATGATATAGGTCAGCTGGAAAGTTTGGCAATGCAATGGCGGATGAAGCTTGATCTAGACATATTCAAGTTGATGCATTTCAGGAGAAATCTATACACACAGTAAATGATTGGAGCCCTTGGGGATGTTGATGAACAGAGGGACATTATAGTATAAATCAAAAAAATCCTTGTATGTGGCAGCACCTGCAGTTGTGAAGAATGCATGCGTGATGCTTGCCTTCATCAACTGTAGCATAGATTTGAAGAACAGGGATGTCATATTAGCATTTTATAAAATATTGTTTAGGCCACACTTGGAGTATTGTATGTAGCTCCAGTCACCACACTTGTGGAAGAATGTAATTGTTCTGGGGAGCCCGCAGAGGAGATTCACCATGATGTTTACTGGATTGGAGTATTTCAATGATATGGACAGTTTGGATAGACTTGGTTTATTTTCCATGGTCACCTGATAGTTACACAAATTTATACAAAATTATACAAAGTTATACAAAATTAGATGTCACCTGATAAAATAATTATATTTTTCCCACAAGAGTGTTTTCTAAAACAAGAGGTTTAAGGTAGGAGGCAAAAGGCTGAGAGGAGATCTGAAAGGGAATATTTTCACACAAAGAGTGTTTGGAAACTGGAATGCACTGCATAAAGAGATGGAGACATGGAGAGAAACACTTGAATCGCTGAAGTTGATAAGGCTATTGAACTAATGCAGGTAAATTGGATTAGTATAGACTGCAATGGTTGGCATGGACATAGTGGGCCACTGGGCCTCTTTCAGTGCAGCATGACTACATGACCACAGCAGAATTAGTTAGCTTTAACCTGTTAATGTGATTCATTTGCACATTCAAAAATATCTTGATATGGTGTCACTAGGTGAGCATGGCTCAAAATTAGAATGCCTGCTTTTGGGGATAATATACTGGCATGGACTGAGGACTGGTTAACTGATAGAAAACAGAGAGTAAGAATAGTGTCATTTATGTTGGGAAACCGGAATTAGTGGGATGTCGCTAGGATCATTGCTGGGACCTTAGTGTTGAAAATTTGTATCCATGTAATGGATCAGGATATCAAGTGGATATCAACCAGTCCAGAGGTTTAAGATGCCTGGTGACTTGGGCATGGATTCAGAATTGGTTTACTCATTGAATTCAGGGGGTCCTGGTGGAAGAGCATGGAGTTCTGAGATTATTGTTCTGCAGGGATCTGTGCTGGGACTTCTGTTGTTTGTGATATATATCAATGTCTTGGACATAAAGGACAATGAGTTGGTTACTAGGTTTGCAACAACACCAAGACTACTGGAGTTAGGGATAGTGAGAAAGGCTGTCAATGTACACAGCAGAATATGGAGCAGCTGCAGAAATTGATGAAGAATTGGCAGATAGATTTTAATCCAAACAAATGTGAGGAATAGCACTTTATGAGGTCGAAAATATACAGTTAATGGCAAGTTCTTTGACAGCATTGATGTACAGAGGGATCTTGGGGATTATGTCCATAGTCCCTGAAAGTGATAATGCTATTAAATAGACTGATAAGGAAGTTGTATGGGATGGTTGAGTTCATTAGGCCAGACATTGAATATGTCAGGAATTCATTACGCAGTTCTGTAAGACTTTGGTTAGGCCATATTTAGAGTATTTTTTGCAATTCTGGTTGCCCCATTACAGGAACAGGGCTGCCAACATTGGGAGAGAGGGGAGTGAGAAATTGCAAGAGACCAAGGGCGCGCAGCATCTGAGGTGGGAGGGGTGGGTGTGGGAGGGTATGTGTCCCTCCTCCGATTAGTACAGAGCTTTTGCAATTTTCAGTTTTAAATTGTGCAATCTGGTGCATACTGTAGTGAGTCATTCATCTTACACTTAAATGCAATATTTATGTTTTAAATTGGATTCGCTATGAATAAGGCTAGGATAAATTACATTCCTAATTACATTCCACAGTACAGCCAGTCTCTGATCAACAGGTGCAGCACATGAATGATCTTAGTATATTCATGTATGGAAATCAGATTATAATCAAACACTTGGCCTATGTTGGCCAACCTGGATCTCACTGTACACCTGGTACTACTCCTGACCCTGACTCCAGTTGCATATCTTTTCTCATCCCTGACCCTGAGTCCAGCCTTACACCTGGCCCCCTATTCTACCCAGATCATAGCTGCTTACCTGCTTAGGTTCCCAGTGCTGAACACTCCCATTGTCCCAGCTTTGACTGCATACCTTGTACTATTCCAGACCTTGACTCTGGATGCAAAGTCCAATAACTATATATTTAAGCAATATTATTCTATTAAATGTGATCTTGAGAGTACATATTATTTTCTGTGGTATTCATAACACAATAATGATGAAAATATCTTTGTTTTGATTGCACCTACCAATATGCATACACTATTATATTACAGTTAATATGTACCGAGGGCAATTTTTTGTTCCAATGCTCCCCATTCCCAATTACTTTTACATTGAAGTGATTGAAATCCAAGTGAAGTTTAAATGGCATCAGAAAAATAAATCCTCCGGAATGGATGATATTCATTATGTGGATGGTTGGAGTCAGTATCAGCACAATTAGTGAATTAAACTCTGAATTTTCAGGTGTCTTGGTTCAAGCTAAAACTAAAGATAAATAATAACCTCCTCACACATTCCCCTGCAAGTATCTCTGTCACTCCTATAAAATATGCCCCTTCTTTGAACAAGCTCTTAAACATCGCATCTGAATTAATTTCCATCTGATTACACTCCGTGAGGATGTTCATCTACGTGTTCAATTAATAAAACAATGAGATTGGGGACATTTCTATTCAACCTGTCAAAGGAATTGTGTGTGTGGGGGGGGGGGGGGGGGGGTGTTTAGAAATAGTCAGTGTGGTATTCAAACATAATAGTTGAGTGGCAAATGACAATAGTGCTACCGTCCCAATATTTAACTGAAGGAAATAATGGGTTATCGGGGCTGTATGTTGTGACAGACAGCCTGACACCTTGCATTTCATTTTAATATTACACTTATTCCATCCCCCTGGATATTCCAGATTAATAAATTAAGGTTTTGTCAACTAATTACAAATCAGGCGAATTACAAATCAATATCATTAGCCAACTCCGAAACACGAACGCTGAGCATTGGGATCCAGACATCACGGACAACTGGCCTCAGTTCACTGCTCACATCTGGCAGTGCTCTCGGACTGAAACATGAGGCGTTTTTGAAAGTGGGAGGGAGCAGAGCGATCACTGTGTCACTCACCTGGGGGGCACCCGATGAGGGAGTGGAGCAGACGAGTGGGGGTAGGGTGTGGGAGGGGGGTGTCCTCCCTCCCACAGTAGGGACGTTTTGAAATTTGATATATTAAAATCATGTTTTAGTGCATCGTAGAAGTATGATTTCAGTTTTTTGTTTGAAGTATTTTTAAGAGGTAACTTTTTATGGGTGGTGGGTGTATGGAACAAGCTGCCAGAGGAGGTAGTTGAGGCAGGGACTATCCCAACATTTAAGAAACAGTTAGACTGATACATGGATAGGACAGGTTTGGAGGGATATGGACCAAAGGCAGGTAGTGTAGCTGGGACATGTTGGCGGGTGTGGGCAAGTTGCGCCGAATGGCCTGTTTTCACACTGTATCACTCTCTGACTGCATTATACCTCCACCATGCATGAATGCTTCAAAATCAAGTGGTCGAGTTTTATTGCCATATACTCAAGCATAGAAACATAGAAAATAGGTGCAGGAAGAGGCCATTCGGCCCTTCGAACCAGCACTGCCATTCAATATGATAATAATAATAATAATAATATATCTTTTATTGTCATTGCACGTCAGTGCAACGAGATTTAGTGTGAAGCTCCACTGATGTACAAGAAAGGTAAATAAATACAATACATAAATAAACAAGCTGAATTGATTGACGTGACCATCTGAGGGAGACTGTCCAAAGGGGGTGGGTGGGGGGGCACTCATTAGGGCCGGTTCAGAGCCGCTATAGCTCTTGGGATGAAACTGTTCCTGAGTCTGGAGGTTCGGGCGTAGAAGGCCTTGTAACGTCTGCCGGAGGGAAGTAGTTGAAACAGACCGTGGCAGGGGTGTGATGAGTCCTTATGGATGCTGTGGGCCTTCCTGAGGCACTGCGTGTGGTAGATGCCCTCCAAGGCTGGTAGCTCTGTCCCAATGATCCTCTGCGCTCTGTTGACGACGCGCTGAAGAGCTCTCCTCTCCGCCTCCGTGCAGCTGAGATACCACACAGAGATGCCATACGTTAGTATGCTCTCTGTGGTGCAGCGGTAGAACGTTGTCAGCAGCTGTTGGGGCAGACCAGTCTTTTTTAATGTCCTCAGGAAGAACAGTCGTTGCTGTGCCTTCTTGACCAGCGCGGCGGTGTTTGTGGACCATGTGAGGTCTTCTGAAATGTGAGTGCCCAGAAACTTAAAGCTGGACACTCTCTCCACACTTTCCCCATAAATGGAGATTGGGGCGTATTCTCCAGAATGGGACCTCCTGAAGTCAATAATCAGCTCCTTGGTCTTGGAGGTGTTTAGTGCCAAGTTGTTATTGGCGCACCAGTCCGCCAGGTTCTGCACCTCCGCTCTGTATTTTGTTTCATCACCGTTGGTGATCAGCCCAATCACTGTTGTGTCGTCTGCAAACTTCACGATGGTGTTGGTGTCGAATGCAGGGACACAGTCGTGAGTGAAGAGGGAGTAGAGCATGGGGCTTAGTACACAACCCTGTGGTGTGCCGGTGCTCAGGGTGATGGTGGAGGACAGGTGCGGGCCCAGTCTCACTGCCTGCGGTCGCTCCGTGAGAAAGTTCAGGATCCAAGCGCATATCGGTGAGCTGAGGCCTAGCTGGTGGAGTTTGGTGGTGAGCTTGGTGGGGATGACCGTATTGAATGCAGAGCTATAGTCAATGAAGAGCATCCTCACATACGTGCCCTGTCTGTCCAGGTGAATCAGGACAGTGTGAAGGGCCAGAGAGATGGCATCCTCTGTCGATCTATTTGCCCTGTATGCAAATTGATGGGAGTCCAGTGAGGCAGGGATGCTGGATTTAATATGGGAGAGGACCAGCCTTTCAAAGCACTTCATGGGGATTGGAGTCAGGGCAACCGGTCGGTAGTCGTTGAGGTTGGTGATTTTGGACTTTTTCGGCACCGGCACTATGGTGGCTGTTTTCAGGCACTTGGGGACCGTTGCCAGAGATAGAGAGAGATTGAAGATTCTCGTGAATACCTCCGCCAGCTGTCCAGCACAGTCCTTTAATACTCTTCCCTGTACACCATCCGGGCCTGCAGCCTTGCGTGGATTGATCCTACGCAGAGCGCACTGTACCTCCTGAGTGCTCAGTGTTAAGGCCTGTCCAGTATCGAACCGGGCAAAGAAGGTGTTTAGTTCGTTGGCCAGTGTGATATCACCGTGGGGGCAGGCGGGGCTGCTCTTGTAGTCAGTGATGTCCCTGACACCCTGCCACATGCTTCTGGTGTCCGCGGTATTTAAGTGGTCTTCCACCCTTTGCCTGTGGATGACTTTGGCCTTTTTTATGCCTCTGTTCAGGTTCGCCCTGGCCGCACTGTAAGCAGAAGTGTCCCTGGATTTAAAGGCGTTGTTGCGTGCCCTTAGTAGATCCTGAAACTTTTTGTTCATCCAGGGTTTCCGGTTTGGGAACATCTTTATTTGCTTGTCCACTGTGACAGTCTCCACACAGCAGTTGATGTAGGAGAGCACAGTGGATGTGTACTCCTCCAAGTCTACCTCTGTGCCACTGGTAGCCTGTTGTGCAAACAGGTCCCAGTCGGTGCGATCAAAGCAGTCCTGGAGTTGTAGGGTTGCGTCCTCGGGCCATATTTTGACCGTCCTTATTGCAGGTTTGGTCTTGCGGATGAGGGGTCTGTATGCAGGCAGTAGAAACAGTGAGAGGTGATCGGATTATCCCAGGGATGGGCAGGGGAGAGCTCTGTATGCGTCCTTGATGTTGGTGTACACTTTATCCAACGTGTTTGAGCCCCTGGTAGGGCACTGCACATGCTGGTGGAATTTGCGGAGTGTGGCACGTAGGTCGACCTGGTTAAAGTCCCCTGCAACAATGAAGGCACCGTCGGGGTGAGCATCCTACTGCTTACTGATGGCCGAGTGCAGCTGTGCTAGTGCTAGGTTAGCATTAGCCTGTGGTGGGATGTATATGGCCATGATGATAACCACAGTAAACTCCCGAGGCAGGTAAAACGGTCTACATTTAAGCAGTAGGTATTCCAGGTCTGGGGAACAGTAGCTCTCTATTGCAGTGTGGTTGGTGCACCAGTCATTGTTGATGTAGATGCAGAGCCCACCACCCTTGCTCTTCCCGGAGTCCTTTGTTCTATCAGCACGATGCAGTGACCGGTTGGTCAGGTCCACAGCCCCATCGGGAACCAGCGCGCTGAGCCAGGTCTCTGTGAAGATCAGCACACAGCAGTCTCCCAGGGATCGCTGGGTGTTGATCCAGAGCCTTACCTCATCCATCTTGTTGGTGAGTGACCGGACATTCGCCAGAAAGACGCTTGGGAGCGATGGTCTTTGTGGTGCCCTCCGTAGCCTGTCCTGCACCCCCGCTCGCCTTCCACGTTTCTGCTTCCTTTCCCGGCGCTTGCTCCGTCTCCTGCCCTCCGGAGTGGTGATCCAAGGGGCTTTCCTGCCCAGCTCCGACGGGACGGTAAGGGTACTGTAGTACTCACACGCCAGTTTCTCGCAGCCACGTCCGATGCTGAGTAGTTCCGAGCGGCTCCATGTGCGACCAGTCGGGATTGCGATGCGATTGCGATCATGGCTGTTCATCTAAAATCAGTACCTCGTTCCTGTTTTTTCCCCATATCCCTTGATTTCGCGAGCCCCGAGAGCTAAATGTAACTCTCTCTTGCAAACCTCTGTGCATGGAATAGAATAGAATAGAAAATAGGTGCAGGAGGAGGTTTTTCGGCCCTTCGAGCCAGCTCCGCCATTCATTGTGATCATGGCTGATCATCCTCAATCAATAACCCGTGCCTGTCTTCTCCCCATATCCCTTGATTCCACTAGCCCCTAGAGCTCTATCTAACTTTCTCTTAAATCCATCCAGTGACTTGGCCTCCACTGCCCTCTGTGGCAGGGAATTCCACAAACTCACAACTCTCTGGGTGAAAAGTTTTTTCTCACCTCAGTCTTAAATGGCTTCCCCTTTATTCTAAGATTGTGGCCCCTGGTTCTGGACTCGCCCAACATTGGGACATTTTTCCTGCATCTAGCTTGTCCAGTCCTTTTATAATTTTATATGTTTCTATAAGAACCCCCTCATCCTTCTAAACTCCAGTGAATACAAGCCTCATTCTGAAGAAGGGTTTCGGCCCGAAACGTTGCCTATTTCCTTCGCTCCATAGATGCTGCTGCACCCGTTGAGGTTCTCCAGCATTTTTGTGTACCTTAGACTTATCTGTACCTGAGTACCACTTCACTCATTCACATAAGTTCACTCATTTAAATGCAGAGCCTCGAGTAAAAAGCGTGTCAGTCAGTCTTCAACTGAACTCTGATCAATGTACAACAATGCCACAAGTGGTAACCATTTGGAACATCTCTTGAGGTAATTGGAATCCAACAACCTTAAGGCAGCAGATTTTCTGAACAGTTAATAGACATGCATACATACATGAGCAACACATAACAAGTACTCCATCAACGTGCCAGAGTGGTATCAGCATCTATCAATTAAGACAATGCATGTTAATGTGTAAGAATGAACTGCAGATGCTTGTTCAAACCAAAGATGGACACAAAAAGCTGGAGTACTCAACGGGACAGGCAGCATCTCTGGAGAGAAGGAATGGGTGACGCTTCAGTTTAGAATGAAGACACGGACACCGAGACATTTAAATAAGGTGTTATTTTAATCTCTGGTGTCTGTGCCAGCTATCCGTGCAGTTCCTGCAGAGGTAAGGATTATTGGTTTGAACCATCTGGTGGAAATTAAAATAAAGTAATTTAACATGGAAAAGGGATAAAAACAGATGATGAGCTGGGGTAATACTGGAAATCGAGTCCAGGGATCGTGATTAACCTGCATCTGTTGGCTAATACAATAACATGTAAGATTTATGTTGTGACTTCAGTGTCACAATTTTGGTCACTAGATGCAGGAAGATTGCTCCCGACGTTGGGGAAGTCCAGGACAAGGGGTCACAGCTTAACGATAAGGGGGAAATCCTTTAAAACCGAGATGAGAAGAACTTTTTTCACACAGAGAGTGGTGAATCTCTGGAACTCTCTGCCACAGAGGGTAGTCGAGGCCAGTTCATTGGCTATATTTAAGAGGGAGTTAGATGTGGCCCTTGTGGCTAAGGGGATCAGAGGGTATGAAGAGAAGGCAGATACGGGATACTGAGTTCGATGATCAGCCATGATCATATTGAATGGCGGTGCAGGCTCGAAGGGCCAAATGGCCTACTCCTGCACCTAATTTCTATGTTTCTATGTTTCTATGGAACAAGTGATGAAACTCTTCGCGGCTTGCTCACTCGGCATCTAATGACCTCACAAGCAGGTCAAGGTCAATAAAGGCATCATCAAATCCCATCTTCTTGCAACCATGGCATCAGTGGCCCAGTGGTGCAGTCAGTAGAGTCACTGCCTCACAGCTCCAATGACCCGCATTCCATCCTCCTGACCTCCGTCGCTGACTGTATGGACTCCGCATGTTCTTAATGGAATCACATGAGTTTCCACATGGTCTCCTAGTTTTCTTCACATTCCAGATACATGCAAGATTTTAGGTTATTTTACCCCTCTGAATTGCCCCTGATGTGTAGGTAAGTGGTAGAATTTGCAGGGGTTGTTGGGAGTTGATGGGAGAATAACATGAGACTAGTGAAGGATGAACACTGATGGGTATTAGATGGCTGGCATGGATTCAGAGGGCCAAATGGCCTGTTTCATTCTGTGTAACTCTATGGCTCTATGGCTGCAGCCTCTCACAGTGCTGTATCTAGTACACCATATCACTTATTCACCAGCAACCTTTATTAATCAGGGCTGCCACCTGACAATAACATAGACCACCATACTCTTATTGCTACCAAGTCGAGCACACACTTGCACACATTATCAACTATTAGACCATTGTAGCACATTGCACGGCACAAGGCAAATGTTCACAAACACCCAACCTTCAGTTACTGGAAGATGGAATTTCATATAATCCATTCTCTTATTGTAGAAGCAAGCACACAGTTATTGCCCGCACCAGCAAAGTCTCACACACGACCAACTGGGTGAGGGGAGGACCTTTCCTCCACGATATCTGCTGGCAATTAATTCCAGATTCCAACATCAGCAGGCTGTGTGACAAAAGTTTTCTTTGTATTGCACTTAATTTTCTTCCCCATTGTTTTATACCTGTGGCCTCTAGTCCTTCAGCCTGGCACCAAAACAAACAGCCTCTCTACTCTGTCCTGGCTTCTCATTATGTCATATACTGCAGCCACTTCTATCTGAGTCTTCCCTCAGCTTTCTCTTCTTTAGAAAACATTCCAAGCCTCTCTGACCCATCCTTGGAACTACAGAACCTTCTCCCAGGAACCATTCTCCTAAAGGTTTTCTGGACCCTCACTAATGCACTCACATTCTTCTAATAATTCTTCTAATAAGGGAAGCATGGTGGCGTAGGAGTAGAGTTTGTGCCTTACAGTGCCAGAGACCCAGGTTCGATCCTGACCATGGGTGCTTATCAGTACCGAGTGTATACGTTCTCCCCGTGACCTGCGTGGGCTTTTCTCCGAGATCTTCGGTTTCCTCCCACACTCCAAAAATGTAGAGGATTTGCAGGTTATTTGGCTTGTTATAAATGTAAATTGTCCCCAATGTGTGTAGGATAGTATGCGGGGATCACCGGTCGATGCAGATTTGGTGGGCCGAATGGCCTGTTTACGTTCTGTATCTCTAAACTAAACTAAAAAATGTGGCAATCAGAATTGAACGGCAGTTGAAACTGGACCAGTGTCTTATGAAAGAACAGAATGACTTCCCTACCTTTATTTTCTATGCCTCTAGATTCAAAGGTTCAAAGGTTCTTTATTGCCGCATACACCAATTGGTGTAGTGAAATGCGTATTGCCATTGCAGCACATATATAAAAAAGAATACAACATAACAGTAATAAAGAGATTTAAACATAAAAACCATCCCCCCACAATGGTTCCCATTATGAGGGAAGGCACAAAGTCCAGTCCCCATCCCCATGTCCACCCATAGTCTGGCCTATTGAGGCCTCCGCAGTCGCCTTTACGGAGGCCCGATGTTCCAGGCCGTTCTCGCCAGATGATGGTGCTCCGGCGTCGGGAGAATCCTCACAGCGGCTTGGGAAACCTGCAACGACCGCGGCTCCCGATGTTAAAGTCAGCGCCGCCGCCCGCGCTGGCCACTCCACAGACCCGCAGCTCCGCGATGTTCATCGGCGATCTTCAGCTTACTGGAGTTCCAGCGCGGCGACCCGGGCAAGGCATCATCCGCTCCGCGATAGCGCTCCAGCGCTGTGCCGCTGCCGAAGTCGAAGTTCTGGCCGGTCCCCACAGGAAACGCCGCTCCAGGCCCACTGGTAGGCCGCGAGGACGGGTCGAAGGTGCTGTACGGAGAAAAGCCGCCTCTCCGACCAGGTAGGGACCCTGAAAAGCAGTCCCCCCCCCACACCCACATAAAAAAGACTAGAACTCTGAAAAACAAAAACTCAACTAACTAAAAATAAAAAAAAGAGTTGAAAAAAACAGACAGCTGCATGCTGGGCAGCCATACCCATGCAGGATGGCACTGATACTGATGACATTCAAAACTGTGAATGCCTTTATGCATATTTAGATCAAAAGTCAATCATTCAGGCCAGGAAAATGAATCTATTTGAATGTGGCCAAATCAAATGAATTTATTTTATTTCACATCGTTACCATTTCAAACAGTAACAATTTATATTCTGTTTAAATATATGCAAATATACCAGTGTCAAACATCTCTAAACTGATTAATTCTACATAAAACTAGAAGCTTTTTAAAAAAATTATTGAGCTTGTTTTAGTCTTCAGGCTCTGATCATTGAGGTTAGAGTTAATTTTATATATTTTGTTTTTGTAGAGTGGAGTGAGTTTAAAGCTATTTCTATGGTATTTGGAGTTTAATTGTATTTACTGAATTCAAACTAATTTAATCAAATCAGTAATATTTTAATTGAAATGCCCTGAGATTATTGAAATTACACACAATAACAGCTTTATTTTTGGAAATAAAACTAAAATTAAAACTATAAATGTGAGATTGCACGTGAATAAAGGTAGAGGAACAAAGGTTTAGCAAAATATTGTTTGATTCCCCACGACATGATTTAATATGCGTCAGAAGACAGAAAGAACAGATTGCTGACGTCGCAGTAATAGTGCTCACAAGTGACACTGCAATGTTTCAATGAACAGTTCTTCGGTATGATTTACAACTATATTGTCTATTTTCAACTCCAATTACCCTACTTTCACCTTTTGCTTTTCCAAGAAAAGCAAAATTAGCCTCTTCCAGATTCTCTCCATGACATTTACGTTCAGTTTCAGTTTCAAGGGAAATGCAGGTGATTTGTTTTCTCTCCTGAAGATATTGCACTTTGACATTTGAATATCTCATCACCACTGTACCCTTAGTCATGATTTCCATGAATCTGTGAACAGTTTTAAAACAGCACTTCCTTGGATTCATTGGAAGGAAATGTTACCATCCATTCCTTTTGTGCTTTGTCCAAGCTGCTATTGTGAATGATTCACACTCTTCCATTCTTCTCTGTTACATCTTTAGAAAAAGATAACTTTCTCCTTTGCTCCATTCTGTTGACATTTTTAATGGTTAAATGGAATATAAATTTCTCTGCAATCCAGTTTCTTTAATAGAAACACAAGAGATTGTAGATGCTGTAAACTAGAGGGGGGAAAAACAAACTGCTGGAGAAACTCAGCAAATTTAGCTTGCTTACCATCAGTGCCACTAAATGATTTTTATAACATAAATTTTAAACAGCTGAGGCTCCAGCACCAAACCCAATAATACTTCACTTGATACTTGCCAACCAGAAAAAGATCAAGTCATGATATTCTAATTCCTGCTGCACAGATAGTTTTTATCCACACTAATATGTTACCGCTGACACTGTGAGCTTTCATTTTCAGCACTGACTTCTAATGTAACTGCTTATCAAATGCGTTTTGGAAATCTATGTACACTGCATGTAAACTACAAAGGTTATTAAAGGATGGCACAGTGGTGCTGCGGTATAGTTGCTGCTTTACAGTGCCAGAGACCTGTGTTTGATCCTGACTAAGGGTGCTGTATGTATGGAGTTTGTACGTTCTCCCTGTGACCGCGTAGTTTTCTCTGGGTACGCTGGTTTCATCCCACACTCCAAAGATGTACAGGGTTGTCAGTTAATTGGCATCAGTCTTCTTCTTCTTGTGTATGGTGTGCACAGCCTAAAGTTGTAAGACAACTTGTTCTGTTTGATCTTCCGTTTGTGCACGCCAGGTTGATTGCATTCATCGAAACAGGGTGGACCACGTGAAGGTTGCAATCTCTCACCCCATTGGCATCAGTAAGATTATAAATTGTCCAAAGTGTGTAAAATAGTGTTAGTGTGTGGGGTGATCACTGGATGGCGCACATTCATGAGCCGAAGGGTCTGTTTCCGCACTGTATGTCTAAAGTCTAAAGTCTAATGTTTACATCCAGTAATTATTGAATTAATCCAAGTAATTATTCAATTACTTCTTTCAATAATTTTGTCAAGCATGATATCACTTTCAGAATCCATATTGACTTTGCTTGATTAGCTATATTTTCTCTACATGTTCACTACAATATCTTCAGTGGAAGCTTCTAAAACTTTCCCGTAACAGATTTAAACCTAATTGACCTCTAATACTTCATATTCCGTCTCTCTCCCACTTGGAGTAAATACTTTACATTTGCTATTGTCAAATCCAATGGCACCTTCCACAAGTTAAGGAAGTTTGGAGAACCAAAAGCTACAGATCAGCTCTCTCAGTAGCAACAACTTTTAAGTCCCTAGGATGAAGTCCATCAGAATCCAGACACTTGTCAGTCTTCAACTACTTCAATGAATACATGGAGAAAAGTGTAAGGGGCAGACAGAGTATGTCGAGTTAAGGTTTTAGTTTCAATAGGACTGATGAATCCTCAGTTCTCCAAGAAGATGTTTGGCCCTGAGGCTATCCCTTGAACTGTGCTCAAAATATGTGGCCTTTCAAGATATACTGCTCTCTCCCATTTCTTTGATCACTTTTGCTTCAAAACATTTTCATGCATATCTATCTCAAAGAATGATGACCAATCTATCATTCAAGGTCACATCCAATGAACTTTACAATGGTTCTTTTGAAATTTGTGGAAGATACTGTTCAAATTTATATTGAAACATCATTGACTTCCTCTTCCGTGTTAAACATGATATATACGGACATTGCTACATATCTTTACACTCTCATTAGCTCATTTATCTGTAGAGTCCAACTTCATTCTGGACTAAATACCTAGGAAGAATCAAGTTTAAACGATCTGAACTGCTGTAAAGTTTGTTAGTCATTGGAGTACAGAGAGGCCTGTGAATGCTCAGTTAATGCTGAGATCGACAGACATTTAAACAGTAAGAGAATCAAGAGATTATGGTAAAACAGGAAAGTGGAGTCAAGATAAACCATGCTCTTGGTAAATGGCAGAACAGGATACAAAGCACCATATAACCTTCATTAGCTCATAGAGTCATACAGCGTGGAAACAGGCCCTTCGGCCCAATGGGCCACACCAACCAACATGTCCCATGTAGGCTAGTCCCACCTGCCTGCATTTGGTCCATATCCCTCTACCCTGTCCTATCCATGTACCTGTCTAAATGTTTCTTAAATGTTACATTGGTACCTGCCTCAACTACCTCCTCCGGCAGCTTGTTCCATACACCCACCACTCTTTGTGTGAAAAATATACCCATCAGGTTCCTATTAAATATAACCCCCCCCCCCCCCCCCCCCCCTCACCTTAAACCATCCTATGTCTTCGCTTCTTCTTCTTCTTCTTCTTCTTCTTCTTCTTCTTCTTCTTCTTCTTCTTCTTCTTCTTCTTCTTCTTCTTCTGTCGTATGTCTTTTAGACCAGTAATTCCGTTAAGGCGAGCCAGGCCAACATGTCATCGTTCAGGTCAATCAGACCTCGTTCACCATTCGGTGGCCGGTGTTTGGGGCAACTGGTGACTATGTGCTCCACTGTCTGTGTTGGGTCCCCACAGTCGCAGGAGACGCTGTCCATGAGGCCCCACCTCTTCATCGCTACTCCATAGCGTCCGATGCCTGTCCTCAAGTGGTTGAGGGTTGTCCACTGCTTTCGGGGCAGGTCCTGGCCAGGGACGTCCATGGGGTCATTGATGTACTGGTGTATCCTAGATGGTTCCACTGACTTCCACTGGTCTCTCCATCTCGTCTTGATGGAGGTGGCCTTAGAAGCGTCAGCTGGTGTTGTGCAGAGCAGCTCGTGACTTGAGGCGTACTCGTCGTGGTGTCTCTGTGACGATCTGATGGAGGAGGTGAGATTCACTGGTCTGTGGCTGCTTCCCGTCTGATGTTAGCTGGGGCGATGCCAGCGAGGACGGGCAGTTGGTTTACTGGGGTAGCTCGAAGACATCCGGAGATAGTCCTCGGTTCGTGACTCCCCTAGTCTGGGCAAGAGACCAGATCTATTCCTATGTCTTTTGGACAGAATAAAGTTATCCATTTCTCTAATGATGCACACATTACACTTCACGTCTTGGTTTTACAATAAAAGTCATTTGTGCCTTAATAGCAGTGCTTTGATAAACAAAATAATTCTGTTAGCTGCTGTTAAAGAAGTTGATACTCCTTTAAACATTCAACAT
The DNA here is from genome assembly GCF_010909765.2 of Amblyraja radiata. Classification (NCBI taxonomy): domain Eukaryota; kingdom Metazoa; phylum Chordata; class Chondrichthyes; order Rajiformes; family Rajidae; genus Amblyraja; species Amblyraja radiata. The sequence continues at coordinate 27,833,905 of NC_045961.1, forward strand.
GTATTGCAGAATCATGGTGCCATTAAATCAATGTTGATTAATAGGTCCCTTTACTTTGTCCTAATGCAACATTCATATCACTTTCAGAATTTGCTTTTCTACAACTATTCAGAAACTTATGGCCAATCTATAAGCGAGGTGAAGATACTTTTGTGAAGCTGTAATAAAAAGAACCATCCTGGCAGCATAAACCATACAGCACCCTCAGAATTCTGCAGAGTTGAAATCCAGGCCTGCAAGTCGGTGAGCTCACCTATTAAAATAACAAATATCATTGCAAACAATAGTGGTTGGCAATGGGAATGGAAAACTTGGCAGAAACATTTCACAGCAGGAATGCAAACAATAAAATGTGGGAATTGCTTGCAAAAAAATAATGAATGCTATCTCTTCCCTTGCATGAGACGAATATATTTCGGTATTTTAAGCTACTTCTACAGGGTGGGAAATAATATGAATTCTTTCAGATTTTTCCACCGTTTCTTTTTTTTTTAAATCTGCCCTTCATGATAATAGCTTCCAAACACTTACGGAATCTGCAGTAACAACAGAAACTATCTTGGTTTTGGCCACATCTCTGAAGTCTGTCCTTGCTATTAAGTATTGCCTTGGTATTTCCTATTAGGTAACTTGTTCTTGTGACGTGGCTGAATCAAACACAAAACACAAACGATACGTGAACATGTGTTTATTTTTGCTCATTGAATGTTCATGCATTAACTTTCAAAAGCACACAGTTTCACACAAAAATGTCCTTCAAAAGAGTAAACAGTCCCTATAAATAAATAGATTTCACTGGATTGGTCAGATAAAGGATTGTTTTATACTGCTGTCCCCATATTTAGCAGGTAAGTGGTTCATCCTGCGTGAAACTGAAACACAAAGACCAGGCAAGTGTTCGGTATGATCAGTACAGATAGTTGAACAAAGAAAAATGTCAAAGTATCCATGAATGAAGAATACCATCAAGTATCAATCAGTTAGAAAACCCGCCATCACTCCTTTTAAAATATCCAATGTTTTGTTGTTATTTCAAGATTTTTACAATTACTTCTTAATCCAGGAGATAATGACATTTACTGATCAGTTATTACATGAAGAAACTACCAATATTTTATTTCTGTAATTTGAATTCTATCTACACGCACAATTGAATTTCAATTAATGGGGCTGGTTTTCCACCCAGACACTTGTATTTGTGACAGACTGACCAATGTATCATCACGGAAACTCGGTGCTCTAGTCAACTACTACTATCTACCTCTACGGTGACACTCAGACTATCCTTATTCGGACTTTGCTGGCTTTACCTTGCGCTAAATGTTATTCCCATATCATGTATCTATACACTGTCATGACTCGATTGTGATCATGTATTGTCTTTCCGCTGACTGCGTAGCACGCAACAAAAACTTTTCACTGTACCTCGGTACACTTGACAGTAAACTAAACTGAATTTGTATCAGTAATATAGTTTGCTATGAAGATAGACACAAAATGTTGGAGTAACTCAGCGGGTCAAGCAGCATCTCTGGAGAAAAGGAATAGGTGACGTTTTGGGTCGAGACCCCTTCTTCAGACTGTTTGCTATGATGCAGGTACGATAGGCTATTGAAATGAATGGTAAGAAATAGCTGCTGACAAGACAACAAAGAGCTTTTTATTTGGTTTAATTCAGTTGGGTTCAATGTACTGTATTTAATTACTTGATGTGTATGAGTTTTGTAATTCTTTCAGCATTATTAATATTTCTATATTTGCAATTGCTTAAAATATTTTTAGTTCTAATAGCCACTGGCTGTTTTTAAGTGTCATGAGTTATAAGTGTTTATTTCTCATAGGCACTATATATTAACTGGAACAATGAACATTTTTGCTTGCTGCAGCTTTTCTAGTATGAAAATCAGAGAGACATATTTACTTTCATTGGTCAACTTCCAATGAACCTGAGGCAGGGCATCAATAGTGTTCAAACGTGGCTGGCCACTTGCGCTGGGGAAAGAAGTCCTGGGCAGAGCTGGACTCCCCTGCACTGCACCGTGAATAGGTGTTGGCTGTTGTCCTGGACCTAACTGGAAGATATGAGAAGCATAGTCCAAGAGCAGGAAATATCTGAATTTTGTTTAAAATTTAATGGAGCATCTCATTAAAATCATTTTTTGGTCTTTTCACTCAAAAGGACTGTTTCTTCACCTTTTCCTCACAGAAAGGTACATGCAACTGGGACGTTATAGCCATTTCAGAAAGCTGACTAAAGGAGGGGTAGATCTGGCAGCTAAATGTTACAGGGTATAGGTTCTTAATGTGCAATAGAGGTGGGGGTAAAAGAAGAGAGTTGCTTTATTGATTACGACCGTAGTCCAAGATGACGTTACTGAATTATCTATATGAGAGCTGAGAAATAAAAATAATGCAGAGTGCTTAGATGGGATGGAATTTGTCAAATGTGTTCAGGGAAGTTTCCTTAAGCAATATGTAGAGGGCCCTTCAAGTGAGAGAGTAAGGTTTGGGCAACGTAAGTGTGGCCAGTGCCTTTTGGGACAAGAGACCACAATTATAGTATCTTTGAAATGGTTGTGGATAAGGTCAGGGCTGGTCCACAAGTTAAAGTTCTAAACTGGGGCAAGACCAACTTTGATGGAATGTAACAGGAACTTGCAAAGGTTGATGGGAGTAGGTTGTTTGCAAACAAAGTGACTTTTGGAAAGTGGGATGCTTTTAAAAATGTGACAGTGAGAGATCAAGGTATGCAAGTTCCTCTTTGAGTGAAGGGTAAGTGAAGGGATACAGAATTAGCTTCATGACGGGAAGAAGAAGATGGCAGTGGAACATTGCATTTTGGGCTGGAGGCCTGTGAGGAATGGAGTACCTCTGAGATCATTGCTGGACCCATTGCTGTTTGCCATCTATATCTTTGATTCAGATGAGAATAAAGGTGGCATGATTAGTACGTTTGACAATGAGACTAAAATAGGTGGTGTCGTGGACAGTGAAGGTGGTTATCAAGAGTGACAGTGGGTTCTTGATCAGCTGGTCAAGTGGGTCCAGGCATGGCTAATGGAATTTAATTCAGATACGTGTGAGATATTGAATTTTGGGAAGTCAAGGCCAGGCAGGACCGTCACAATGAATGGCATTGCCCAGGAGAGTATAGTAGAGCAGAGGCATTCAGTAACACAAGTACAAAGTAATGTCACAGGTAGTCAGGGCGGGGAAGATGGTTTTTGGCATGCTGTCCTTCATCTGTCAGGGAATTAAGTAAAGAAGTCAGGAACAAGAAGGCATGGGATAGATAAAGGCAGCTGCAATCAAGTGTATCCTTGGAGGAGTTTTGGGAACTGAGGAGCATATTTCAGAAGGAAAAGGAGGGTACTGAAAATCCGAAGAGATGTTATGTAAATTAAGGGGAAGAGGGTAACTAGACAAAGATTGGGGCCCCCAGAATCCATCTCTGAGTGGAGCCGCAGGAGATGGTCAAGGTCCTCAATGAGTATTTCTCCTCTGGTTTTACCATGAAGAAAGACATGAAGACTGGGAAACGTGGGGCAGTTAATGGAGATGTGTTGATGACAGTCCGTGTTACGGTCGAGAAGGTAGTGGATATCCTAAGGGTATGAAGATAATCAAATCTCCCGAGCCTGATCAGATATATCCAAGGATATTATGGGAAGCTAGAGAAGAAATTCCAGGAGTCCTAGTTGAGACACATTTAGACCTTAGAGATACAGCATAAAAACAGTCGGGATCAAACACGGGCCTCTGGTACTGTAAGGCAGCAAGTTTTTCAAAGAAGTAACTAAAAAGGTTGACACGAGCAAAGTTGTAGACGTTGTCTATATAGACTTTAGCGAGGCACTTGATAAGGTTCTGTACGGTATCCTCTGGATCCAGGGAGGCTAGCTGAGAATTGTATTCATGGAAGGAATCAGAGGATGATGATGAAAGGCTATTTTATGAACTGGAGACATGTGACTAATGGTGTGCCTCAGGGATTGGTGCTGGGACCATTGCTGTTTGTGGTTATATCAACGATTTAAAGCATATATTATATCAAGGCCTGCAATTGGGCCTAGCTTAAATAGGGTAACTTAGTCAGCATGCACAGGTTGGGCCAAACGGTCTCCAAATCTGACCTCTCTCATTTCAATAGGCCTGTTTCCGTGGCTTAAGTGTCTTCTTTCAGCTCAGAGAGCAGAGTAAGAATGTTATGGTCATAGAGTCATAGAGTCGTACAGCATGGGGAATCTGAGTTGGCAAACTATCATCACCCATTAACACTCATCTTTCACTTTTACATGTACCACACCCTCCCCAAGATTCCAACCCTCATTGACACACCAGTAACAATAAACAATTGTCAATTAACTGACCAACCCACATGTCTTTGTAATGCAGAAGTAAACCTTCAAGAAACCCATGCAGCCAGAGTGGAAATGCAACACAGGCAGTACCAAGTTGAACCTGGGTCATGGAACCATCCTACATGTAGTTCTACTAGCTGCACCATTGTGCTGCAAAAGGCACAGTGTTAAAAATGTGGTTGCCTGGCAAATGGCTTTAACCACAAAGCCAGTGCGCTGTGTGGTTTGACATTACGCACAATTCTTGTCTCTGAACATAATCTTATGGTTCTTTCTGGAAACATTTGCACCTGTGGATATGGAGTGACAACAAAGTTTGGCTCAGCTATGAGACCCTCGGTGATCAAGTTAATTCGAAAATGCAGTGCCTTGACTGTATATGAGCAATCATATAGGACATGACAAAAGCATATCCCAGATCCAGTCACAGCCATAAAATTAAAACAGCAACGCAAACAGCTGTCAAATTTAAATAACTACATTTTAGATCTTTCTACACATTTTGAAGGTTAATCAGTTCCCAATTCTACTTAATTTTAATCATTTCATGTGCCAAAAACTGCACCACTTGTAGGTGCCAGCAAGCAGTAAAAATCCTTACATCACACATAATGAAGTATAAACACCAAATGGCTCACTTCAAAGAAATACCATTAACACAGGCATCACTTGTCACATGCATTACTCCTTCTTCTTTTCCATTGCCAGCAGATTTCTCATTCAATTTCTCCCTGTCTTCGACTTCTTACTCAGCAACTGGCGTAGCATTAAACAACAAACTGGAAAGACAAGTTTTCCTTGGTGCGTTCAAAATGTGATTTTGATACCAGTATGACATAAACCTCAAGACCTATGGAATGATAAATATTATCATGAAACCAAGGCCGATCTGATATGTGGGAAAATAAACATCAGACCACGAAGGTAACATCTCAAAGTCAACCATTGAACTAGCATTTTTGCATTGTAAGCAATGAGTATGTAGCCGACCCCCACTGCTTGGAATTGCCAGCCATGTTCTCCAGCACTCATGCTTACGTCTCCACAGGTGGAAGAGCTGTCTTGTTGATTACAGAGATGTAATGCTGAAGTTCTATATAATAATAATAATAATAATAATAATAATAATAATAATAATAATAATAATATATTTTATTGTCATTGCACATAAGTGCAACGAGATTTGGGTATGCAGCTTCCATCCGATGTCATAACTTAAACAACTAATAAAATTTAGATTTAGATACCCCGAGAACATGGTTTGTAAAAAGAACATTAAAACAGTAAAACAATCAAAACAGACTAAAGGCAAATGTGTCTGTGCGACATGACCATCTGCGGGAGACAGTCCATGGGGGTGGGGGACACTCAGCAGGGCCGGTTCAGAGCCGCTATAGCTCTGGGGATGAAGTTGTTCCTGAGTCTGGAGGTTCGGGCGTAGAAGGCCTTGTAACGTCTGCCGGAGGGAAGTAGTTTGAATAGTCCATTACAAGGGTGTGGGGAGTCTTTATGGATGCTGACGGCCTTCCTGAGGCACCGTGTGTGGTAGATGCCCTCCACGGCTGGTAGCGGTGTCCCAATAATCTTCTGCGCTCTGTGGACGACACGCTGAAGAGCTCTCCTCTCCGCCTCTGTGCAGCTGAGATACCACACAGAGATGCCATACGTTAGTATGCTCTCTGTCGTGCAGCGGTAGAAGGTTGTCAGCAGCTGTTGGGGCAGACCAGTCCTTTTCAATGTTCTCAGGAAGAACAGTCGTTGCTGTGCCTTTTTGACACATGGCACTGGTCAAGCCGCATTTGGAGCACTGTGTGCAAATTTGGGCCCATATCTGAGGATGTGCTGGCTCTGGCGAGGATCCAGAGGAGGTTTACAAGAATGATTCCAGGAATGTGTGGGTCGTGTGCGGACGTGGCGCCGACGGACGAGAGGCCAAAGCAAAGATGTCGAAGCCAAAGAACGGAATGGAAACGAGGCCGAAGCAACAATAAACCGAAAGAGTTCGAAGACGAAACGCCTACTAACCGAAAGGATGGGACACCTAAATGCAAACTAACCGAAACGTCGGGACGCCTAAAACCCAAGGAACCGAAAAGCTGCGTCGCCTAAAAGCAAACTTACCGAATGGCCGCTCTGTCGAAATGCCACCTACCCGAAAGGCGGCGTCGCCAACAGGCCAAAGGACCGACTGCCGCTCAACAGAAAAGTCCAATAACGGGGGGGCGGGACTTGTCAGCGATTGGTCCAGAACCCCGCGTCCATCACATCACTGTGAAGGCATAAACATTGTCCCAAACCTCCGCTCCACCCGACCCGCAGCCCGCGGAGTGTGGCCGTGGGAGAGTGGGGGCTGTCCCGAGCGATGCGCACTTTTGGCCGCTTTCAACTTGGTGCTTGGGTTCAGATTGCCCAGTCACCTATGGCTTGTGTGGGAAAATGAACCCCACGCTCCCGTCTCCCCCTTCTCTCTCTCTCTTCCCATCCTCTCTCCCCCCCCCTCTTTTTAACATACTTTTTAAATGTCTTTGAATTAGACATACTAACAATATTCTGAAAATAAAAGATTGTTAAAAGAAATGTCTAAAAGAGTTGTGAATGATTAAAATCTTTAAAGTATAGCAAAATAAATGTCATTAAATGCTTTAACATTCTCTCTGCCTTTTAATCCTTTGCCCTACAATTCTCAATGAAATCAATGCTTGAATCGTATGCCTGGTTCGATCTGATTCCCATTCCTTCTCTCCAAAGATGCTGCCTGTCCTGCTGAGTTACTCCAGCATTTTGTGTCTGTACTGGATTCAAAAGGCAATTCCCTAGCATGATGCCAGGGAATCCCAGCGAGATGGTGATCCTCTACAGGAAGCTGTTTAAGAAGGAACTGCAGATGCTGGAAAATCGAAGGTACACAAAAATGCTGGAGAAACTCAGCGGGTGCAACAGCATCTATGGAGCACACAAAAATGCTGGAGAAACCTGAGTCTGAAGAAGGGTTTCTTGAGTCTGAAAAGGGTTTCGGCCCAAAACGTTGCCTATTTCCTTCGCTCCATAGATGCTGCTGCACCCGCTGAGTTTCTCCAGCATTTTTGTCTACCCTCTACAGGAAGCTGTTTGGAGTCCAGGGATAGTGGTCTTATAGACTTGGTCTTTTGGATGTGGACGTCATCATCCCAACGTCTGTGTTTAACAGCGCTGCTGGTTAAGTGTCAAGATGCCAATGGTTTGATTCAGGAATGGGTGTCGTAGCCAATGCTGCCACCCATCTTTTTGTTTACATGCTATTTTACCGGATTGAAAAAATTGCCTTTTTTTTAAGCGATTTGAATTAAATTTGTTCCAGAGATTAAGATTGAAAGGCTTAGTGTACACATTAAAAGAACTTCAGCTGGACTTCAGTGCTGTGCTGAAATAGCTGATCTTAACCAGGATATGTATAGGAGTTCTGCAAGAGTCCTCTACATCCCAGCCTTTGGGTGTGGTGGGAGTTCCCATTCCTGATCACTTCCAGTGATCTTAAATTGAAAATATTTGTGTTTGGGTGGGTTTTGGGTGAAAACATGATTAAGGTCAGCCATGTTCTCACAAAATGTGTCTGGACTGATGCTATTGAGCTTTGGTTCTGACTAAAACATGTTATTAAGTGCTCTGGTCTATCAATACCAACTGTTGCATTTTATATATAAAGGGTGGCTACTTTGGCAGACTGCCTGAGCGAGCACCAGCAGTGTTTATGGAAACTCTGCCCCATAATGAGTCACTGGATTCATAAAGGAAGGGTAAGGAGAAAGATAATGGAGAAACACTGAGAAAAAAAACAGAGATAAGAAGTAATCTGATGCCCTTGAAAGCTATGGTATCTCAACAGTTCTGTGTTTCAGTAAGGCAATGTTTATACAGGTCAGAAAGTCTAATGGTCAGTTTTTCTTCTTGGATCACCAGGCTGTAACAATTTTCTCCTGAAAAGGCAGGTTGTTCCAAAATCTAAAAGTAACTGTTCTTGAAGCTATTTATTTCCCTCAGTATGCTCTCCATGATTCAAACTGAGATGCACTAACATTTCACCTTCACTCTTCACTGGCTGACTAGAAACAGTGGGTGAAAGCTATGACTGTAGCAAGTAGTGTTTTGTGGAGAAAACTGGCAGCAGAACAAATCACCAGAAGCAGATGAACCCAACAAGCAAATCTAAGATTCTTAGATTCTTAGCAAGAGCATTCCGACAGACTCTTATAATGTTCTTGGTTATTTAATGCTTCCTCAGTGTTTCTGAATGGTCACTTTGTTCTGACAACTCACTGTCCAAGTGATGCTTTTGATTTGGCCATTACATTCTGAAATGTTTCTCAATGATCTAAGACTCAAAATGATTTTCCCTCTGGGTACCCTGATCCTGTTACTTATGAATCTGTTTCTCAATGTTGTGTTGATGTCACAAGTACTTTTGCAACTGAGACTTGCTGCTGGAGTATCTCACTTCTATTACATACTGCAGCAGAATAAACCTGTGCCCAATCCTCACTGCCAGAACCTCACTGCAAACCAGTGATGGAAACGGGGTACGCAGGGGGACGGCGTTCCCCGACTTTTCAGTTTCCACTTTCCATCTAGGCTCTTTATCCTGCTTTATCCTGCATTTTACTTCGGAGTCACGTGAGTGACTACGTGAAGAACCCCGCCAGGACACATGCGTGTCATATCGCTTTCACGTTTGCGAAACGACAGGTGGGGTGGAACGTTCCCCCGCAGCGGTAAGTTTGAAACCGCGACCTGCAGGTAAGTGATTTACTCTGCGGTAGTGTTTGTCCCCACGCTGTTTTTACACAGGGGGGGAAGCTGGACAGAATAGGGTCCACAAGTGCTGCGAGTAAAGCTGGCTGGGGAGGACCGCGAAGTTGCGGGAGCCAGCAGCAGCTGAAGGCACAAGCCCCGTAAGTGGGATCAGCTGTGCCGACTTTTGGTCCCGCGCCGGCCAGAACACCACGGCCGGGCGGGAGACTATTCAGATGGGGCCGTTGACTTTTGACAAGTCGAAAACGGCAGGAGGCGGGGTGGGACGACGTTCCCCCGTAGCGACAATTTAAGCCAGGACCTGCAGGTAAGAGCTGCGGTCTTTTTGTGTTTTCCCATGCTGATTACAGGTGGAGAAACCAACGGGCTGCGACAAAGCTGGTGGGCTAGCAGCGGCCAGCGGCACTTGAATCACCTATAATGGGATCAGCTGTGCCCGATGTCGCTTCCGCACCGGCCAGATCCACTCCGCGGCCGAGCAGTAAGGCAAGACAAAAAAACATCAAAGTCGTGGACTCAGAGGAGTCCGACTTTGAGCAGCCGCGGGCGGCCAGCGACCGTGAGCGCTGGAGCCGGATGGAGCGGTGTGTGGAGCATTTGCTCCAACGTGACAGGCGTTGGAGATGGAGTCGAGTCACTGTGGGCTCTATGTAAAACCCACAGCAGCACCTCTTGTAGGGCTGCACAGTGCTTCTCCCTCGTCAGAGGGGAGTACTGGGGGTCAGTTCTGGGCTGATCCTGAAGAGGGGTTTGCAGAACAGAAATCAAGTGTGCAGGGGGTGCAGGAACGTGAAAATCTACTGGACATGGTGTCCAACTTCATACAGCCAGACCAGACTGGCCAAAACCTGGAGGACACCTGACACCGGGTAACTGTATATCCCGGAATGTTTCCTGTAGTAAATAATTGTATATGGAAACTCCTAAACAGCGGGGATAACAGCTTTCACCCGCACAGTGGATGAGAAGGTCATGTCGCAGGACCAACAGGATGCACTGGCACTGCTTTGCAACACACGGCCATAGACAGCACCCTTACGCACCCACCAGTAGAACAAGACCGACTGGTGAAAGCTCGAAGGTCCGGTACACCAAACATGAGTCTTTCTTAGGCCATGGCCCAGACCGGCCTTCTTGGAAGATACACAAACCTCCAACATCAACCAAACCACAAACCCAGACACCGACGCCTCAACATCAACAAAGGATTTACAAAAAGAAGTAAACCTGCCACTGGTAACTATGGAGGTAGGTGGGTCTGGTTCCCTACAAATTGCAGGGAGCATGGAGGTTGGGGGGGGGGGAGATTACTCTCCTTTCTGGATGCATGGAGTATGTTAACTACCGATACTTATATTTAAGCAGTATCCAGGGATATACAATAGAATTATACACAAGTACAGCCCTCCAGTTCAACATATACCGAACCGAATGTTCGTACTTTCCGGTAAAGAAAAATCAGAAGCGCAGGCTGAACTGGAGCGGCCTTACGCAAAAGGGGTAATTGAAAAATCCCAACACGAACCGCTAGAATTCGTGTCCAATATCTTTACCAAAATCAAAAAAGATGGTGGTTGTCGCATCATCATAGATCTGACCAAATTGAATACATTTGTACAATATATTCATTTTAAAATGGAAACCTTTGTTACTGCTAAACAATTGATTTCCAAAGGTTACTTCATGGCTAGCATCGATTAAAAAATGCTTACTATTCAGTGCCTATACGAGGTGACCACAGATGTTAGTTAAAATTCAACTGGATGGGACAGCACTGGCAATATAGAGCTCTGCCAAATGGGTTAACATCAGCCCCCAGGCTGTTCACTAAAAATTTTGAAACCAGCCCTAGCGTTTCTACGGAAACGAAAACACATGGTCATGGCATATCTAGATGACATACTTATTGTGGGCAAAACTTTGGAATTGGCGAAACAAACTGTAACAGCCACAAAACAGTTATTTGAAAAACTGGGGTTTATTATCCATCCAGTTAAATCTAAATTAACGCCTTCCACAACTATGGACTATTTGGGGTTTACAATTGACTCAGTTCACATGTCGGTGACTTTGCCAAAGGGAAAGGCTATAGACTTAATAAAGGCTTGCAATAACCTCATTGACATCAGTAACCGTCCATCAGATTGGTAGCAAAAGTAATTGGCAAAATGGTGGCTGCTTTTCCAGCCACACAATTTGGACCTTTACATTACCAAAATTTACAGAGAGCAAAAATACAAGCACTCAAAATCAATGCTGGTCATTTTGACAGACCAATGAAGCTACCAATCAAAGCTATAATGAAACTAAAATGGTGGATAGATAACATTTGGCTTTGTTTCAATCCAATCATTATCAGCAACCCTTCTATGGTGCTACAAACTGATGCCAGTGCACTTGGTTGGGGTGCCACCAATTCCATCTCCAGCTGTGGAGGTAGATGGACTACTCAGGAGGCATCATTATTACTAACACTGGGCATAAACTACCTGGAAATGTTGGGTGCATTCTATGGCCTAAAGTCATATTGTACTGGGTCATATCACCAGCATGTTAGACTACAGATTGACAATACCACCGTGGTAGCATATATCAACTACATGGGTGGAAACAAATCGACATCATGTGACAATCTGGCTAATACAATTTGGCAGTGGTGTATCCAGAGAGATATTTGGATATCAGCTACTTACCTACCAGGTAAACTAAATTTAGTGGCAGACACCAGGTCACGCAAATTTAATGAAAACCCCGAATGGATGTTGAATAAAAAGTATTTGCTGATATTACAGCACGATATGGAACACCAGATATCGATCTATTCGCATCCAGGCTTAATCACCAGTTATCAAATTATGTTTCATGGGAACCAGACCCTGGGGCAGCGGCGACAGATGCATTTTCGCTGCATTGGGGGGAAATTGTTTATTTATGCATTCCCTCCTTTCTGCCTCATCAGTCGGGTATTAAGGAAAATACAGCAGGACTCTGCGTCTGGTATTTTGGTAGTACCCGATTGGCCTACTCAACCATGGTTCCCAGTGATAATGAACATGGTATTAGAACCATGTATCACCATCCCGAATAGACCAGACTTGTTGGTTCATCCCGTAACAAGGGATAGCCACCCATGCCATAACTATTTGAATTTATTAATTTGTAGAGTTTAAAAATACCTCTACTACAGCTGGGACTGACGGACCGAACAGTGAACATGATTTCGGCGGCCCAAAGACAGTCCACCAAAAAACAGTATCTGGTCTATATCAGGAAGTGGGAGATGTATTGTAACAAAAACAGCATCACCTACAGAGATATGAACATCCCGTCTGTTCTGGAATACCTGGCAGGCCTCCATTATGATGAGGGGCTCAGTTATAGTGCCATCAACTGCGCCAGAAGTGCCTTATTGACTTATCTATAGCAAGGAACAGAGCGTCACTCTGTTGGAACTCACCCACTGGTAACAAAACTTATGAGGGGAATTTTTAATACCAATCCCCCAAGAACCAGGTACTCCCAAATATGGGATGTGAGTATTGTCCTGAAGATGCTCAGGAATTGGTCTCCAGCAACAGCTCTGTCCCTACATAGACTGACATTAAAAACAGTCATGCTAATGGCATTGGTCATGGCACAAAGGGTACAGTCATTACATAAATGAAGACTGGACAACATGACTTCTTCATCTGAAAACGTTACGTTTCATATTTATGAATTAGTGAAACAGAACAGACAGGGATCAGCGGGCCTCAATATCGAATTTAGGTCTTACCTAACAGATGATCGTCTCTGTATATTAAAACATTTGTCGTTATATATGGAGAAAACGAAAATCATCAGAGGCAATGAGAAGGCACTTTTAGTCAGCCATAAGCAACCACACAAAAAGGTGTCGGTCCAGACCATCTCAAGATGGCTGAAACAGGTTCTAACACAGGCTGGGGTGGATACTAATATTTAAAATCTCATTCCACCAGGGCTGCAGCTGCATCGGCAGCTATGCAGTTGGATGTACCAATGGACCAAATCCTCAAGGCAGCAGGATGGTCAGGGGAAAAAACATTCCAACTATTTTATCATAAACCAGTCATTAAACCTGGAACACTTGCAGAAACAATTTAAGTTCTGTAATTTAATTACCCCATAAATAGGGGCTATAATTTGTGTTAATCAATTCATGGATTTCAATGTCGGATTCATGTCTAAAATATGTTGACACAATTCCTCCTACAGTCATTAAGGCAGATGTGATGCATGGACTCGTTTCCACGGCATGAAATCACAGAGCTTTGAAATCTTCACGTAGTCACTCACGTGACTCCGAAGTAAAATAGTAAGATTAAACGAGAACTTACCAGTTCGAAGTTTGATCATTATTTTATGAGGAGTACGTTGAGGGAATACGTGCCCTCCGCTCCCACCCATGATCATATACTCAACTGGTATTTCTTTCTCTAATCTTACTATGTTTAAGTCATTACGATTATCTGTGATTTCACACCGCTGCTTTGAAGAATGACACACATGCGTCCTGGCGGGGTTCTTCACGTATTCCCTCAACGTACTCCTCATAAAATAATGATCAAACTTCGAACTGGTAAGTTCTCGTTTAATCTTACTATTATCCTGCGCTACTTAATCCAAGGGCGAGCGAACGCGCGGACAGACGGACGAAAGCAACGATCATAGACCGGAATAGATGACATTTCGAATCGAGACCCTTCTTCAGACTGAGTCAGGAGAAAGAGGAACAAGAGATATAGATGGATGGTACTAAGGACCAATGAATGGAAGATCCCTTGACTGTCAGTCTGAAGAAGGGTCTCGACCCGAAATGTCACTATGATCATTTTGTCTGTCTGTCCGCGCGTTTGCTCGCTCTTGGTGCCGGTGCTGCTCCCTCAGACTCCGCCAAATAAACACACACACACACACACACACACACACACACACACTCACACAGCATGTCCGGCAGATCGGTGCAGGCCGGCCTTAAGCCGATTGGATCAATTGCTCTCAATTGGGCCCCGCGCCAGTGCAATCTACTCTCGATCTGGGGCTCACCTGGGGGTCACCAAAATTGTTCCCAATTGGCCCCCGCACCTCCTAAGGCTGGCCCGCGGGGCAGTGGGGGGGGGGGGGGGGGGGGGGGGGGGGGGGGGGGGGGGGGCTTGAGTGGGTGCAGGATTTTCTGGAGCTCCTTCCAAATGGCAATATTTTGTATGTTCAAAGTTAAAAAGGAGGACTAGGCAGGAATATCAAAATGATCACCTGCTGCTGAGAAAAACAAGATGATTTGTGCTTGAAGAAGCCATGACCAAAGCAAAGATACTAGAGCAGACACGGAAGCCGGTTACGGAAATAGTGCTGAAGTTTACCCATGACCCTACCACGGCTTTTTCGTTGAGTGGACTATCTTGCTCCGCTATAGGATCTTTGGTTTCCAGTCTCCATGAGATGGAGAGTGTGGAGGAAAGTGCATGACTGCGGTGTAAGGGCAGTCCAAGTCTTTCACCGGGTCATTGGAACTTTTCCCAATTCCAAAATGACTGTCTAAGAACTTGGCCCTCATCAGACCTGGCGTCTCTCCGCCGTAAACGGAGTTCACCTCCTGGACGCTCAACTCGTAGACCACCCGCTCCTTCCTGAAGCGGATATCAAACAGCTGTAAACCGCTGGCGGGACCGTGGCGGAATGCGAACTCCCAGTCAAAGTAGCGAACGTGGTTGTTTACAACGTGGTATCTTGGTCCACGTGGCTCGAACTGGAGGGGGCCGTAGGTTTGAAACTTCTGGCGACATCTCAGCGAGGCGTAGTTGGGATCCGAATCCGTCCTTTGGATCCGTCTCTCGCTCTCTCACCCTCTCTCTCACCCTCTCGCCTCAGCATTCCCGGAATCATTTGGCGTTTTGCAGGGATGGCTGCATCTGCGATTCCTTCCTTTGGGGGGAGGTGGGTGGGGGGATCCCTGGCCCGTGGCAGCTCCTGGTCCGTTCCCTCTGCGGGTGCCGCCTGGCCCGCTGAGTTCCTCCAACACTCTGTGTTTTTTGTTTGGCTCTGGAGTTGAAGGTGGACACGGGGGGGCTGGGGTGGCTCAGCGGGACGGGCGGCGGCTCTGGGGAGTGCGTGGCATTTTGGGTCGAGACCCTTCTGCAGACAATCACAAGTACTCTCACCGACGAGAGTTCAGTTCAGTCTGAAGAAGGGTCTTCTCTCCAGAGTCGCTGCCTGTCCCGCTGAGTTACTCCAGCTTTATGTCTAACTTCAATTTCAAGAGTTAAATAAAAAACACAGAGTGCTGGAGGAACTCAGCGGGCTAGGCGGCATCTGTGGAGGGAATGGATTAGGAGTTGTTTTGGGCCAGGGTTCATCTTCAATAGGATGGAATTGCAGGTCAAAGATTAGTATCTTTGATCTGCAATTCCATCCTATTGAAGAAGAAACCTAGTATCTTTGCTGCAGATCAGGCATAATATTCTTCCGATTTAAATCGTAATTCCGATTTTATAGTTTTCCTATTTTCAATTTTTTTGTGCCTGATTATTTGGCGGCCAATCAACCGCTGTCTCTAAGGGGGTTGCGTCCAATCACCGACCAGCTTCCGTTAAAATTCCCGTCCAATCAACACAGTCTCCTAGGGGCCTTTTGATCAATCACCGACCAGCTTCACTCACCAAAGCAGACGACGATGGGGGGGGGGGGGGGGGGGGGGGGGGGGAGAGAGAGAGGATAGGGGGGGAGGGAGAGACAGAGAGAGAGAGAGAGCTATGACATATAATACACAATAAACTATATTATAAATACACAATAAACAAGTTATGCATTCCTGTACTCTTACATGGGTATGACCGCACATAGAAAAATTGCCCGGCCCCCCCTTCCTTCTCAGCAGTTATACCCCTAGTTCCTAAAACCCATTTCCATCATTGCTGCAAACCCCTGACTCTTGATGAATGTCCTCAACGTTCTCTTCCTATCACACAAGGTGATATCGTTGTTGATTTGTCCACTGACTCAGGGTTATTGCATTCCCATTCAGAATCTTGCCACAAGATCAAGCAACCTTTGCTCAATCTCCATTGCACTAAACATGTGCATGATTCATCAAAACCTCCTCTTTCGAAAAAAAGGTTTCATTTTTAAATGCTCAGCTCTCCTGACAGTCAATATTTTTCTTTAGGTACACAAAATTGCTGGGGAAACTCAGCGGGTGCAGCAGCATCTATGGAGCGAAGGAAATAGGCGACGTTTCGGGCCGAAACCCTTCTTCAGACTGATGGGGGGTGGGGGGGGAAAGAAAGAAGGAAAAGGGGAGGAGGAGGAGGGGAAAGAACTGTTCACTCTCCTACAACCCAAGCTTTACATTCTTTATCAGTGGATTGTCGCTATGTTCCATCTGCAATAGCGTTGACACATCCCTTCCTGTACATTGATGACTGCACCATGCTCTTGCGGGAAAGAGCTGCTTATATTCACTGAAACTCTTATGCTGTATTTTTGTGTACCATCAGTTAATTTCTTCAAGGCCAAATTCCCCCTCCAAAATTCCCCACCCTACATTTGGACAGGGTGGTGAAGAAGATGCTTGGCATGCTTGCCTTTATCAAGCTGGGCAGTGAGTGCAGGAGTTGGAACATCATGTTACAACTGTACATTTTAATGGTGAGACCACCAAGTGTTGAGTACTGTGTGCAGTTCTGATTGTTCAGGGAGGATAACATTAAGCTCTAAGAGATGCAGAAAAGATTCAGAAGTATGTTACCAGAACTGGAGGGCTAGAGTTATGAGGATTGGCTGGATAAGCTGGGACTTTATCCCCTGGAGTGTAGGAGATTGAGGGGAGACATTTTAGAGGTTTGTAAAATCACGAGGAGCATAGATAAGGTGGACGATTACTGTCTAGAGGCCATTTACTTAAATTAAGAGAGGAAAGATTTAGAAGGGACCCGAGGGGTAGCCTTTTCACACGGTGAGTGTAGGCATGTGGAACAAGCTATCAGAGGAAGCTGTAGAGGCAGGTACAATTACAACCTTTAAAAGACATTGAAACAAGTACATGGATAAAAACGTTTTAGAGGGATATTGACCAAACAGGGGGAAATGGGATTAGCTCATATATATCTTGGTTGGCTCGGACAAGATGGGCTGAAGAACCATTTATATTCTGCTGAACTCAATGACCCTTTGACAATTATAGCATTGGACCTCTGGAATAGGCATTCCCTCAATGATTCATACAACTATCTCCTTTTGCACCTGCATTGCTAACAGCCTCCCTGCTTTTTGCACAAGTAACCTAGTGCTTTGACTGATGCTACATATAGCATTGACATGGCTCGGGCTTCATAAGAAGACAGCCACGCTGCCATTGCTATTTCCCTCCTTTCACAATATATGCGCCCTGAGCAACTACCTTATATCTACCTTATATTTTCAATTGCTTTCTTCATTCTGACAGCTTTACTGTACATCCCTTCCAATGTTCAGTACTAAATATCCCAAGGGCAATGGATTAAAATATCCTTCAAGGTCTTTGCTATGTCCTCATATAACACAATGCCCAATGGTTGTGATATTAACAGACTTTCCGACATATCATATGTCCAGCTCCACCATCAGCAGTAATATCACCTTCTCTTCTTCAGCTCTGTTTTGTGTCTTCATCCATGATCTTGACAACATAATTTACCTACAGGAACATGTCCCCCTGTTCTAGATGCAAGACAATTGGCCTCCTTTGAACTTGCCAACATATCCATGATGTCCAGCAATCGCTCTCTATGCACATCAGATCACTGCACTGCTATTCCCTCAGCAACATCTCAAGATTAACATCAACCTAACATCTGCAGGCTCATCACCAATGCTGCCGACTACAGTGGTAGAGCTATCAACAGAACTTCCATTATTAAAAGACAGTAAACAACTCAGAACATAGCTGCTGCAACTAATGATCAAATGTCAAAAACCTCCTGATGCAGTCCTCAGGGATGAAACATACAGTTAATAGTCTTCAGCACTCAGGTGAATGTATCTGCATTACTTTTGGCATTATAAAACACAAGGTTAGTCATCCTAAATGTGTTACCTCATACAGTGTCTGTTGCAATTATGCTCAAGGTACTTACTGCTGTACTTCAGCTCAGCAAAAATAAGTGCCTGGATTTCATGTGGGCTGGACAGAGTTGGGGTGATACCATCACTAGTCTATGTTTCAGGCCCATGGAGTGCTTATCCTCTGCAAAGCAAATCAGTCTATTCCTTCAATTCCATGCTCCATGGCAAGATAAATTGCAAACAATTTGATCAAGTTCCTCCTATCTCTTCACTCAATTATGATAGCTTTCTTCTTCTCCAATGCTAAATTTCTTGTTCCCTGTAATGTCAAATGTCAGAATAATAATTAGGTGTTTGCCAAGGACATGTAGTTCATTCTGATCATCAGATGCGCACCTGAGATTTTCAAACAAAGGGCGATAAACCTGTGGCACTCTCTTCTGTAAGAAACAGAAGATCCTGGCCCAGTTAATACTTTAAAATCTAAGATCAACTGATATTTTCTAGCCAAGCATATAATGGGATGTGGAGCCAAAGAGACAGATGAAGTGTGAGGTAGAGAGGCCAATGAAGAGATGTGGATGGATGAAGTTAGATTTTGGTAGATAGAGACGAGAGTCGATCGTTTAAATTAAGTTTTATTCGCAAAACGGTTAAATTGACGATGCGTCTCACACAACAAACAAAACAGGTCCAGTCACAACAGTGGTCTAGAGCGACTGAAGGGGCATCGCCCAGAAAGCGCGCGAAACGCAACCCCTCCCTAGTGTCACATGCCCGAGGCACCCGACCGCAGAGTTAGACTACCTGCGAGCACCAGCTGGTGCCGCTACATGGCTCCCCCCCCAGAATCCGAGGTACGGAACCGAGCAGGGACCCGGATGATACGTCCGGAACGCGTGGTTCTCGCAAGCGGGGCGGGTGTAACAGTAGGGGCCGGCAAAACAGGGCCGGTAGGACGCAAGGGCCGCAAAAGTGGGACGGTCGTAACAATGAGGGCCGGCGGAACAAAACCGGAAACAGATGTGCTCAACATGGGCAGAACGGCCGGTGGACGACCCCTACGTCGCAGTGGAGCAACGACCATCCACGTGGGCAGGCTTGAGACGACCGATGGAGACGAACTACTGCCAGCCACCCGGAAAGGCCCTTCATAGACCCGCTGCTGTGGTGAGCGGTGAACGTCCCTGCGGATGAAAACATAGGCACACTGTTGTCACACCGCGGGCACATGCACCGCGGACGAACCATGCCTGGAAGTGGGAACGGGAGCCAACATTCAGGAAGGCCGGCCAGCAACGCTGGGGCCGAATCCTCCTGACCCCGGGCGGCAGGCAGGAAATCCCCAGGCACCCACAAGGCTGAGTAATACACGAGCTCAGCCGAGGAAGCAGCCAAATCCTCCTTCGGCGTGGTACGGATACCCAGGAAGACCCAGGACAGCTAGTCCACCCAGTCCGTACCCATAAGCCGGGCCTTCAGCGCCGACTTAAGGTGCCGATGGAACCTTTCAACCAGCCCATTAGCCTGCGGCTGATAGGCAGTCGTCTGGTGCAGCCGGGCGCCGTAGAGCTGTGCCAGGGCCGACCACAAGGAAGAGGTGAATTGGGCCCCATGGTCCGTGATGATGTCGGACGGCACCCCGAACCGGGCGATCCAGTGCTGGCGGTGCGGTAGTCCACCATACTGGTATCGGCCTGCTGCGCTGTTGCCAGCTCGCTGTAGTCGACGCAGTGGTCTAGAGGCGATATGGAGGAAATGGCGGGGCGGGACAAGGCGTCGGCCATGACGTTAAGCTTCCCGGCTACATGACGGCTATCTGATGTAAATTCAGAGACGTAGGCAAGGTGCCGCTGCTGTCGGGCGGACCACGGATCCGCGAACTTACTGAGGGCGAAAGTAAGGGATTTGTGAACCGTGAACACGGTGAACATGCGACCCTCGAGGAAATACCTGAAATGCCTGACGGCCAGGTAAAGCGGCAGGAGCTCTTGGTCGAAAGCGCTGTATTTGCGCTGGAGCCCGCAGCTGCTGGCTGAAAAACGGCAACGGCTGCCAGTGTCCGTCAACGAGCTGCTCCAGAACTGCACCAACAGCAGCATCTGAGGCGTCAACGGTGAGCGCTGTGGGAGCAGACACGCGCGGGTGCACCAGCATGGTGGCAACAGCCAACGCTGCCTTGGCACCTTCAAACGCCGCGTCCGCCTCAGCGGACCACACAAGGTCCTCCAGTTTGCCCGCATGCACCGCGGGGCCCTGGGTGGGGATGTGGAGTACGACCCCATGCAGGGGAGCCGCCCCGCTGAAATGGGGTGTAAGGAGCTCGGAAAAATCAGGGAGCAGGGCGGCGTACGGGCCCTCGACCCCGGTGACGGCGTCAAGCTGCGGGACAGGTGGGGACGGGCTGCGCGGGTGGGTTGTCCGACGGCGGAATCATGCGACCGCCCCGTAAATCGATGCGGAGGGAGAAAGCGCGTAGGAAATCGGCTCCCAAGAGCGGCTGGGTAACGTACGCGATGATAAATTTCCATCTGTATGGGCGGGAGTCGAAAGTGACGGTAAGGTTCCACGTACTGTATGTTCGTATGTCTCTCCCGTTAATGGCCGAGATGATGGGACCTTCTTACCAGCACGGGTATCACGGCCGGTTAGGGCAGTATGCTGGTGATCGCGCCAGAGTCCACCAGGAAAATGCAGCCGGAATGGCTGTCGCGGACGTAGAGGCGTTCGTTCTGGCCGATCGCGATCGCCTCTACAGATGATCGGCTGAGACATTTCCCTGAAACATGCAGGGCTTGCGGCAGCGCCGAGCCTCCGCGCCAAAGCGGAGGTGGTAGTAGCACCAACGGTGCCTACCACGAGTCTCGGGACGCTGCTGCGGCTCTTCAGTGGAAGCTGAGAGCGTGCCTTCCTCGCGGAGCTGCCGAGGCGAAAGGCGCGCTAGTGTGGGCACGTGATCAATGCCGCAGATATCCTGATGCCTGGTCATCCAGAGCTCATCAGCCCGTTCTGCGAGCTGCTGGGGATCGTTGAAATCCGCGCCAGCGAGCATTAGACGGACATCATTGGGCATCTGTTCCAGAAAAGCCTGCCCGAACAACAGGCACGGGCGGATGGCCATCAATCTCCCAAGCCGTCCATGTGAAGGATGCGGGTGGCACGGTCCCGGCGGCTGAGTCCGAAGGTGTGCAAAAGGAGGGCCTTGAGTCCGTCGTACTTGGCAGTTGCGGGTAGGTCCCGAAGGTAAGGCAATAGACGGGAGGCGGACTCCTGCAGCAGGACTCCCACCACGTGGAAGTATCTCGTCTCAGCTGCCAGTATGTGGTGCAGATGAAACTGCGCTTCAACATAGGCGAACCACACCTGAGGTTGCTCGGGCCAAAACGCAGGCAGTTTCAGGCTGACTGCGTTCTGATGGGCATTGGAAGCGCCAGCGGGAAGATGATTATCTTGCATGTCGTCGTCCAATCTTCGGATGGACGCGTCGGGGTCACCAATTTGGCGGATAGAGACGAGAGTCGATCATTTAAATTAAGTTTTATTCGCAAAACGGTTAAACTGACGATGCGTCTCACACAACCAACAAAACAGGTCCAGCCACAACGGTGGTCTAGAGCGACTGAAGAGCTAGAAAACGCACGAAACACAACCTCTCCACAGTGTCACATGCCCGAGGCACCCGACCGCAGGGTTCGACTACCAGCGAGCACCAGCAGGTGCCGCTACATGCCCCCCCCCCCCAGAACCCAAGGTACGGAACCGAGCAGGGACCCGATGATACGTTCAGCTCAGGTTTACCTCAAATAATGGTGAATGGGCTCAAAGAGATTCATCCCGAGTGGCCTGCTCCTGTCTCCATTCTTCCAGTTAGAGATGTATATTGAACTATGCTATGAACTAACGCCATCAGCATAGCCATTTTCAGGGTTAGCTGTTCCAGAGTGAGGGATCTGGCTGGTGGCCATCCCCTTAGGTATGTCAGGACAACACTGACATCCCAGATCTTGGTGTACCTAGGCCTAGGGAGGTTTGTATTGAAGATCCGTCTCATTAATTTGGCCACCAGCGGATGAGACCCTATGGCCTGTTGTCCTGGTGCCTGCCTCAGATAGGCTGACAGTGCACTTCTAGCACAATTGATAGTGCTATAGCTCAGACCTTCATCGTGGTGAAGGCTGGTCAGGAACTCCAGTACATTAGTTATGGTAGTTGATCTGTATGTTGTCCCTGTTCTTGAGCAGTATGTTTCCCTTTTTCTGATACTGGAGAGATATTGTTTCTTGGTGGAAAGTCGGTGAGATGCTGTCATCATGTCCATGGTCCTATTTGACAATCCCAGGTCCAGTAAAGGTCTTTTTAGAATCTGCAACCCAACAGGTTTATTCTGTCATGGCATGGGTGACTTTCGCCTGAGACAGGGTGGATCAGTAGATCAGGTCCGCTGGGAATGGTCATGGGTGGTTCAATGACCCTGTCAAGGACCACTGGGAACCATGGCTGTGTAGGCCAGTCAGGTACTACCAAAATACCTGAAGCAGAGTCCATCTGTATTTTGCGTAGTACCCGACTGATGAGGCAGAAGGGGAAAAGGCATGGAAAAAATAGTTCCCCCAGTTCAGCGAGAATGCATCCATCGCCGCTGCCTCAGGATCTGGTTCCCAAGCGACATATGTTGGTTCCTGGTAATTCAGTCGGGATGCAAAGAGATCGATATCTGGCGTTCCATATTGCTTTGTAATTTCAGCAAATGCTTTGGAGTTTAACATCCATTCGGTGTTATCATTGAATTTTTGTGACCTGGTGTCTGCCACTGTATTTAGCTTACCTGGTAGGTAAGTTGCTGATAGCCAAATATGTTTGTCGACACACCATTGCCAGATTGTGTTGACCAGATTATCACATGATATCAATTTTATCCCGCCCATATGGTTAATATAGGCCACCACTGTGGTATTGTCAATCTGTAAGCGGACATGCAAATGGTGCATAATTGAACAATAAGCTTTTAACCCATAGAACGCACCCAACATTTCCAAATAGTTTATACCCAGTGTCTGTAGTAGTGATGATTCTAGATTATTCCATCTACCACCTGTACTGGACATAGTATTAGTTGCTCCCCAGCCTTGAGCACTAGCATCTGTTTGAATTGTTAATGTTGGATTATTGATGATGATGGGACTGGAACTATGCCAAATGTTCTCTTTCCACCATTGTAACTCTGATATTGCTTCGAATGGTAATTTCATGGTTCGGTCAAAATGACCTGCATGTTGTTTTAACGCTTGCACCTTTGCTCTTTGTAAGTTTTGATAATGCAAAGGTCCAAACTGGAAGTGCTGCTACTAATTTCCCAATTACTCTTGCCACTTGTCGAATGGTTAGTTGATTGTTAACCATTAATTTGTTACAGGCTTGTGCCAATTCTGCTGATTTTTCTTTTGGCAACGTTACAGACATGTGGACTGAGTTAATTGTGAATCCCAGATAGTCCATAGTTGTGGATGGCGTCAACTTAGATTTATCTGGATGTATGACAAATCCCAATGTTTCAAATAAATGTTTAGTAGCTAATACTGCTGAATTAGCTAATTCCATGGTTTTGCCTATTATCAAAATATCATCAAGATATGCCGTGACAATATGTTTTTGTTTTCTTAGTATTGCCAAGGCTGGTTTTAATATCTTGGTAAACAGTCTTGGGGCTGATGTTAGATCATTAGGCAACGATTTGTACTGCCCCCTGTACATAGTTGCCCCATCCAGTTAAATTTTAGGCATCAACGATGATCCTTATGAATGGGTACTGAATAGTATGCATCTTTTAAGTCGTTGCTTGCCATAAAGTATCCTTTGGAAATCAATTGTTTGGCAGTTACAAATGTTTCCATTTTAAAGTGTATATACCTAACAAAAGTATTCAACGTGGTTACGTCAATGATGATGCGACATCCACCATCTTTTTTGGTTTTGGTAAATATATTTGATACGAATTCCAAAGTTTCATGTTTAGATTTCTCTATGATTCCCTTTGTATGTAACCTCACCAGTTCTGCTTGTCCCTCGCGTTTTTCTTTTAGTGAGAGGGTAAATACCCTTTGGGGTGCATGCTGAACTGGTGGCATACTTTCTTGAATAAATTCAATTTGATATCCTTGAATACTTTTTAGTATATAATTGTCAAGTGTGATAGTCCTCCATGCTTCCAAAAACAGGAGAACCCTCACCCCTGTTAGCAAAGGTCCCCCACCTTTTATGTACTGGTAGGAATCAGACCCACCTACCTCCATTGTTATTGGTAGAATGTTCACTTCTTGGGCTTCTGGTTCCTTGTCTGTCAGGGTGGTGCTGTGTGGGGGTGGCGCATCTTCCATGGGGCCCGCTCTGGGCCCTGTCCTAAAAAGGACCTCCGGGGATGATGTGCGGGCCCCGAGCTTTCACCAGTACCATGAAGTAAACGCCTACTGGTGGATGCGTAGGGGTACTGCCGTCTGGGTTGCGTGGTTTTGCTCGTTCCGGGGCCTGCCCTCATGAGTCCAATTGCCTTGGACTCTTCATCCAGATCTTTGACTTGCTTTGGTAGGTCTTTGCCAAATAGCAGGATCTGTGGCTCTGAGGTTGGCGTTCTACACAGTCCTGCGAATTTTGGGTGGAGGGCAGGTCTTATGGCCTCCTTCCGGAGGTTGTTGATCTCATACTGTGTGTTGCACAGCAGAGCCAGGGTGTCCTGTTGATTGGTTGTCATGTCAACCCCGTCCACGGAACGAGCATATGAAGTGATAGCCGACGTCAGGAGCTTCAGTATTTTTTGCAATTTGAGTTCTTGGGTTCTGATACCCTGCCCAATGTACCCCCAGATTTGACTGTTAACGGCAGGTACATTGAGCGAAATGCAATTTTCGGGAGGCGTGTAAAGATCCAAGATTGACTACCTGTTCTTGGAGTGGTTTAAAGGACAGGTAGTCAATACTGGCCGCCAGTTTGGGCTGTAACGGCCGTCCCGCTCGTGATGTTGCCACGTAGTGGTTCACCACTCCCAGCAGCTCTTCCTGATCCTGTACCCCCAGCACACTGCCATGTTCTTCAGCCAGTGACCCCTGTTCTTGACCAGCCCAGTCCTGGTCGCCAACGCTCCCCTCTGCTGAGGGTGATGCGATGGCCAATGCTTGGTAATGCACTGGAGCGGGAGTGCTTGTGCTCCCTTGGCGAGCTTGCCCCATCTCCCGGTGCAAGTCTCGCTGGAGCATTTGTCTGGTCACCTCTGCCGCTCTCGGGCGGTGAGTCTTCCGCACCGGACTCATCCGAGTAAACCGGCCGGTCCGACTTCCGTTTAGCCTTGCCTCCAGCCTGCTGCGGTTGTTCGAGCTGTGGTGCTAGCGGCGCTGGGCTTGGCTGGACGGAAATATTGTCGGTGACTGAGGACCGCAGCATACGACCTTCTTTGGTTGTTTTCCCTTGTTCATTTTTCTGTAAAGGTAAAGCAGAACAAGGGTTCCAAAATACGACCTCAGAGTAAGTTTACTTACCTGGAGGTCCCGTTTTTAAACTTTTTGCGGGAGAGCTCGTCCTCCCGTCCATCGCTGTGGCACTGCGTGAGACGCTATGTCACGCTTGCGTGCTGGCGGGGTCTTCACGTAGTCACTCACGTGACTCGAAGTAAAATCTGTTATGGCTTCTGGGTCCTGCTATTAGTTACTTATATACTAGGCAGGTTAAGGCCAATTGAAATTTAAGGGCCAGAACTCCACTTTCAAAAGTGGCTTTGGATGCTAATCCAGCAACATGATACCAGTTTGCAACATCCTGCAACATAATTCACCCACAGCTTTTTTTTGTTGTCGTCTATTTGGTATTGCCATCACAAAGAACTGTTCCTGCACACAGAAGCCAGCACGTTTCCAATGTGCTCTTTTCCTATATTCCAGAAGTAAGCTCAAGATGATGTTTTGTCCAATTCCACTCCAGATCTTCTTTTCCATACTGACCCTTGACCTTATTCTCAAGCATTACATTTTATTCTAGATTAACGGTATTCCATTTCACCTAATCACCTTTAGTAGATTCATGATTCTTTTATATTAGTGTCTAACATTCTGTTATGGATGTCACAATCTCCTGCCACACAACACCAGCAATATGGAATCCATGCTGTTTAGTGAAGCAAAAACACATTTGCCATCTATTTCTTGCCTATCCACTCACACTTACTCTGATGGAATGTATGCTGTATGCTGCTCTGCTCTAGATTGACTACTAATTCACATTTAATTTATTACTAAGATCCCACCTGATACAATTTACAATTTTTTTAAAACAGTGAATTTATTTAATTAAATATTATGCACATATATACACACAATATGCAATTTACAGCAATTGTCTTTCCATAAAATTCTTTCCTGGTCGTGAACAATCCAAACATCTCTTATATAAAGAACAATACAACCTATGCAGCTATCTATGTAGAAGTCTTTCTCCGTGGCCCCTTGCATAGGACACACCTTGCTGAAGACCAAACATTGTCACATACAGTATCTCAGGTCCTTGAAATGCATGAGTTTGCAGCTCTCAATCATCGACAGTTCCCTTGGCCAGAAGTACTTTCTTTCCTCACCCCAAAATGGCTTGGCCAAGCACTATTTTAAGATTATGTCCCGATGTTGCCAATTCCTCTTCAGAAGAAAATTGTTTGTTTCTCCACCGCATCAGATCCCTTTATCACTTTAAAACCCTTAGTCATTCTCATCCCATTCAAACTCAAAAGATTACAAGGCAGGTTTGTGCAGCCTATCTCATTCAGTATTCAGTATTTACTTTATTGTCATTTCACTGAGTACTTACATACACAGAAGAAACAAAAAAATGTTTCTCATCAGTTCCTGTCAGTGCAGTTAATAAAAACAGAATAAATACATACAACTTTAAAATTAACATATCTAAAAAAAAATCTCATGATTTTGTCCTTAAGCATTCGTGTGTGAAATATATTGTAACACTCCGAAATCAGCATCTTTTTTCCTGAGCTGAATTGCACAAGCCAAATTCAATATGCCGAAGATTCTTTAAAAATATGAAAAGCTATTTGGTATAAACATGTCCACCCCTGTCCACCACACTTAACCAGGTGAATCCTGAGTTAATCCTTTTTATTTTGATGCCAATGCCATTTGAGAAAAAATCAGAATTTGCTCCACAGAGGCTATGCTCTGATCATTTTTGCCAATACCATTATTGATGGATGCATCTACAGCGCACATATTGGTGTTGAAGTCCTTTGCTTGGTTCTCCCATCAGTAGCCCCAGTTCAGCAGTTGTGTGCTTCAGATTCAGCTGGGAGTGAAATGATCGAACCACATAGTGATTGTAAGATCATTGAAATTCACTGTAAAGCTACAGAATTAAACACCTGGGCAATAAGGAGCTCATACAACGTGTATTTTATTTCAAGTTTCTTCCTGAACTATCCCTGGAACTTTCTCTCAACAATAGTGCAGGTCAGAGAACACGTAACAATCTTCCAACACCCTTGACAGGCTGACAGCTAAAAATTGGATTTATTATTTATTATTTATGATAGGTTCAGGTTTAGATTTATTATTGTCCAGTGTAGCAAGATACAGTGAAAAGCTTTTGTTTGTGCCTAATCCAGTGATATCAGATAATACTATACAGGAGAATACAATCAAGCCAAACTCAAGTACAAAATGTAGCTTGAAGAGACGGATACAGAGTTCCGAATACAGTTCTCAGAATAAAGTATTGGTATTGAAGACCCAACACCCATCCCCAAAGAACAGTTTATATCTTTCCTACACATTGTATTTCTTGAAGCAGTGCTCAATATGCAAGATTCATCAGCAGAGAATTGGGAAGGGGATTGTCAATCTCCTTATTCTAAGCTGCACTCAGGAGTGAGAATGCCTTCTAAGAACTGGATAAAGTATGTGCATGCATTCATATAATGTGGGGTGGCAATCCATACCTGCTATCGCATGTTCTAGAGAAAGTGAGTTCTTGGTCCAATGGCAAACATATTCAAGAAGACCAGGCAATGTGCATGGGTGTCTGTGTGTATGTGTGTGTATACACTCACACAAACATATGCACAGAACACAAAACATATTTAAAAAAGGCACTCTGATGACACAAGCTTATAAATCAATATACATGTATGATCTAGAAACATAGAAAAATAGGTGCAGGAGAGGGCCATTCTGCCCTTTGAGCCAGCACCGACATTCAATATGATCATATCTGACCATCTAAAATCAGTACCCCGTTCCTGCTTTTTCCCCATTTCCCCATTTTCCCACTTCAGGAGGGCGGGAAAACAACACCATACACCTCTGCACATCGATGGAGCTGATGTGGAAAGGGTCAGCAACGTGAAGTTCCTAGGACTCCACCTGTCAGATGACCTGATGTCCACAACCAACACCACAGCACTGGTCAAGAGAGCCCAGCAGCGACTACACCCTCTCCGAAGACTACGTAAAGCAGGTCTCCCCACTACACATCTACGAACTTTTTATAGGGGGACAATCGAGAGCACATTAACCAACGGCATCACTTCCTGGTTCGGGAGCTGCAAGGCGTACGAACGGCACCAACTTGACAGGATTGTGAAGACCGCCAGCAGGATTATTGGTGCTCCACTCCCTTTCTTGCTGGACATATACAGGAAGAGATGTATCAACAGAGCCATCTCCATCATCAAAGACCCCTACCACCCATCGCATCACATATTCTCCATCCTGCCATCTGGGAAGAGGTACAGGAGCATTAGCTGCAAAACCAGCAGGATGCTCCTCAGCTTCTTCCCGCAGGCTATAAGACTGATAAACGGACTTAGCCCCCTGCCAAAGTATCGCGCACCAACCATCAACCTGGACACACTGCAGCAGCTGTCGATCGGAACGCCTGTTGATGTTTAGTAGAGAGTAGAGTGTTTAATTTAATTTGTTCATGATATATGTTTTTTATTTCTAGTTATTTGTTGTTATTTGTACTGCACACTGAATGGACACTGGTTGAGCAACGTTTTTTTGTTTCCTCTGGGTATGTGAGTACTCAGGAAAATGACAATAAAGATATACTGATACTGATATTGATATCCCTTGATTCCTTTAGCCCTAAGAGCTAAATCTAACTCTCTCTTGAAAACAT
Source organism: Amblyraja radiata (assembly GCF_010909765.2). NCBI lineage: Eukaryota > Metazoa > Chordata > Chondrichthyes > Rajiformes > Rajidae > Amblyraja > Amblyraja radiata. Next base: position 27,863,277 of record NC_045961.1, read on the forward strand.
CCAGTGAATTGGCCTCCACTGCCTCTGTGGCAGAGAATTCCACAGATTCACAACTCTCTGCGAGAAAAGGTTTTTCGTCATCTCAGTCCTAAATGGTCTACCCCTTATTCTTAAACTGTGACCCCTGGTTCTGGACTTCCCCCAACATGGGGAACATTTTTCCTGCATCTAGCCTGTCCAATCTAAGAATGTTATACATTTCTATAAGATCCCTTCTCATCCTTCTAAATTCCAGTGAATAACTTGATCACACCCTTTTTCTCAGCCCCCTATCCTCAACTTTCTGCCCTAATCCACTGCCTCATTTGCCTCCCTCCTTTCAATGTTTCCCTCCCTTTCCCCATCTGCCTCCCTCAGTCTCCTTCCATTATCTGAATGGTGGCCGATTAGGAAAAGGGGAGATGCAACGAGAACTGGGTGTCATGGTACACCAGTCATTGAAAGTAGGAATGCAGGTGCAGCAGGCAGTGAAGAAAGCAAATGGTATGTTAGCATTCATAGCAAAAGGATTTGAGTATAAGAGCAGGGAGGTTCTACTGCAGTTGTACAGGGTCTTGGTGAGACCACACCTGGAGTATTGCGTACAGTTTTGGTCTCCTAATCTGAGGAAAGACATTCTTGCCATAGAGGGAGTACAGAGAAGGTTCACCAAACTGATTCCTGGGATGGCAGGACTTTCATATGAAGAAAGACTGGATAGACTCGGCTTGTACTCGCTAAAATTTAGAAGATTGAGGGGGGATCTTACAGAAACTTACAAAATTCTTAAGGGGTTGGACAGGCTAGATGCAGGAAGATTATTCCCGATGTTGGGGAAGTCCAGAACAAGGGGTCACAGTTTAAGGATAAGGGGGAAGGCTTTTAGGACCGAGATGAGAAAATCACAGAGAGTGGTGAATCTGTGGAATTCTCTGCAACAGAAGGTAGTTGAGGCCAGGTCATTGACTATATTTAAGAGGGAGTTAGATGTGGCCCTTGTGGCTAAAGGGATCAGGGGGTATGGAGAGAAGGCAGGTACAGGATACTGAGTTGGATGATCAGCCATGATCATATTGAATGACGGTGCAGGCTCGAAGGGCCAAATGGCCGACTCCTGCACCTATTGTCTATGTTTCTCAATACCCACATCTACACTGCCTCCCTCTTTGCTTTTTCCCGCTTCATCTTCCATATCCAACTATCCTCCCACTCTTTCCACACACAACCACACACTAACCCTATAAACTGAGGTGTTTTTAAATAGGGGGGCAGGGGGTGTCACTGGGCACAGGAAACAATGGGGTGAAACCCTGTGTATTAGCTTCACATGTCAGCTGGCAGAATCAAGTTTGTGTCTGGTTTAGAGTTTTCCAGCGAGATGAATCAGGACCAGTTTCCACAGCAGCAGAAGAGGAAGCTGGTGCTAGAGAATTCCTCAATATAAGTGCATCATTAGCCATTTCTTCAAAGTATAGACCAAGGTTTGACTCAATAGCACAAAGCTTTGGGTCACACTTGATTCACTGTCAAATGGCCTGGGTCCAATTACCCAGATACAAACATACAACTGTGCACTACTCCAATGATTCATTCGACAGTAGAATAAATACTTCACAATTGAATAAACGCTGGGTGGTAACAGTGGGTGGTAATCTGCAGCAGATTTCATTGCCTATGTTTCCACAGGTCTTAACAGGTTCCGGTGTCAACAGTAGAGACAGCACATCCTCCTGTCTGAGTGATTACCATTGTTCCGTCATCTATCGAGACTCTGTCCGTGGATAATGTTGCACACTCTCATTCAGGTCATGGATCCATGAAGCTGAACTGGATGGATGTTAGAAGAGTTGAGCATGGATGTGACAAAGATGTGGATGTGAGTTTGTGCAGGGACCAGGAAGAAGTGAGTTGATGTAACATAGTGGAATAAGGTAGAAAGTAGTGGGAAGAGAATAAACAGTGGCTGCCACTGAGTGTCTTTGGTTCATTAGCAGCGTTGATATTGGTTGATGAGCCCAGATGCAAGGTTACCCAAATGCAATATAAACATAAAGCATCTTGAAGTCAGATGCCGAGTTAGCCATAATGATTTTCTCTTTGTATGGAGGCTGAGCAACCAAATCTACCTCAATTGACCACAAAGGGATTTTGTCTTATTCTACCATTGCTTCCAATGTCAGTGAAGGTAGGCTGGGCAGTAACAAAAACACCAATGACAAGTTAAAACCCACTGTGCAGGTGCCGTTGTATTTTTCTACCCTTCTGACTGCTTTGGAATTTGTTGTACAATATAAACACAGCACGACGGGTCGAGGTCACCTCTCTCACTTCATTCTGTTACTTTCTTTGGTGTAATTTGGTTTGTAAAACTTCACAATCCTTTTATCAATCTTGTTAGAGTTTGCTTAATGTAGTGACATTCACCTTACTTAATGTTTCAAGCACCAAAAGTCTGCCAATTCAAAATGTTTATTTGTTTTACATGCATTCCAAGCTCCATCTGCTTAAATTATGGATGGCTTGAGAGAATCGTGCCTGTGTACTCTGGCCACCTGCAGCCTGACTCTCCCCTCTGCAACCCCCACCCGGACAACTCAACCTAATAAATGACAGATGTGAAATACTTATTGCTACTTCCATCACTCCAGCTGACCTGAAGGAGGCTGAACATTGTCTGCTGGGTTGGGAATCAGTCTAGAGTTGTATTAAATATTGCATTTTTTGAAAAATCAATCCCAATGCAGAAATTAATATATACTTTTCTATCAGTGGAATAGTAAATATTAATCAGTGAAATACTTTTAATATCACAGTCTGGCAAATAGAGTTTGATTTTCCTCATAGGCACAGTGTGTTCAATTCATTTTGTTTCCCCAGAGTCTGATACTCTGCATGTGGGAAGTGTCCTATTTAATTGACCCAGTGGTCTGGAGGGCTGCTCCTGCTGCAGCTACTTGGTGTGACAGGTGCTTTATGCTAAAGTGTTATGTAAATAGCATTCAAACCCATTGAAATCTATAAATAGATTAATACCATTCAGTATTACTTAATCCAAAGTTCTGCGCAGACTTGCTCTGGAGCGGTGTCTGTAAAATTTTTACGTAAGAAATGACGAAATCCAAAACAACCACAAATTGTCATTCAACACCAACAACTGAAGCATGCTGTGGTAAAATGAGCCCAGCAAGTGCCACACTATTGTACTTCTCTCCCACATTAACATCTGAGGGCTGCCTGTGCATTTTCGCTCACAAATAAATGATTGAAAAAAATGGCAACTGAATACCGAGTTACTAGGAACAAAATCAATTCAAGTTTGCGGAGATTTTTTTATTGACAATGTGGGTTTCGTAATAACGGTACCACCAAACTCATTTGCACAAAATGTGTTTCACTGAGGCCAAAGCTTTTTATATTTTAACTTTTGTCCTTTGTCTTCTGAAATTTCTGTGCGCTCATACTCAAGGCTGAGCTATTGCTATTGAACAAAGGCCCATCACCTGTTGCTGCGAAAATGTCCCATGTGAGAAATTCACATTAACACCAGGATTGGGCATGGCAGTGATGCCCACACAATCAGATTGTTCGCTGACACTCACCCAGACTCAGACATGAAGGAAAACAATTTGGAAAAGGTCCTAGAGGACTGCCACCATCAGCGGAACCATACCCATTGGAATACACTTCATGAGAACATAAATATTAGAAAATAAATTTCAAGGAGAAAAAAAATTCTAATAATATCAGGGCTCGCAATCTTACTGATCTCAATGCTGTTGTGAGAATTGTATGAATTAAAGGGTATTGCCATCTGAATTAAAAGGGTATTGCCATTCAAACTTTTTAACTTCAAGCCAACAAGTAATGACTGGCGGCCACTATTCGTATACACTGCACAATGTATCACGTCACTAACTTGACCCACCAAAAACAAGCTCTATCACTTATGCAGCATACACGCCTTAAATAGGTTTGTCCTCATGCGCACTGCATATTCTAAGCTATACATCCACATCCAACAAGCTGGATACACTACCTGCTATTCAACTGCAAGAGGCATATCACTCAAATATGCTGCACATCAATCACTGACACATATGCCTCACTCTTGCAGGGAGAGTGCATTGTTGCAAACGGTAGAGTTTAACCAGCAGGAAACAAGTGTGACTGCATGATCTTAGCCACATGGAGAAGATAGTGCTCCCTCTCACTAGAGCACCTTTGCTAAGGGCAAATCCAGTGGTGGGGCTGAATATAGATTATTTATCTTAATATCTTCACATTTTAGGATCTTAGCATCACTGTGGAGGACAGGATTTACTAACCATCCTCTATTACGATTGAGAAGGTGGTGATGGGCCACATTCATGAACTGCAACAGCTCGGGTGTAGGTACCCCTAGTAGTGTGAGGTGTGACTTGATATGTGACAAGATATGTGACTTGAATGGGACCATGCAGATGATGGTTGGGAGCCTTCTTCAGACTGAAATTGACCTCCGACAAAGTCTGAAGAAGGGTCCCAACCATCACCTGCGTGGTCGCATTCAAGTCACATATCTTGCAGAGGTGGAAATATATATCGCTATTCCTTAACCATCACTGGATCTAACTCCTTACCCAACAGTACTGCATTGGAGTACTTCCACCCAAAAGACTGCAGGGACTTGTTAATGCAAAGGCCAGCATCCTGGAGGAAAGGTTTTCCTGTGAGTTCTGCTGCAAAGTACTTAAAATGCTCAAAGGATTGGAAGAACAGTAATGGGTATGCACAAAAGTGGTTTGCTTCATTGCCAGATCTGCTGGAAAGTCTCCTTGCAATGTTGATGATCTAGAGAAATCTGGTACTGAATTTACACAGAGTTGGGAGTTCTTTCCTTGGATCAGAAAATTGGTGCCCAACCCTCTATGAAGCCAACCGTGATACAATGTCTGATGGTCAATGCTTCAGCTTCCATTACAACACAATTAGAAGCCACCCAGCACCTGGGAGCTGCAAGGAAAATCAACATTTGTTAAGCAAATTTTGCTTGCTGCAATGCAAACTCAGCTATTATGTTTACAGATCGGAGTGTTCATAGAGGTTGCATGGTATGCCTGTAGCAATATATATTTTAATCTGTAACATGAATGAATGTCAGTGACATTCACTGTGGAGTACAAAGTGCCTGCCCTCTCTCAATATTAGAATATGGGTTAGAACGTAATCCTTGTAAACTCATGTGTTCATTCCATTTTTTACTCTCTCACAAGAGAGAAGTGAAGGAAATTATCTCTCATGCAGAGAGCAATAGTTGATAGCAAACTGTGAGATATTATAAACATCTATAGTTCCAGTGAGGGTAGAGTATGTGCCATAGACATCTCCCTACCGTTTCTAGACCTCACTATCTCCATCGCAGGTAGACTACTGACCGACATCTACTACAAATCCACTGACTCCCATGGCTATCTGGACTACACTTCTTCCCACCCTGCTTCCTGTAAGGATTCTATCCCCTGCACCCAGAATGAGGTGATCCAAACCAAGGCAACAGAGATGTCTCCATTCTTCAGGGAACAGGGTTTCCCCTCTTTCACTATAGATGAGGCTCTCACCAGGGTCTCCTCTATATCCCGTAGCTCCGCTCTCGCTCCCCATCCCCCCACTTGTAACAAGGACAGAGTTCCCCTTGTCCTCACCTTCCATCCTACCAGCCAACACATACAACAGATAATCTTCCGACATTTTCGCCACCTCCAACGGGATCCCACCACTGGCCACATCTTCCCATCTCCTCCCCTTTCGACTTTCCGCAGAGACCGCTCCCTCCGTAACTCCCTGGTCAATTCGTCCCTTCCCACCCAAACCACCCCTTCCCCTGGTAATTTCCATTGCAACCACATGAAATGGTATACTTGTCACTTTACCTCCCCCCTTGACTCCAATCAAGGACCCAAGCAGTCTTTCCAGTTGAGGCAGAGGTTCACCTGCACCTCCTCCAATCTCATCTATTGCATCCGCTGCTCTAGGTATCAACTGCTCTATATCAGTGAGACCAAGCGCAGGCTTGGCGATCGCTTCGCCCAACACCTCCGCACAGTTCGCTTTAACCAACCTGACCTCCCGGTGGCTCAGCACTTCAACTCCCCTTCCCATTCCGAATCCGACCTTTCTGTCCTGGGCCTCCTCCATGGCCACAGTCAGACCCACCGCAAATTGGAGGAGCAGCACCTCATATTTTGCTTGGGTAGTTTACACCCCAGCGGTATGAACATTGACTTCTACAATTTCAGATAGTCCTTGCTTTCTCCCTCCTTCCCCTCCCATTCCCAGCTCTCCCACAGCCCACTGTCTCCGCCTCTTCATTTCTTCTTCCCGCTTCCCCCCCGCCCCCACATCAGCCTGAAGAAGGGTCTCGACCCGAAACGTCACCTATTCCTTCGCTCCATAGATGCTGCCTCACCGGCTGAGTTTCTCCAGCATTTTTGTCTGCCATAGACAAGATACAGTCCAACAACTTGTTGACAATTCTCTGACTATACTTTTCAATACTTGCTCCTTCTATTATCTAGAAGACAAGAGCAGCAGGTGTAAAGGAGCTCCAGCAAATCCAAATTTGTTTACAGCAAAAATAAAACTGCTGGAGGTATTCAGCAAATAAGGCAGTATCTGTGGAGGGAAATGGACAGACAACATCTTGGACTGGGACCCTTCTTCAAGACAGGAGAAGAGGCGGGATAGCTGGTAGAAAGAGGTGAGAGTTGGGCGATGAACAGAAGGATGAGGAGGAGGAGAGGAACACGTTGACAGTTGCCTAGACTACAGCTCCTCCCACACTTTGTTTTGCATGGGCATCGTCCATGTGGATTTCTTTGCCACAAAAGGCGGTGGAGGCAGAGATAGATAGATTGTTGATTAGTACAGGTGACAGAGGCTATGGGAAGAAGGCAGGAGAATGGGGTTAGGAGGGAGAGATAGATCAGCCATGATTGAATGTAGACTTGATAGGCTGAATAGCCTAATTCTGCTCCTATCACATGATCTTATGATCCCTGATAGCATGAACGTTAAATTCTCCAGTGTCAGATAAAACCCCTCTTCTCTCTCCTACTGATCTACCCATGTCATTCCCACTCAGGCCTTTCTTTCCACTCCCCCAGACCCCACTGCCCATCTCCCCTTATTCCACTCCTCCAACTCTTCTACAGAGCAGATATTCTGCAGAAGCAAAAAGAAGAAACACACATTGTACAAAGAAACAAAAGAGAAACAAAGTTTGGTTTTAAAGCCTTCTACAGAATGTTCAGCAATTATTTGTTTGTGTTAGGGGCAAGAATGTAGAGATATAATAAAATCAGTGGGGATTTAACCAGCCATGTTAGTACATAGCAATTGGAATACAGACAGACCCAAAAGGTTCGTCAAGTATGGATTGCCAGATATCTTTAAATTATGTGTGGTCCATAAATCCATGCCATAGTAATCAGTTTTTGCATCAATATGAGGGATAATTCCCTGTTTGCATCCACCCCTTCTTCCTCCTCTGTTGGCAAAATCACAGACATGCTTTTCAGAACATTGTGGCCGCTTTAGTTTCCCTCCAAAACAGTTTTTTCTGCAAAACACAAAGCAATTTCTCAGGCTGAGGAATAAAACTCATCCTAAATGCACACTCTTCCCTCGTACTTTTGCAACCGGCTGATTATTAATTCCTTTGAGAATTTAAGCAGAAGTGTGGGTGGTGCACTTCGTTCTGCAGTGGTGTAGATGGAGGAGATGAGTTTTAGTCTGGGTTTCCCAATAGCCAACTGCAACAGGTATGTTTTACTTCTCGAACCAGTCATGATATTTGCCAGAGTCGGCAAAGATGTCTGATGGCTGAGAATCAGTTAACCGTTGATCAGGCAACAATATACTCACTGATGATTGGATTGCTGGAGTAGATTTAAATGGCTATGGTAAATCTCAAAAGACATGCACAGTAGTTGAGCAAATTGAACAATAAAACATGTGCACCCTCTGGTTAGGGGTCAGTTGGCGCTGTGCTTGTGTCCTTCATTCACAGGAATTCCTATTCTTTCTATAGAAGAATGTACTAGCTTCCTACTGGCTTACAGCGAATGCAGCACTGGAGACCTGGGTTCCATCCCGACTACGGAGTTTGTACTTTCTCCCCATGACCTGCGTGTGTTTTCTCCGAGACCTTCGGTTTCCTCCCACACTCCAAAGACGTACAGGTATGTAGGTTAACTGGCTTGGTAAACGTAAACATTGTCCCTAGTGGGTGTAGGATAGTACAGGGATCGCTGGTCTGCGCGGACCCGGTGGGTGAAGGGCCTGTTTCCGCACTGTATCTCTAAAACTAAATTAAAACTAAAATCCATTGACAGGCCTGATGGAATGTCTATGGTTAGCACTGTCTGCACTGCTGATAGCAGGAATGTAGTTGTTCAGATCAAAACATGACAAAGAAGCAACAAACCACCAAAAATATATTCACTCTTTTGCAGAAATGCAAGGTAACAAAAAACATCAGATGGCAAATCTTATTAGGCAGCTAGTTTTAAGTGGTGTAAGGCGTCATTCTTTATCTCTTCATCATATGATAGTGGTAGAATGTACAAGTTGTTGTCTAGACTTTGGAGTATCGTTATGGTGGCTGTGGCAATGTCACCCATGTGGCGGTTTGGTCACATCTTCATGTTTTTCCTGGCGTTCAACAAATATTACATCAAGGTGCAGAAACAATCCAGATTTCTTCATAGGTACTACCTTGAGTTCATATATCCTGGCATCTGCTTGCAGAAAGTGATGTCCAGTTTATGCATTGTAACTTATTGAGGGGAATACTAATAGTAATGTTTAGACCTGTGATGTAGAAGGCAGAGAATGCTTGTGGAAAGTTGTTTTACGGACTGGAGTGGTGTGCCTCAGGAGTCAGTGTTGAACCCGTTGTTGTTTGGCATCTACTTCAAAGATTTGAATGTGAATGTACAAAGGCATGGATAGTAAATTTGCAGATGGTGGTATTTTAAACAGTGTTTATCAAGTTTTACAGCAGGATCTTGATCAGCTAGGTAAGTGGGCTGAACGATGGAAAATTGAGTTTAATTCAGCTAAGTGCAAGGTGTTATACTTTTGGAACTCAAATTAGGATAGGACTTTATCAGTAATTAGGAAGGCCCTTGGGAGTGTTGTAGAACAAAGGGGCCTTGAAATATAACTATACAGTTCCCTGAAAGTGATGTCACAGATGCACAGGGTGATGAAGAATGTTTAGGCACTTATCAGTAAGGCACACATACACATGTCGTAGTTATGTGTCAATGTTTGAAGGTTATGTTGCAGTTGCATAAGAGGCTGCACTTGGAATATTGTGCTCAGTTTTAGTAACCCTACTATAGGAAAGATGCTATTAAAATGGAAAAAGTGCATAAAAGATTTACAGAATGTTGCCAGGACGTGAGGGCTTTATAGGGAGAGATTGTTCAGTGTGGGACAATGTTCCTTCAATAGAAGCCTATACAGTTGTGTATAAACATGAAGGGCAATGGTAAGATGATTGTACAATGTTATTTATTAGAGTTGGGGAATCGGGAACTAGAAGTCATAGATTTAAAGAGGAGAACTTATTAGATTTATTAGGAACCCGAGGGGCATTGTTATCACACAGAGGATGGAACAAGCTGCCAGAAAATGTGGTTGATGGTACAATGACAGCATTTAAAAGACATTTGTTCAGTACATGAATAGGAAAGGTAAACTAACTTTCAAACTAAACTAACTACTAGGGAATCTGCGCGAGAATCCGAGCTGCAAACACGCCTCAGATTATGTATAAATCCCACCCACATAATTACAGGCAGATAAAATGTAAAGGTAACTGGTTATAGTTATAACATACTGAGTTAAGCTAAATGGCTACTACAGTGATTATGGCAGAACTTGTCTGGGGGATGTCAATCACAAAGATGTGGAAGAATGACTGTGACCAACACCGATCTCTGTAGATCATTAACTTCATTAACCTCATTGACTTCATTAACCTCATGGATATGGAATTAATAATGGGAAATTGTAATCGTGATGAGGTATAATATTTGTTTGTATTGGACACTTTAATCATCAGTCCCTTTCATGACATTGTTTCATTATCCAATTAAGGTAGAATGGAAGCCACCATTCTTCTACCAGCATTGGGCACATACTTCAATAAAAGCGGTGAGGTATAAGGCCTGGTTGCTGTAACCACAGCAAGACCTGAAACCATCAAGATTGTCTGTTGTTGTGATGTTACAGAAGATTGAGCGGGGATCTTATGCAAACGTACAAAATTCTTAAGGGGTTGGACAGGCTAGATGCAGGAAGATTGTTCCCGATGTTGGGGAAGTCCAGAACAAGGGGTCACAGTTTAAGGATAAGGGTCTTTCAGGACCGAGATGAGAAAATAGCATTTTTCACACAGAGTGGTGAATCTGTGGAATTCTCTGCCACAGAAGGTAGATGAGGCCAGATCATTGGCTATATTTAAGAGGGAGTTAGATGTGGCCCTTGTGGCTAAAGGGATCAGAGGGTATGGAGAGAAGGCAGGTACAGGATACTGGGTTGGATGATCAGCCATGATCATATTGAATGGCGGTGCAGGCTCGAAGGGCCGAATGGCCTACTCCTGCACCTATTTTCTATGTTTCTATGTTTCTATGATAAATGCATAGTTGCAGAGACTAGCTGAGATTAAATGGGAAGCTAAGAGGGTTGTCCAGTTCCAGTTTGGTTGTTCATCAGTGAGGCACCTTTTCCACCAAAATATACTCCAAATATCTTGACTAAATGAGTCATGCTGGTTTGGCATTCAGGCAACTGGTTTTAGACAGAGCTTTGCCTGGAATTGGATTTCCCGCTCCAGAAATGATTCTTCCACGTGGTATCAATGCAAATCAATTTGTGACTACTCATGTAGTGACTTCCACTTTGCTTTACTTCAGACTCACATCATAGAAACAAAGAAGATCTTAATCCTGTTGGAAAATATAGGTCCACGCTATTTTCCATTCTACTTTCCTTGCACTTGTATCAAGTGTTTTCAAAATATTTGTTCAACTTTGTCTTGAAGTGATATAAGCAACTTCTTCTACATTCTTTATTGCAACATCAATGATTGTATTTACCAAACAAAAAACTGTTCAGCTGATTTTCTGCTTCCAGTTCTACACTGCATGTTGGTGCAAAGTAACTTAATTCAAACTGATGTTAATCTTCCGAAGTTATCTTTGAATCGTTGTAACGTGTGTGCTCCAAATTAATAGTTGTAATGTGAACAATACCTGGCTTGTCCTGGGGTAAAAGTGCAGTGATTGGAGCAAGCAGATGAGCCTGCCTTTCGTTCCCCACTTGGTGATTTCAGATGCAGATTTATGCTGTGCTAAGAGGTAAGGTGCTTCCTCGCCGATGGTAACTGGTTATTCATCACACTGGGTCGTTGACAGACGGTCTTCATTGACTGCGACAGCACGGATTGCCAGTGGCTGTGACTCGAATGAACGGTGAAACAGTAACCAAACAACGACAACAACAAAAAACATATTAAAGGGAGTTCTTTGATTATACTTCCTTTTAGCCAGAATGGACTCACGCACCCGAGTGAGAGGCCTGTATTGTAATATGAAGCATCTGAGGCATAAGACTGTTGCTGGACTCTGGATTTATAGCACAGTCTTTTCAACACATGTGTGTCCATGCATTTCTCCAATCGCACAGGACAAAGACAAAACTTCCTCTGATTTGGCCGAGGAGTTAGTGGAATTAGATTCACTTCAGAGGAACAGAAGCGTTTCCATTCAATAAGTTTCTCAATCCACAAAAAGCTCGCCAAATTGTGGAGAAACTTAAAGGAAAGCTGGAAGAATCGGTCCCGAGAGCGGCCCTGCCGATCAGACTCTCCGTGCAGTTGCAGCGAGCGAAGCTTTAACGCTTTATTTATAGGCTGACTTTTCTTTTCAATGAATCAGTCGCCTTTACCCCCACCCCCCCAAAAAAATAAAATAAACAAATCTGCCGCTTCGCCCATTTTGTTTGCGTTTGGAGACTGTGGTTTTATTTTCCTTTCCATTCCCTTGTTTACTCAGGCAGTGGCGGTATCGTTCCGCTAGTCTGTGGAGGGAAGCGCCTCCTCGCTTGCTCTCTCTCTCACACACACACACACACACAATGTGATGTGAGGAGAGGAGAGGAGAGGAGAGCGGGCTCGGTGCTTGGAGGCTGCAGACAGCGGCGGCGGCAGCGGCAGTAGCCCGGAGAGAGCAGACACTGTGCCGAGTGCCGCCAGCCCTGCACATCCCACCTCTGGATGGCCGTGGACGGCATCGCCTGCCCGATCCCCGCAGCTACCCGGCGCTTCTCGCCAAGTTTCGGCGGCGTCTGTTCTTCTTGAAGACTTTTGTGCGTGTGTGTGTGTGTGTTGTTGTGTCTTTCTTTCTCTCTCTCCCACCCCCTCCCCTCTCTCTCGCTCTCTCTCCCTTCACGTTTTCCCCCCCTTCTCGAGTAGTTTTTTTTCATTCCTCCTTCACTCTCTCTCTCTCTCCGTTGTGCGGTCGAAGAGGGAGATCCGGACAATCTGTGTCTGTCTGTCTGCTTGTGGGAGAGAAAGTATCCGTGGGAGCGAGCATTGAAGGGGCCGGTCTCGCCATTTGCGAGCGACTGGAGGAATATTACCGTAACACAGTGGAAAATGGGTTTCGGTCGTCTTGAAGGAAGTACATTGAAGGGTCCGAAACGTGTTTGTTGAGATTTTGATTGGATTCAAACAACAACCAATACTTTTTTATTGTACGAACCTTGCGATTTATTTCTCCGAGGTTTTAACACAACAACAAACAAAGCATAAGAAAGGCAAGAAACTTGGCAACACAGTGTGTCCGGAGGTTAGGATGGGGGATTACAACATGCCCCCAAACCCGAAGCACAGCGCGATCGTGGAGAGGTTGAGGCAGAGGATCGAGCTGTGTCGCCGGCACCATGCAGTCTGCCAGGTTCGCTACGAGCAGACCCAGCCGCAGCGCATCGAGCAGGAGCGAAGGAACAAACTCGCTCTGCACCAGAAGTACCTGGACACACGCAGCAAGAAGACCCCGAAAGCTAAGCAGCATCAGCAGCAGCAGCAGCAACACGACAGCAGCCGGGCCCCCAAAAACTGTGATAGCGACCAGCCCGCAGGACCTAACGCATCCAGCGAGCACAGGAACCTCACTCTGATCGCTGTAAGTTTTTCTTTCCTTTTACTCGCTTTACCTTTACCTCCTTATCTCTAAAGGGGAGGGGTTGCTAGTGGGGGCGCAACTACACGTTTTTGGTGATGAGTTTGGAATTCCCTTTGTTGTTTTTGTTCAGAAGGATTTGGTTTGTGGTCAGCGGCTATTTTTTTTCCAAAATGTGTTATGAGACTTTGAAAAGTGTGCCTAAAAACTGATTTGATTTTTCCATCTTTTTGGTGGACCTTTCTTTGATTTGCATGAAATTGTGAACAAAAATGTCTCCATGGATTAATCTTGAGAAATTCATAGCAATTTTGAAAATGCTCCCTCTTTTAAAAAAAGGCCTTATGCATCCCAGCGAAGCTATTACATTTTAACGTATTTAAAGTTCCCCCAAGTGTTATCCAAGAAGCCAGGTCTGGTCTATTGGTCCCCTTATCTCTTTTGTGAAATAATAAGCTGTGACCTGTGTGGAGGGTTCACTCTTTGGCACAGAGAAAGCCAGCCTTGGCTGAACTGAATGACCCTTGCAACTCAATGGAAGAAATAGCACACCAGACGTGTGATCAATAATTGAATTTGCTCACTCAAAACGTATGAATTGGCTAAGAAGTTACATTTCCTTATATCAATGGTTAATTGCCACTAGGAAAATAATTACTTTGATTTCATGATGTTTTCAATTGCAGTTTTGAATAACAGTCACTGACTGCTTCTTGTGCAGAATAACAAACAGCACTTAGGAAAATAAAGATGTTGTATTATTTTAGGTTAGGGCTGAATTGCATTTCCTAAATTAAAATTGTAGTATTGTTGCTTTGCAGATAGTTTGTAGCTATCCATTTGTGTTATTATTATCTATTTGTGTTTGTATATGAAAGATAAGTGTCAGAGTCGGTGCAAACATTTGTGAATGCTTAGTGCCTTGACCTGGACTAAAACTTGTTGACAATGGTGTGTCTGTTCTCTGAGCCATGCTATTGTGTGAAAGATATTGTATCTCTTTCTACATTTGTTTTCTTGTGTGTCCCACTTCTTGTGAGAATATTGATCCTAACTGTGGTGTATAGTTCTATAGATGGCAGTTGCTCTATGTATTACCCAGTTTTGGTTATTAATATGAGCTTTGCCAACAAGTGCCAGCAAATATGTAACTGGCAGCCACAGGGATGCAACACACTTGCATCTTATCCTTGTGTTTACACTTCAGCAGGGGTTACTAGGTAGTGATTTGTAACCCAGTTGTATATTTGCCTTCCATGATGTGGAGGAACTGAGGCCAATTGTGTGGCAACTCGTGGCTAAAAAAAGAAAACAGATCAAACCAGGGTTTTTGTTACTTGGCATTGCCATAACTACTCTCTGGGTGAATTTCTCAATTGTGATTTTTGCAGATATTGCGGAATTCACAGTGTTCGGCAATTTCTTTGATGTAGACAGACAGTGCTGAGTGCTGCTCCTTTCACTTCTTCGCACACTTTATCTCAGCCACACAAAGACTCTCTGTTCCAGATGCCCAAAGTGGAGAGAGAAAGCAAAATAGTGGAAGGACAGTGGCAGAAAGAAGTGTGTATCTGGCAGTATCAGTGCATGGTATTGAGAGCGCAGGACAAATGATGGGCATTGCAGACTGTCAGCCCATCATGCCAGCGCGTGCGATTCCAGGATGGGGAACCCAGAACCCTCTTCCAGGCTGCACACTGCCGAGTGTTGGTTTCACCGCTCTTCTCTCTTAGTGTGAGAGGAAGCAAAGAACTGACAGCTTGACCTCTACTCCGAGGCCATTAGTGGTGGATGCCACCTTGCTAGTCTCTCCTGCTCAGTGAAGAATGACCGATTGTTAACATGACCCACAAGAAAACACCGTTATTGGCTGGTTGAAGATGATTTTAAGTTGTGCACCAAGCTGTTTATCTCCCTCATTTCCCTGACTCTCAACTATCTTCCCTGAAACAAATATGCCTCCTGCCATGTGGAAATTGCTGCTATAAATATCGCTACTTTTTTTTGTTGCAACTTTGACAATCTCTTGCCTAACTTAAAATGTTGAAGTCCATCTGCACTTTACACCGGGCCTTATTTATGAGCCATTAGGATTTTGTATGTGTGTGTGGGTGTGTATGTTGAGTGCACACGCAAGTGTGTGTATTTAAACAATGCTACAATTCACAAGCTGTCAAGACATCTCAGATTGAAATTGAATCTTCCATACATTATAAACTGTAATTCAATGCTTTGAGTAAATTACAACTTTGATCTCGCTCACAGTTATTTGCTTCTATGTTGTTAAGTAAATAAAAATCATTTTCTAAAAATAACTGTTTATTTACACTTTTCACAGAAGATATTATATGTTTTAATTTATAAACAGGAAAACAATTTAAGAATAAGAAGAAAGTAAATAAACATTAAGAGCAAGAATTGTATCTGTGTTTACGTGCTGTTGACACATGGCTTATTTAAGGCATGGGATCAGCACTGCACGCAAAAAAACCATGCTTAAGTGAAAATTCTTTCAGCTTTTAACAGGATAGCTGTGTGATAACTTATCACTTAAATCGCTGTCACCACTACTACCACCTGCGATAAACCTGTAACCAAAAGACCATTGGTTTTGTTCCTTTTGCACAAGGCAGTCCTTCCTTCCTCTGATTTAGCATTTTGCATGCTAAATCATGAGAAACAAAAGTCAACAATACTGTTCTGCAGTTTAATTTTACACTGTTAGGTGGCTAAAGAGTGAAAAAAATATCATCCACATCATTCAAAGTCGTAATGACAACTTTCAATATAACGAGTCATGATAGTGGTTATAGTAAGAAGTGGTTATAGTAAGAAGCATCTGGTAAGAAGCATCTGGTAAAAGGAATATGAGGACACCAGTGGTAAGGAAATCTAGACCATTATCATTCAGATAACAAATTGGAAAGAGAGAGCTTGTAGGAACTTTCTCTGTAAATGGGGAAAGTATGTTTGGAATAATCTTACCAGATCCAGAAGTATGTCTTGATGACTATAAAGCTGACACAAAATATAAATATATGAAGAATATATTAAACAGCTGAGGTATTTAAAGAAAAAATGACTGTATCCATAACCCTCTGAGACAAGAAAAAAATGCATACTGCCTCTTGCTTTTTAAGTGAAGAATGTTTCCTGAATTTACTCTTGAGGAGACAAAATAGATAGTTATATGGCTATGCAGCTCAAGTCCTGGCATCAATTCTGATCTTCAGTGCTGTTTTTGTAAAATGTGCATATTCTCCCTGTGAGCACTTTGGTTTTCCTCGGATGCTCTGGTTTCCTTCCCTCTCCCAAACATGCCCAGGTTTGTCGGTAAATTGGCTGCTGTTAATCGCTCCTGGTGTTGATGGGTGGCAGGAAAATCAGAGGAAGAGTTGATGGGATAGATACATTGCCAGTAGATGAATGGGAAGTGGTCCTGGTGGGATTTCTCTGATAGCCAGAATGTAGGCTGAATGGTGTCTGTTTTTGTTGTAAGGAAATATAACAAAAGAGTAAGGGTTAATAGATTCAGAGGGGAATTGGTAGACATGCGAGTGAGAATAAATTGCAGGGAAATTAAGAGAAAGTGAATGGGATTGTGTAAGAAGGAACTGCAGATGGTTTAAATCAAAGATAGACTCAAAAAGCTGGAGTAACTCAGCAAGACAGGCAGCATCTCTGGAGAGAAGGAATGGGTGACATTTCAGATCGAGACCCTTCTTCAGACTGAATCTGATCGAGACCCTTCAGACAATCTGAAGAAGGATCTCGACCTGAAACGTCACCCATTCCTTCTCTCCAGAGATGCTGCCTGTCCCGCTGAGTTACTCCAGTTTGTTGCGTCTATTTCAGGTGAATGGGATTGTTCTGTGAGGAGCTGGCATCGATCCAATGCACTGAAAGGCCACCTCCTTTATCATAGTAAGTTAATGGAAAGCAAATTTGTGCAGCCTTTTCTTTTATGCAAATTTAGCTGTTTAAGCCATGGTATCAGTCTGGGTCAAAGGGTACTAATTATACTGAAATAAATCAAATCCCATGCTCAACATTTGTGTGATTCGAGCAAAGTCCTCAAATTCCAGCAAATGTATCAGTCTAAAAATGCAGAGCTTATTTTGCACATATTATGACATCCGGCAGAAAGTAAATAATTTTGCAAGCTCGTGAATTAGTTCTAGTAATAGGAATCGTCAGTGATGGTATTTGTTTTATTTCTTGAAAGCATTAAGAACAGAGATCTCTGGTATCGGAGTAGTGTTTTTGAAAACTTAATTCGTACTACTTTTAGAAGCCATTAACTTGTATATAACATTACAACGAATTTGCACCCTAAATTGCCTATTTTAGTTGAAGGAGTTATGCTGACAAGAGAACTTCCCTGCTCTTCACGTTAAAATGCGGGTGATTAGAAATTAATTCCTATTGTCCCACTAAAAGGTGTTCTGTGATAATGACACCAGGTTGGACATAGTGTTTTGGAATTTGGTTGCATAATGGAACTGCACTTTGGTCCGTCAAGCTGCTACAGAACAGGACTGAATTTCTAGAGAGGTAACTTCTAATATCTTTGACAAGTTGATTGTTGGTAGTTTATAACATAATCCAAAATATAATGCTATGAAAGACATTGCGTTATTTTGAGGCTGTATAAAGTGGTAGTTTAGGTTACACAATAGGCTTGAATGAAAGCCTGCTACCTGCTGACCCAAAATACACAATGAATATTAGCTGCACCTTGCATTCTCCCTACAGTGATATCATATTAATACGATTAGAATCTCTTATTTTTTTTAGGGAATACGAGCTGAGATAAAAGAGTACCACTGGCAAATACAATCTATAATCTTTAATGGAAGCATGATGAGCTGGAAAATTGCAGTACAAACAAAGAAAAAATAAGTTTTCACTCACTTGTCAAGCAATATTCCAGATTATATTATGTGAGAACATGTTTTACTGTTTGTGTTAGTTGCACCAAATGTTGCATGAAGAATTTTCCAATTACAACAATGCCTATTTTATCAAATTTGATATAGCAAAAAAAATATTCTCGACCTGTTGAATCTGATTTTAAGTTATTGAATAATTAGAATAGAAAATAATTGATTTGCCAAATATCTTTGGAATGTTAATCCATGCATGAAACCAGATTATTATTTAGAAATTATTTATTAACCTGGATTTGAGATCATCTTGAATCAAACATTCAATGTTTAGTTTTGTTGCACAGAGGCCTGGAACGTATAGTTGAAAGGCAGTGAAACTGACATCATTGGATATCTTTACACCATGAAACTGACAGCAATTGCGGGATTCCTGCGCATGTTTATGCTAAAGTGGAAATCCCAAAGTCTGTGATTCAGCTCTTCACTGCAATGAATGGAAATGACTAAATAATGATAATTTCATGCATTTGCAAAGTGTTCTCACTATTAAATATCCTCACAATATTATCTTTAATTGCATAAGGTGTAATAGTTTATAATTGTATTTTATGTAATAATTACTACTTAACAAATTTCAAAGCCCTTCAATTAAAAATGAACAAATTTTATGTTTGAATCGACAGATAATATCCTGTAATGCAAATATTTTACTTTTTTAATTCTTTAAATAGGCATTTCTTAATCTTATGTGTATATTCAAATCTTTTTATTTTGCACAGAATTAAAATGTGTACGATATTAATTCAAATTATTCATTTTCATTCTCTAAGAGTATTCTTCAATGAGGTATTTAAGAAAGAACTGCAGATGCTGGAAAAATGGAAGGTAGACAAAAATGCTGGAGAAACTCAGCGGGTGAGGCAGCATCTATGGAGCGAAGGAATAGGTGACGTCACCTATTTCTTCGCTCCATAGATGCTGCCTCTTCAACGAGGTATGTTGCTCATTTGGCTCAGTAACATCCCAATTGCTGATCAACGTGGCTCCCATTGATGTAGCACTTGGCAACATCTGATGTTGAAAAAAGGAAAGCCCATTTTACAGGAGTTTATACTCCTTGATGGGCAATTTATTTTGGCATCAGTGGTGAGCATTGTTAATTCCCTTTGGCCACAAAATCCAGGCAATCGTATCCTTAAATTATTGTCCTGCAAGCTTTTTTCAGTTGTGTTTGATCATTTCCAGGGGGGGGCTTCTGTTTGTATTTACCCCTGGTTGGATCTTAATAAAATGCCTCAAGTTTATTTGTTTTTTATTAGTGCATTTTATTTTAAGAAACTAGATATATTACAAAGGAGTAAATGATGGGTAAGATGGAGCAGTTAACCACCTAGGTACAATTCTTATTTCAAAATACCAGCCAACAAAAGTTTTGAAATTGACTTTGATACTGATGCAACACCTGTGTAAAGAACTTGACATCAATGGGGTAGTCAGTTAAGACTAAAATGAATGTTACATGATATTTTTATTTTGTTTAAATGTTTTCCATTTGGATGTCACCTTAAAGCCAACTGACTTGTACTGCAAGCAAATAGGTATCGCTTTAGTAAATCTATCCAGAGTAAAGATGAACATTGTAGAGATAATAAGGTGTTGACATTGAAGTTATTTTATACTCTCCTGAAGAACTCCTGGGTGTTAGACGCTGTGTTGAAAACAAAGAGCTGACATTTGTGCTGGAGTTCTATTTGTAATCAAAGCATGTCCACCAGATCTTCTAAAGCCATTTCATTGAATTTAAATAATGATCTGACAACTTTTCCCATCATTGTATGTCTAGAGCTATATAACACTAATTATTTAATGCTGTAACAAATAATCTGTTACACCAGCATGGTATTTGTGTAGCTAACATAGATTGGACCTCATGTGGGGGTTTGTGTGACATTGCAGGTTTATTCTCAGAATCATAAACAGGGCTCTCACTTAACTTTTTTTTCCCTGTTGCCAGCCGGGCAATCTAGGCAGTATTTTAGGTTGCTGAATGACAGTTTAGGTGGTCATTTAAGACGGCTTGCATGACGCGTGCGATAATGTGCTCGGACGAAGTGCGTAGTTACCATTCAGAATTATGGTCAATGAATCATTCATATATTATTTCTGCTTCAAATAAAGTCACAAACTAAACATATTCACCAATCAAGACATGATATATACCACAATGACATGCAGCAAAATTATAATACAATATCTCAACTCTTTTTACACGTTGCAATTAATGCAATTTCTATTATTTCTTTCCACTTCCAAACAAAAATGTGGTTGGATTATTCAGCGTATGATCAACCTGTGTCAATAAATCCTGGACCATGGTAACATATATGCTTAACCATGCACACTACAGATTGATGCAAGCATGTTCCCTGTGAAGGAACGAAAATTATCATGACATGGCCATAGCATTGCTATTGGTCGTTATTGCTATTGGTACAGAAACACTCGCTTCCCACATAATTTATCCACAACAAAATATGCAGGTCGCAAGGAAATATCAAAACTACATTTTATGATAATAGCTGTTAAAACCGACTATATCCATCTGACAGGTTAAACATCACACTAACTGACAAGAGATGGTCAAAGAACATAACTGCAGCAAATATTCTTTTGGTAATATGTTTAAAGGTGTCAAAACGCCACATTACCGGACATTCAGATTAGATGTATGTGTTTGAACAGCAATGAAGATACCCAGTTTGTACGCATCAGATTTTTAAAACGTTATTGATAAACGCTGTTTCCATCATTCCCACTTCAGAATTATGTTAAAATTTTAACTGAAATATCTCCTGACCAAATTTGTGATGTATATGACTCACTGTAAAAGTAAAATCTGGATAAATCCAATGTATAGTTGTGAATGTTTTCATTAAATAACTAGTGTACTGATACTCCATATTAAAAGCATTGATTTGCTGGTAAAATGAATTCTGTAATAACGTGTCAACGGTAGCAGTGACAATCGAACACTGCGGTTTTAATGTTTCACGTGTTCACAATTTGATTAAAAACAAATAATAACATTGGGAATTAAAACATATTTGGGGGGGAGGGGGGGTTTGAGAAGTCAATCGGTGCGGAATGGATGGATTGAGGCTCGGGAATTAGTGCGGAAGGGGGCCTCCAGCTCGCTCGCCCGCCCACTCGCTTGCTCCCTCCCTCCCTCTTCCCGGCTTCGGCGTGAGGGAGGGTTTGTTTTGAAAGCGCCGCTGGTGGAGTGGCAAGCAGCGGCCGCGATCAGGCCGGGCGGAGGGCGGGAGGAGGAGAAGATGGAGCCGCTGTCGCGGCCGCTGCTGCTGCTGTTCAGGGCCCGTCATTCGCTCCGACCCTCAGTCACGCCACACTTAGCATATTTCCCACGCATTACAGCCGTCGCCGACACAAAACATCACGTTCCTTTTCCCCAGAAATGCTGCCTGACCCGCTGAGTTACTCCAGTTTTTTGTGTCTATCTTCGATATAAACCAGTATCTGCATGCCAAGTTGGGCAAAATGACTCGGCGCTTAGGTTGCCGGCGGCACTTTGGGTGGTCATTGGCACCCGGGCAACCACTAATTTCGAGCCCTGATAAAGAGCTTTTTTTTACACGTGCCTCATTCTGAGTTCTTGCTACTTCTTCAATTTAGTTATTGCCACTAACAGCTTGACTAAGATAAATGATTGGTAGAGAGTCATCATTCAATGGCTCATCACCCCGGGATCATCTCTTGAATTGTTATGGTTTTATCTGCTTTTGGATTCCTAGTCATAGAATCACACAGCATGGAAACTGGCCCTTTGGCCCAACTGATAAGATGCCTCAGCTAAACATTTGTCCACTTGTGGTCCATATCCTGAGAAACCTTTCCTATCATGTACTTGTCCAAGTGTCTAAGTTATGATTACTGTTCCTGCTCCCGGAGAGGCATAGCCATCTTCTCAAGGTGTGGTTTCGTCAACCACCTATAAGTAATTTTGTGTCTGAGAATGTCCGTCTTTCCTTGGGCTCAATACGTGACCCAGTACGTTGGTTGCAGTGCTAGAAGTGAGAAGCAATCAAATCTGCAACCTCTTTGGCCTTCTTGGCTGTTAGCCATTTGTTACATTTGTTGAGCCAGCTCACAGCCAGTTTTAAATAAAATAAAAGATTGATATTCAGCATATTTGAAATAGAGGGAGCTTTAATCTGAGTGTTGGACATAATCTGAGTGTTGCTGATGATTGTACTACGATATGATACAATACAATAGAACTTTATTTATCCCAGGAGGGAAATCGATCTGCCAACAGTCATAAAACACAAAATACATGAACCATAAAAGTGACGAGTGGAAAGGATTGGGGGTGTGCAAAGATTGGGGAGGGAGGGGCGTGGGATCAGTCGAGCCCATGAAGGAAGGGGGAGGAGTTGTACAGTTTGATAACCACAAGGAAGATGGATATCCTGTGGCGTTGTGCTATGGGACCACCGTGAGGGGGGGGGAAGAACAATGCAGGACCCGGAGTGGGGGACGTAGATGTGGGGAGAACAATGGACAAATGGGGGGGTACAAAGAACAATGGGGACCTGGCATGGGGAAACTGTTGGGGCAAGGGGTGGGGGATAAAATGGGGAGCGGGCGTGCTTTGTAACTTCGTCAGCGCTGGAGGTGGCTTCTATTTGAATACATTGTGTATGCAAGCAAAGAATAAGTGAGTTCGGTATTCCGACTGCGCGTGCCCAGATCATAGGTCACTCGCGATAAACATTCTCGGCAACTGTGCTGCTGCATGAATACAGATCTGCATTTCATCCGTAGTCAGGATCAAACCCGGGTGTCTGGCCGGGAGCAGTGGTGGCCCAGGCTTACAGCCACTGTGGAGAAGAAGCGCTGACTCCACTGCTCCGGGCTGGTGTCCAGTCAGTCCAGGGCTGTCGGTTAACACGGCGGGAAAGGCAGAATTGAGCTGGAGTTAGCGCTTCTTCTCCGTGCTGGCTGGAAGCCTGGGCCGCCACTCCCGTCTGACTACGGTCAGTCCAGGCTCACCCCGCCATCTCCGGCAGCACCTGGACAGGGATGGGGCACTCTGGAGGGGACGGGGATGGTCCAGTAGCAATTCAACAGCGCTTGCAGCGTCGGAGACCCGGGTTCGATCCTGACTATGGATGAAACGCAAGTCTGTATCCATGCAGCAGCGCAGTTGCCAAGAATGTTTATCGCGAGTGACCTTTGACAAACCCCGTGATTCCTTGCGTTTTTCGGAATACTGAACTCGCTTATTTCACACGTGACAATAAAGTATTCCTATGCCTACATCTGGGTGGAACCAGTCTGTTGCTGAAGGTACTCCAAAGGTTGACTAGTGTGTCATGGAGGGGGTGAGCTGTATTGTCCAGGATGCTCCGCAGTTTGAGGAGCATCCTCCCCTCCAAGACCACCTCCTAAGAATCCATCTCTGCCCCCAGGACGGAGCCAGCCTTCCTGATGAGTTTGTTAATTCTATTGGCATCCACAGTCTTCGCGCTGCTGCCCACAGCACATAACGCAGAAGTGTCCTGAATAGAAAATTATTCCGTGGCTTCATACTAAACTCTTTGCATTGATGAGACAAATGTGAAAAATAATTTATTAATGTTTTCCGATGAAGGATTTAATCACCATAACAAAAGATAAACACCCAACATATCCCATAAATAATATGAAATGGTTACATGATTAATTTATATCTTATGTTAAAGTATATATTGAAATTGAATGTCTTGATCAAATGTGAGAAGGTGTGTAATTAAGCCATCATCAAAAACCACCTCCTATTTAATTTCATAATACCTAATCACGGACATGCCCTTTGAGCTAATTCTTTCTGTTACGTTTGAATATAATCTTCTTAATTGAATGTACAAACATAAATGGCTAATTTGGTGTGGTTTTGTCTTTTCAGTAATTTATATCCACTTATTTACATGAATGATTACTGCTTAAGATTTTGATGTTGGCTAAATTAAGTTGACAGGCCTAAGAGTGAGATGACAGCTGGATACACCATATTTTATGAGAATAGGAATGCAGTTGTAACACCTCCTAATGACTCAATTGATAAAGCAAGTGTGTAGCTGAGCCACATAACCAAAAGGCCCTAGATTTGATTCCTAGTCCATGTTAAACAGCTGGTCTCAGTTGAAGTGATAGTTGAAGGTGTACAATTGCCTTAAATGCCTCTGGACTGGAAGGGATAGATCCTGTATGGTGTGGGAATATGTTTAAACTTGGTTGGATTTCCGCATAATGGTTTCGAAGCCCACACCTATTAATATGTGGACACTTTTTCTAGATCTTCATATAAGAAATAGTTGCTTGACTGAAATAGTGAGGGTATGCCAGTATTTGTGTTAGTGTATTCAAGCAGAAGAAAGGAAATCTGGGGTAAAGGTCATTTAGAACTAAAGTACTTCTTTCTGTATTAGTGACTATCTGCCGAATGTGTTTTGGAAGCAGGAAAAAATAAATGCTTGGCCATAGGTTTGTGACTTGGACCGTGTCAATATAGATATCTCATTAATGTGAAAATAAAGAGAAGATTGCAGGCCAGAATGCATTGTAATATTTGTGCTCCAAACACCACTATTAACTCTGTTTAGTGCCCAAACCTATTGCCTTCAGCTATTTCACCTTGCTATGTCCAACACATGTGTGCTTGCATTTGAGTTATTTTTAT
The DNA here is from genome assembly GCF_010909765.2 of Amblyraja radiata. Lineage (NCBI taxonomy): Eukaryota > Metazoa > Chordata > Chondrichthyes > Rajiformes > Rajidae > Amblyraja > Amblyraja radiata. The sequence goes on from NC_045961.1 coordinate 27,888,119, forward strand.
TAAAACTGCTGTAAGTTTTCTGAGTCAACTTATCCAGCATGATTTTACTGCCTTGTTTGGTTGGGGGAGAGTAAAGCACCATCTGTAGCATGTACTGATTGTTCTTCAAGCTACCGACAGTAGCTTTGTCCATCTGCATCCACACTGACTGCTTTGAAGCTGTGAAAAGCTGAAGGCCTGTTTGTTTAGTTTGGGTCTTTTGACACCAAATGAAATACCAGAGCAATTCACTCAGAAAACACTGTTTCAAAGAGCTCCAGTGCTGTCTCCTGCACTTCTCCAGGTGGGAGACTACAAAACATTGATCTATTGCATTTGTTGACATTCATTACAATATTTTCAAATAATTGGTTTTAACCTATTTTTGAACCTCCTGTAGATGTATCCAGACATGGTGGGTATGAAGTAGAGAAAAAAAAAAAGTAGAAATTGAAGATTATTTGCCTACCTTCCTCACATTAACATATAACAACATTTAAAATTCATCATCAGTGGCTGCTCTTTCATCCATTGCACACTGATGCCCCATTCCCAAATCCATCTACGTTGCTTCTTTTTGTACTTTTTGTTTCCAAAAGACAAGACTCCTAAATAAGACTGAACTTTAATGATCTTACTTGCTCCAATAACTATCTCTGATTTTCTTTCCGCTCAGTATCCACTCACATACTTTATCCTGTGAACCAGTTTCCTCTTTTAGGATACATCAAATTGATGGATTCATTGTGAAAGGAACTGACGTGACTCAGATGCCGATTGTCTATGGTAGCAGCTTAATATCGGATATGTTGAAGTATGCTGCCAACTTCTTTTGGGACAGAATGATCTAGGACAAGCTGTCCTAGGGGTCTAGGTCTGAAGAAGGGTCTCGACCTGAAACGTCACCCATTCCTTCTCTCCAGAGATGTTGCCTGTCCCGCTGAGTTACTCCAGCATTTTGAGTCCATCCTTGATCTAGGACAAGTTGCTTTCCACATTTGGACATTTTAATCCATTGTTTTGAAGTTGCTGGCTATCTATTCGAAATGGGTTGTTTAAACACAGTTGAATAGAGAGTTGACTGGTTCAACATTAGAAATCCAAATTGATTTTGGTGAACTTAGTCTGATCAAAGTTTCTATTTCCATTTACAATATTTTAAAATGTAAATGTCACCCTTGTTTTCACTTTTGTTTTAAAAGCTGTTCCACATGTTGTAAATTTGTATTTCCTGATGATTTATACATGGGGTATCTTCCCCCTTCTAAAGAGAATGGCTGCTCAATAAAAAGCGATCTTATCCAGTCCCCCATCTGGACATATGTTTTGCATCCTGAGAATCCTTGAAGAAATGAAAATTAGCCAGTTACAGTTTACAATTATAATTTTCTGAAAATAAAGCCCCAGAATGTAACAAAACTAGATATTTACATGGACTTTCATTTTTTATTCTATATTAAATAGCCCATGTTCTTTATTATCTATTCATACCCACACACACACATTTTTGGTGACATTCTCGGCTTCGCTCGTCACCTTATTCTGTATTGATTTAATGCGTCACAAGTGTGATTTTGTCTGTTTGTAGGCATGAATCTTTAACCTCGCTCCCCTGTCCTGCATTGCATGACCATTTGCATTTACCAGCACTTTAAAACCATTCAAATTAATGATTTTTTTTTAATGTTGTAAGTGTAGGACTGATTTTCAAGCCTCCCCCTGAGCTAGTAGCCGTTAAAGTCTTTCCATCGTTTTCATTTTCAGATACATTTGCAGTAATTGATGCGTCTTATCCTAATGCACATACATTTCAAATTAGTCAAATTTATGCCCGTTCAACATTTTACTTTAAGTAAAATGAAAACTGCAGTAGTGCTGTAGCAAGTGCAAGTCTTGTCATTTGCACATCTCCAGATGCTAGACAAATGTAATAAATAATTCAGAGGCATAGTCAGTAGATACCTTGTGACATGCTAATTAATGGCCATCAGGATTATTGCAAGCAATGAACTGTGTCCACCTGTGAAAGTTCGACTTTCAGTTTGTTTGTCTCATAATGGAACTTATTCACATCATTGAACAAGTAGTTTAGTAGCTGTAGACATCAGGCAATCAGCAAAACGTGCCACTGTATAATAAACAGCCACCCGGAGGAACCTGGTTTTTGGATTTGTAAGGGAATGTCGTTCATTTGCTTTGTGCAGGTTCAAGCAAAAGCCATTTTGGTGTAAAGTTGCCTTGATATTGTGGCAGACGTTCACACAGTGTAGTTACACCAGAGCAAAGTTTAGAAACTTGACCCCCTCGGAACTGTTGGCATGAATAGACAAGTGGAATCTAATCTGGGGAGTATGTTAGAGTGATTCCTCAGCAAAGGTGTTGAGGCCTGATTGTTGCCGAATGATTACTTCATCAGATAAGTAATTCAGGAATACTTTCTCATTTTGCAAAGTAGGTTGATAATGTGCCTCAGTATAACTATCCTGTAACTGGACATGTTCTCATCATGTTATACTCCTAATATAGATCCATATTAGGAGTATGACCATAATGATTTGGAAAACAATCCCAATGTGTAGTCGCATTATGCCACAGTGAATTGTTTTCTTTGAGTTTTCACCTTGAAAACAAGGAGTTGCAGTGAAATTCTGTCCGCCCCCCCCCCCCCCCCCCCCCCCCACCCCCCACCCCCCATCCCCCCCTCCCAATGGCAATGACACAGATTCTCAGTTGCATAGGTGCTTGTGGCTTTCCAGCATTGGTCATTAAGGCATTGAGTGTATAAGTTCACAAGTTATTGGTCAAATTAGGCCATTCGGCCCATCGAATCTACTCCGCCATTCAATCATGGCTGATCTTTACCTCCGAATCCCATTTTCCTGCATTCTCCCCATAACCCTTGACACCCATTCTAATCAAGAATAAGTCTTAAAAATATCCACTGTGCAATGAGTTCCACAGATTAACTACCCTCTGATTAAAGAAGTTACGCCTCACCTCCTTTCTAAAAGTGTTGGCATTTGGGGATGCAACTGAGCAAACAGGCTATGGGTAAACCTTATTGCAAGGCTTAATATTCTCTATGACCAGCATCCAAACTTCCAGCAGAGGTTTCACACTGTTTGATGCCCGAGAAGCCATTCTTCACACGTGGAGTTTAAATACTGAGGTCGGCAGGGTAACACAATGCATGTGGATTCTATATTCAGCTTAACTTTGCAGATGCATTTTCCAGCAGTCCTCTTTGGTTAGCACAAAGGAAGGCAATTGCTCTTGTGCTCTTTCTCTCTTCAGACCTTCTGATCTTTATGGCCTATTACCACACCATGTAGTGCTGTCATTCTTTCTTAGAACAGCATTGCAGCCAAAGTTGATGAATTTACTGCTATGCACAGTTACACTAACCTGGATCAGTCTATTAATTTTGGTGCTAGTCCATGCTCTGTCACTATATTATGAATAATTGAAATTCTAGAAGGACACAAACATTAGCTTAATACTAATTTTAATGTTTCTCTTATCTGTAGAGAGCTATCATGTTATGATGCAGTACTGAGACAGCCCTTAGATTATGCATGAATGACTTCTCCAAACAAGCCTCTAGTTCAATCCTGTTTTCCATCATACTCCCCATGACTTTAACAAATCTTGTTTTCAGCAATGTGAATCTCTTTTAAAATCATAACCATAATCATACTTTATTAGCCAAGTATGTTTTGCAACATACAAGGAATTTGATTTGCCATACACTCATACCAATAAAAATCAACAAAACACACAAAATACATTTTAACATAAACATCCACCACAGTGACTCCTCCACATTCCTCACTGTGATGGAAGGCGAAAAAAAAAGTTAAATCTCTTCCCTTCTTTGTTCTCCTGCGGTTGGGGGCCTCGAACCTTCCATTGACGGGACGATCTTGGTTCCTGTAGCCGGTGGTCAGGTCCTCCGCGTTGGGGCGATCAAGCTCTCGCATCGGGGTGATCTCAGCTCCCTTGCGCCAGGCGATCGGACCCCGATTCGGAGCTAGTCGAACCTTTTGTGACTTTGGAGCTTCCCGGCATCAGTCTCTACCCGAGACTGCGAGATCCTCGATGGTGAAATCCGCAGGCCGTGGTTGGAGCGTCGATCCCAGGCAAGGGATCACAGGCTCCGATGGTAAGTCCACGGCCCCGCGGTGGGGCACAAAGTCAGTCTCGAGCAAGGCCGCCAGCTCCATGATGTTAGGCCACAGAGCGACTGGTGATACGATCCGTAAAACAATCGCATCTCCGGCAAGGTAAGAGATTAGAATAATTTGACAGTTCTATTTCAAAACTGGGGAGAACCTCATTTTTGAATTACCCATTGTGATTATTTTGGTGCTCTTTTGTCTCACAAATCAGTGAAATAAATGCCACTGCTTGCCTCATAATCCTGATCTTTCACCCGCTGTGGAAAAAAACCCCTATGCTCTCAAATTTCTATTTCTCATTGTAAACTTATATCCCTGTGATTATCTCAATGTAACATTGCTCTTCTGCGAATGCTATTAACAGATTTACTGTAGGACGGTGTCCAAAACTGCATAGAATCACTTACAGTTGCCGAAATAAATGTTCAATATTACGTCCTTGTTTGATTTTGTTTAATGTTTCTGCACGTTTGTTTGACCTCTTCTAAATCGTGCTGCTAGCTTTGTGCCTGTTCTTTGAAATCCTTCTGCTGGGTTCTATTTAAACTCTTACATATCGGGATGTGTTTCCTTTCTCCATTAACATTGGCATCTTTCCAGATTGAAGTGCATCTTCTATATTTGCCTGTCCTTCTCACTTGCCTCTGAGGCTCCCTGCAGCTATGCAGGAAACGCCATACAGTTTATTTATCATCCCACTAAATTTGGTGGTCAGTTTTAAAATCTGTGGTAATTACTTTAACGTCAATTAAACACAGCTTTTTAAGCTTAAAAACATTCATTTTAGCTCTAATTTATTGGCTTTAGCTGCTTCACACTTTTAATTCTGTAAATTATTATGAATTATGTTTGCACAGATTCTGTGTGTTCTCCTTCCTTTATTATGTTTCTACTTAGTGTGCATTGGTTCTGGTCATAAATTTGTGTGATTGGTTCTTTTCCTCAGCTGTCTTCTGATGGAGAGGGTATAGCAGGCTATTATTGGAAGGGTAGGCCACCAAACTATTTTTCGTTCTCTGAGCTCTACTATTCCTTGCTCCTCCCCAGGTGATTTTATTTCATAATCCCACACCTTTCTTATAATTTGATTTGCTGCGTATTATGCGTCCTCTGCCCTGACTGGCATCTGGACCCCTAGTGCATTTGTTATCTCAAAGATATGGTTCAGAATTTATGGTTCTGCCATGCCGACTGTGCACGAGGTAAAGATGGTCTTAGTGTTGGGAGACATAAATGTGAGAAACCAAGTTGGTACAATGATATGCGCAGAGCCTGTTGAAAATATTTTAATGACTTTCTACTTAGTAGAAACCCAATGCCATAATGCCAAATTTATTAGCATACTCGAAGAAAGCCATTAAAGTTGATAGGCTCCGAGCCAATGAGGGGACTGCTGATGCTGACCATTTTACATAGAAACATAGAAATTAGGTGCAGGAGTAGGCCATTCGGCCCTTCGAGCCTGCACCGCCATTCAATATGATCATGGCTGATCATATTGAATGGCGATCCACCTCAGTTTTGATTGAGGTGGATCTTTTGCAACCATTATGAATAGCTGTGACCAGGTATGTTGAGCTGCCAAGCTTTTTTATAGGTATATTTAAATGGAGCAATATTGTTTTATTTTGCAGGCATCAAATAGGCACTCTTTCCAGAAGTGATAGGGATATTCCTCCATTATTCTGCAATTTCTGCTGGTTGACAAACTCAATGACTTTAAATTACTAGCCTTGTTTTCTAATCTATATAATCATCTTTCCCCGTGCTGCCTCCTTCAAGTGCCACAAAATTCTTATCTCAACATAAATTTTTGCTCTTTAATTTCTTGACTTGTTCATCCTCAAATTTGCCGTTGCTCTTTAAATGACCAAATGCTGTGCTTTGGAATTTTACCAATTCCCCTCCAACACCTATCAAGCACTTCCATTTCCCACTTTTTTTTTAAATGCTCAATACAACTAACCAATTGCAAGTTCTTTCATAATGTATCTTTATGCGGCTTGCTCTGAAATTTTGTTAGCTCTCCCCTTGTTCGCTTTGTTTAAGTTGCTGTATAAGTACAAGTCTGTATAAGTATCAGTCTGAAGAAGTGTCTCGACCGGAAACGTCACCCATTCTTTCTCTCCAGAGATGCTGCCTGTCCCGCTGTGTTACTCCAGCATTTTGTGTCTATCTTCGATTTAAACCAGCATCTGCGGTTCCTTCCTACACAGTACAAGTTGGTGTTGGTTTAGTGAAGCATTCCAACACCATTCCAGTGAAGTCAGCATCACGGATAAAAGCCACTGGGATCGTGGCATTTATGTACGGGTACTTTGTAAATCATCATTCCTGTGATTTTGTCATGCAGGAGGAAGTGGGTTGATTTGCCACAAACCAAAGAGAGTAAAATAAAAATGATATGAAAACATCTGTAAGAATATAAGCAGGGAGTTAGAATGATGGCAATTGCCCATAGGAATCTTAACGTTCTAATTTTCAGCCACAATATTTTCATCATGGGTTGATGTGTTTTATTTAAATGAAGAAATGTTAAAAAAGAAAAAATTCTGGAAATCAGATATAAAAACACAAAGTGCTGGAGATACTGAACTGTGGAGAGAGAAACAGATTTAACATTTCACATCAATGCCCCCCTCAGCAGAACAGTAAAAAATAGGATTCAAAGATATTTTAAGATGCAGAGAAGGGTCTGCCAATTACATCACCATGATGTTCTGAAAGAACACGATTGATGGTATGGGTTGGGATATAATATCGTGGATGATAAATTGTGATAAAATGGTTTTAATAATCCAAAATTATGAATAAATGTTGGGAAGAACATATGTAGAAGTTTGCTTTTTGAGAAATTATATATCTATATTACTAAATGTCTGATCTTGACTACTTCCTGTTGTTATGTATATTGATTTTAGAAATAACGCTGCCACTTACGGCTGTGATTTTTGGCCATCTTACTCAGAGTCCCCCTCCGCTGCGCAGGACGAGGATTTTTACCAGCGATTAAAAATAAAAGAGTTATTAATGTTTAAAAAATGTTGAGATTCTCTCTCCTGAAGGCCATGCCCCTTCCAGAGAGACTATAAAACCCAGAAGTGTTGAGTGCCTCAGTCAGTCTCTGCAAGATGGGGGAGTGGGAGGGTCACATCTCAAGTCAAGTATCCTTTATTGTCATTCTGAATTTTCAGTCTGAACAAAATTCCGTGCCTTGCAGTCATAACATAGAATAAAAAATAACAAAACACACAATAAACACAGATTTAACATCCACCACAGTGAGTCCACCAGGCCCTCCTCACTGTGATGGAAGGCAAAAGTCTTAAGTCCTTGTCTCTTCCCTCCTTGTTCTCCCTCTACGTTGAGGCGATCCAAGCCTCCGATGTTGTGACCCCACCGGGTGATGGTAAGTCCCACGGCTGAATCCGAGCTCCGCAAACGGGCCAGTTCAAACTCCGCGGCCCGGGGAGGTCGAAGCTACCGCCCTCTAGTCCAGCGGACGCAGCTGTTGTTGCGGGAGCTCGAGGGAACAGGTCACCAACCTGTGACCTGCGAGCTCCAGACGTTATCGTCCATTGGGCCCGCGGCCGAGCCTCCGAGGCTCCGAAGTCGGGTCGCCGCCGCCACAGCCCGGAGTCGGGTCGCCGCCGCCACAGCCCCGAAGTCGGCCAGCCCTGCGTAGGTAAGTCCTGGCTGGCTCTGCCTCCGGAGCCTCGAGGTCGGTCTCAGTTGGAGGCCGCCAGCTTCGCCATTAGGTCTCAGCGCAGACGGAGACAGGGGATACGACAAGAAAAGGTTGCATCCCCTCCCGAAGGAAGAGACTAAAATAGTTTCTCTCCACCCCCCCCCCCCCCCCCCCCCCACACATACACAACTAAAATAAAACTGAAACAAACTGTGATAATGGGACGAGTAAACAAAAAAAAAATTAAAAATGGACTGCAGGCGAGCCGCAGCTGCTGGGGCAGCGCCGCACTTCCGAGAGGAAGTTTGAGCTGTGAATAACACTGAACACATGTCTACTAAACTGTGAGTGGCTTTACTGACCTGTCAGTGCCCTTAATGTGGTTTGAAAATATAGTTTGGAAATGCTAAAGCTGTGTTGCCTTTGGTTTGGAAATGCTAAAGCTGTGTTGCCTTTGGTTTGGAAATGCTAAAGCTGTGTTGCCTTTGGTTTGGAAATGCTAAAGCTGTGTTGCCTTTGGTTTGGAAATGCTGAAGCTGTGTTGCCTTTGGTTTGGAAATGCTAAAGCTGTGTTGCCTTTGGTTTGGAAATGCTAAAGCTGTGTTGTCTAAATATAGTTGCCTTGCCTAATTAAAGTTGCCTTGCCTAATTAAAGTTGCCTTGCCTAATTAAACTTGCCTTGCCTTCTATATAATTAAAAGTCTAATCTTGACCACTTCCTGTTTGCACTTTATATTGATTTTAGAAAAAACGCTACCACGTACGGCTGTGATTTTTGGCCATCTTACTCAGAGTCCCCCTCCGCTCATCAGGTGCCGAGGATTTTTCCCATCGATGAGTTATTAGTGTTTAAAAAATGTTGAGATTCTCTCTCCTGTCAATCATGCCATGAAGGCCACAACCCTTCTGATGGGAGGGGGGAAGGACTATAAAACCCAGAATTGTGGGCGTGATTCAGTCTCCGCAAGATGGAGGAGGGAGTGGTCACGACTCACTGTCTTTAGTGGCCTTGCACCCTGCTTGAAGTGGTAAGAAACTGCACTTGAATTCGGTGGCCTTGCTCCCTGCTTAAAATGGAATTTCAAGGAATAGCTGTGAGTCAACTGCCAGCCCACCAGCCGTGAGTGAGTGAGCTGCCAGTTCAAAAGGCTTGAGTGACTGAGCCGCCAGCCCAATAATCCATTCAGCCCGCAATGTCCATACTAGCTCTCTGGAAACCAGTCCCTTCAGCCCACAACTTGCGCTCCAGAAAGCCCTCCTCCCCCACTGGCCACCAATATTGGAATTGGTGGAGAGGTGGAATATTTCAAATGTCATTAGAAACGGGAATAGTGCCGGAGGATTGGCGTACTGCGCATGTTGTTCCATTGTTTAAAAAGGGGTCTAAGAGTAAACCTAGCAATTATAGACCTGTTAGTTTGACGTCAGTGGTGGGCAAATTAATGGAAAGGATACTTAGAGATAATATATATAAGCATCTGGATAAACAGGGTCTGATTAGGAACAGTCAACATGGATTTGTGCCTGGAAGGTCATGTTTGACTAATCTTCTTGAATTTTTTGAAGAGGTTACTCGGGAAATTGATGAGGGTAAAGCAGTGGATGTTGTATATATGCACTTCAGTAACGCCTTTGACAAGGTTCCTCATGGAAGGTTGGTTAAGAAGGTTCAATGGTTGGGTATTAATGGTGGAGTAGCAAGATGGATTCAACAGTGGCTGAATGGGAGATGCCAGAGAGTAATGGTGGATGGTTGTTTGTCAGGTTGGAGGCCAGTGACTAGTGGGGTGCCACAGGGATCTGTGTTGGGTCCACTGTTGTTTGTCATGTACATCAATGATCTGGATGATGGTGTGGTAAATTGGATTAGTAAGTATGCAGATGATACTAAGATAGGTGGGGTTGTGGATAATGAAGTAGATTTTCAAAGTCTACAGAGAGATTTATGCCAGTTGGAAGAGTGGGCTGAAAGATGGCAGATGGAGTTTAATGCTGATAAGTGTGAGGTGCTACATCTTGGCAGGACAAATCAAAATAGGACGTACATGGTAAATGGTAGGGAATTGAAGAATGCAGGTGAACAGAGGGATCTGGGAATAACTGTGCACAGTTCCCTGAAAGTGGAATCTCATGTAGATAGGGTGGTAAAGAAAACTTTTGGTGTGCTGGCCTTTATAAATCAGAGCATTGAGTATAGAAGTTGGGATGTAATGTTAAAATTGTACAAGGCATTGGTGAGGCCAATTCTGGAGTATGGTGTACAATTTTAGTCGCCTGATTATAGGAAGGATGTCAACAAAATAGAGAGAGTACAGAGGAGATTTACTAGAATGTTGCCTGGGTTTCAGCAACTAAGTTACAGAGAAAGGTTGAACAAGTTAGGGCTTTATTCTTTGGAGCGCAGAAGGTTAAGGGGGGACTTGATAGAGGTCTTTAAAATGATGAGAGGGATAGACAGAGTTGACGTGGATAAGCTTTTCCCACTGAGAGTAGGGAAGATTCAAACAAGGGGACATGACTTGAGAATTAAGGGACTGAAGTTTAGGGGTAACATGAGGGGGAACTTCTTTACTCAGAGTGGTGGCTGTGTGGAATGAGCTTCCAGTGAAGGTGGTGGAGGCAGGTTTGTTTTTATCATTTATAAATAAATTGGATAGTTATATGGACGGGAAAGGAATGGAGGGTTATGGTCTGAGCGCAGGTATATGGGACTAGGGGAGAATACGTGTTCGGCACGGACTAGAAGGGTCGAGATGGCCTGTTTCCGTGCTGTAATTGTTATATGGTTATTATATGGTTATTGCGTTGGGGGACCAGCCCTCCCGTGTGATGCTGGAACTCAACGGGTCCCACTTAGTCTAGTAATATATATACTCTGAATACTGAATGTATAATCATGATCTCAAGTGTAACATTTTGCCTTAATGGCGGCATTTCCTTAGCATGGACCTAGAGCCAAAATCAGGCCATCTGACCTTCTGCTTCAAGGCAAGAATACTAAGCCAAGGCTGCCACTGTTATATCTTCTGTACATATTGTGATAAGAGAGATTCTGGTACTCTATGTTCGCCAACAATCACCCAATTTTTCCTGCTCTGTTGAAAGTACTATAATGACTTAGCAAATGCCTTTGACCTTCCAAAATCATTGTCAGACAGAGCAACAACGCTGCTAATTTGACTGAGATGAAATCATTCAGGGGGCTACAACTTTAGGCTGTGCACGCCGTACACAAGTATAAGAAGAAGATTCAGTGGAGATTGGATATCAGCTGGCACTTTTCAACTTAAACATCAATCACGTGCTGATTTTACTGAATTGAGAAAACAGGGCTGAGATGACATCAATGCCACATCAAATGCTCAAAGCAGCACCAGAAAACACACGCACAGATTTGATTGCAACACAAAGCAGAAGAAATACAAAGTAGAGCTCTTGAAATAATTTCCTTACGGGAGAAATAGGTTTGCCAGTTGACTATGTCATTCTGAGCAAAAACTGTTGGATTCCACACTGTCCAGTGGCACTTTTTTCTGAGAGTATTGTAAAAATGAACAAGTAATTTTAATTGCCATTTCCTACTGGATGCTTTGCAGAGGTATTGTCTGTAATGTGGTGTGCTTTCCATTTGCATTTTCTCCAATCTATTCATCATAGATTAGCTGAAATTGTAAATATTAATTTGTAATTTAAGTAGCAATAAGCAACTTAATGAAGATGTTAGGCTGAATGTTAGAATGGGTAGGTTCTAATGGGCAATTGCTATGATTCCACCAACCAACTAGATCTGGATGTACATTTTCATATACATTTTTGTTTCACTCTGTTTTAATGTGTCAAATCAACCGGCTTCCTCCTAAATGATGAAATCAAAAGAATAACAATTTACAAAGTATTCTTGCATAAGTGCCATGATCCCACTGGATGTGACCTGTGCCACTGAGCTCATCAGAACGTGCCAAAATGCCTTACTATATCAGCAACAATTTATATTAATAGAGCAAATTTAACAGAGCAACATTCTTGCGTCACTTCAAAGGAGAGTGGACAAAATTTGTCTTTCAGCCACACCAGGAGATGGAAAATCTAAAGCTCTCAATTTATACTTTATAACCTGAGCTGAGTTTATATTGAGAAATAGCTCAGTCTGAGGAAGGGTCTCGATCCAAAACATCACCCATTCCTTCTATCCAGAGATGCTGCTAAGTTACTCCAGCATTTTGTGTCTATCTTCTGTTTAAACCAGCATCTCCAGTTCCTTCCTACACACTTGATATCCCCACGCCTGACTTTAGTGCACTTCTTGTGTCTTACATTGATCAGCTAACTTAGCAATGAACAGTATTGTTCCCGATTCAGCTACCTGTATTATGAATGTTGAATAACATAGAAACATAGAAAATAGGGGCAGGAGGTGGCCATTTGACCCTTCAAGCAGCACCGCCATTCATTGTGATCATGGATGATCATCCACAATCAGTAACCTGTGCCTGTCCTCTCCCCATATTCCTTGATTCCGCTAGCCCCTAGAGCTCTATCTAACTTTTAAATTCATCCAGTGAACTGGCCTCTACTGCATTCTGTTACAGATAATTCCACAAATTCACAAATTTCTCATCTCAGTTTTAAATGGCCTCCCCTTTATTCTTAGACTGTGGCCCCTGGACCTGGAATCCCCCAACATTGGGAATTTTTTTCCTGCATCTAGCTTGCCCAGTCCTTTTATAGTTTTATACGTTTCTATAACTCCCCTCTCTAAATTCCAGTGAATACAAGCCCAGTCTTTCCAATCTTCCCTCAAATGACAGTCCCGTCATCCCGGGGATTAACCTTGTGAATCTACGCTGCACTGCCTCAATAGCAAGGATGTCCTTCCTCAAATTAGGAGACCAAAACTGCACACAATACTCCAGATGTGGTATCACCAGGGCCTTGTACAATTGCAGAAGGACCTCTTTACTCCTATACTCAAAGCCTCTCATTATGAAGGCCAACATGCCATTAGCTTTCTTCACTGCCTGCTATATTTGCATATTTACTTTCAGTGACTGGTGTACATGGACACCCTGATCTCGATGCACTTCCCTTTTTCCTAATCTGACACCATTGAGATAATAATCTGCCTCCTTGTTCTTGCCGCCAAAGTGGATAACCTCACATATATCAACATTATACTGCATCTGCCCACTCATTCAACATGTCCAAGTCACCCTGCAACCTCCTAGCATCCTCTTCGCAGTTCATACTGCCACTCAGCTTTGTGTCATCTGCAAATTTGCTAGTGTTACTTTTAATTCCATCATCTAAATCATTAATATAGTAAATAGTTGCGGCCCCAGCACCGAGCCTTGCGGCACCCCACTAATCACTGCCTGCCATTCTGACAGGGGCCCGTTTATTCCTACTCTTTGTTTCCTGTCTGCCAACCAATTCGCTGTACATGTCAATACCCTACCCCCAATAGCATGTGCTCTAATTTTGCCCATTAATCTCCTGCGTGGGAGAGAACTGGAGCATTTAAAAACGTATCCTCCATCATGAGTTTTCCGAGACGTTGTGTGTTGATGTCATGAGTGGAATCGAGTGTAAAGATTCTAAACTAGCCCAGCAATTAGAAAATAACAAAATTATTGCTCAGACAATTGGTCTGTCCATTCTTTGCCTCTGCAAAGTGATCTGGTAGATGTTACTCAGCATTCACCTGCCTGGCCTGGCCTGGGTCAAATAGCAAATGCTGTCAGTTGGTGGTGCAGTGAGTGGATTGTGCACTGTTCAATGCTGTAAGATTTTTTGTTTGTGTGTGTTGGTTACTATGTGTGTTTATGTATTTGTTCCTCTGCTTTGACTCCAGTTAAAGTACACCATTCCCTGAGCTTAGAGTTGAGTACCTGCCTCAACTACTTCCTCAGACAGCTCGTTCCATATACTCACCACCCTCTGCATTAAAAAAAAGTTGCTGATCAGTTTCCTATTAAATATTTCCCCTCTCACCTTAGTGATGGATTCACCTACCCTGTGAAAGAGCACCTGTTTATTCACTCTATCTATTCCCCTCATGATTTTATACAGCTTTATAAAATCATCTCTCAGCTGCCTCCACTCCAGGGAATAAAGCCCTAGCCTGCCCAATCTCTCCCTGTAGCTCAGGCCCCTGAGTTCTGGCAAGATCCTCAAAATTCTAATCTGCACTCTTTGTAGCTTAAAGGCATCCTTCCTACTGCAGGGTAACCAAAACTGAACACAATACTCCTAAAGCATTCTCGCCAACATCTTGTACAACCGTTACATAGCTTCTTGAACTTTAAATTGTCAGCATTGTGCAGATCTGTATGAGGCAAGAACGGAATGGCAGCTTCATGAACAAGTACAGCAGCTCCATACGACTCCTCTTTTCTGTCTCTTTTGGTGTAAATTGTGCTGCCTAGACACAAAAGAAGACAGCATGGAGGGTGGTATGTGATATACAGAATGCAGTAATTGATAGCTAGGAGGGAGACACCAGCCTTGTAACACAAAGCCACAAGAGCAGAGCTCGAGCGATTCATAGAAATGACTTGAACCCCTGAGGTTATGTTTCTGCTGTTAACTAGCTCCTAGCTATACTACTCTGAAAGATCGTGTGCAAATGTTTTACTTTGAATCATTTTAATTTAAGAATTCCTTGGGCAAGAATTCCTTTAACTGTTATTACAGTATGTGGTGGGAATATTGTTTATTTCTTATAAATGTTATGAAGTAAGTGTAAAAGCAAGGTTTTGTGCTGAAGGCAATCCTCGGACTGAGAATGATATTCAACTTTTTTAAATCCAGTGTTGTATAACCTGATTCATTTCATCATGTCCCAGTGTTGATTATTCATCACCTTGAAAGCTTTCCAGTGCTGATCTGTCGTAAATGGAAAAAGGCTGTTGCCTTTTAATTTTGGTTAAGGGTGATAGTCGTGAATAAAATGTGTTCAGTTTTTCGTTGCAAACCCCTTTTGTAGCATATGCTAATGGTCTAATTCTGAACGACTAAACTTGCTAGATAAATGCTTTCACTTCTCGCTGCTTCTTTATAACTGATGGTGTAAAACTCAGGGCTGCAGTTGTCATCTGCAGGTAACTGGTGCACCACTGATGGATGCACTGTCTTGCAGATCTGGCAATTGTACTTGGAATTACGTGGAATCCGAAACACAGAAATGGGTCATTCAGCCCATCTCGTACATGCTGGTGTTTGTGATTTATTTGAACCTCCGCCTATCTTTTATTCATTAACAAACTTTTAATTCATAGATGCTTTGCATTTTCCATTAAAAATAGGCATTCCATTGTTAAATAGTTCATAAAATAACTAATAATAACAGCTGAGGAAATAATCTTGCTTAAATGTAGATATATAATTAGCTGTGGACCTGGTCTCCTGCTGCGTGCTATCTTTCTCAAACAGATTTTTAGCTTGGATATTGTGGTCAGTAGCAGTCTTTAATGTTCATTGGTGACCTCGAAGAAAAACTGCCCCCAAAGATCTAGCGATCTCTGTGGCAGGACTTCCTCTTTGCTGACAGAGTTTGCAGTGAAAAATTCCAAAGACTGTGTAGTTGGTCACATTAAAAATACTCCCAGAGCATAAGCCATGAAAGAAAAGGCACAATTTTAACACTTTAAAAAAATTTAAAGCGGAGAGTAAATTTTAGAATGTATCAGTACGAGAAAGTAAAATATCATAAAATAGTAGCTTTTGTTATTTTGAGATCTGTGTTTAAATTATTTATATGAGGGAATTATAATCCACATATATGAATTTCTTTGTGTCGGAGTATTTGTCAAAGACAAGTATACCGTTACCTTGGAGGGCAGACTAAAACTGCTGGGAATACCTAAGGTGTAGCATTAAGTAGATTGAAAATAGCTGAGGGCTCCAAGCCTTGTTGCACCCTGCTTGTTAATGCTTGACAAGCTGAAAAGTACATGTTTATTCGTGCTGGGGTTTTTTTACTCCTGTTTTAATCTTCTATTTTCCAATATTTAGAGTATGTTTTTCTACAACAGTGAAGGCACAACATTTAATTAAAAAATCGTTTTAATTTTTCTTGCCAATGCTTCTCAGGGACCTGTTATTATGCCATTTTATTTTTATATATTTGTAGAAACTCCTTACCCTTTTTGCATTTCTTATCTCCATATATTAATTTTCTCCTTTTGCACCCAATGTTTATAGTCATCTGTTGATGCTTCTAAAATATTCCAATACTCAACTTGCATGGTAAGTCCGTTTTTTGTTTAAAACTATCATTAGCCTTTTTAGTTAAGCATAGATGGGTCTGTTGACTGTGGAGTCTTTTGTTCTCAATGGACTGTACATTCATTGACAATTATGGTTGTCATCACCACAACCTCAGAACACATCCTATTAAATGTGGAATAGTGCCCATGTTATCACTATCGTAGATTAGTTAAAATCTGCTGATGTAATCTCTCTGGACCAGTGTTCTGAAATTGTTTCAGTGGCATTTTTTATTTGTGTGATTCCACAATACAGAACTATAGGATTTGTAGAACATTTTATCCATGTTGAGACATAATATGGAATTTGATTGAGGCAGGTTAGGCAAAAAGTACTCTATTTATCATAAAGTTAATGACCATTGGGAAGTCAAGATATAAAGAATCAATGTACCAATAGTTATCTTCTGCATAATGCAAGTAACTTGTTGCTCAGCCCAACTAAATGCCTGGATTGTGAAGATTTCTTAATTCTACTTTGGATTATCTGAAGAATTAGCAGTGGCACAGTCATGTCATGCTTGCCCACAGGTCAGAAGTTGGTTTAAAAACCATTCTGACATCGAGCCTCAACGTAAAGCTGCACTTCAGTGCAATACTGAGAAGGAGTTACTCTATTTCTTTGTGATATTGCCTTTCAGCTGAGGCTTCAGTTCATGTCTCCGTCTGGCACCTTCGGTGGCCTAATGCTACCTTATAGCTTTTGTACTAATGAAAGCAGGAAAATACTCACCAATGCTTGCTTAATATCCACCCACCAAATCTTTGACCATGGATTGTGTTCTATTGTATGGGAAATGAGGGGATTCTGATGCAGCAGGACCGAGGAAGTTGTGACAGGGTGATGTTTGATGCAAAAGTGATGCTGCAGAGAAGACCTGTAAAATGAACTTAAGTGATATTCTGACTTGGCCAGGTCATTTATAGCACATTGAGTACAGTACTGGGTGTGGTTACTCCTGTCAAAATTAACAAATCTGCCTGGATGAAAGACACAGAAGTTGCTTGTTAAGTTATTAAAACATACAATGCATATTTTGGAATTGTTTTAAGCTCTACAACATTTCCAGTAAACAAGCAAATCTATTTATTTCCACATTCTGTGTTGTTTGAGTAAACTTTCTCCTATCAGATGAACTTCTCACACAGTTCCCACAGGGTGAAAGACTTGGTGGTCTCATTGTAGCTTCTCCACCAACCGTATCAAATAAAAAAACTGGACTAAATTGTGGTGGCGGTGGCTGGCATTTAGTGGCGTTCAGCCATTTCTACACATATAAATCCCACACGCAGGGATCTGTGTAAGTTAGGAGCTTACTGATTGATATATACCACTGCATCCACCACAGTGCTCTGTCTCTGTACTGCACCTGGACTCCATTTGTGGAACCTGATCTTGCTCGGATATTCTTTATCGTGGGGGAATCTGCCTCCCCGACTGTCTGCTAGTCTGTCCTGGCTTAAAAGAGGAGAACTACTCACTTCAGCATTCATTTTTTTCCTGAGTGAATTAGGGAAATAACTTTTTTGCAAATACATTACATTATTTTAAAGTTTTTTATTGGTGGTGATTTAGTTAACGATTTAAAAATATTTATTTAAAGGAATGTTAATGAGAGGAACAGATCGGGTAGATGCACAGATTCTCCTGCCCAGAGTAGGTGAATCGAGGTTCAAGGTGTAGGAGAAAAGATTTATTAGGAATCTGAATGGTAACGTTTTCACACAAAGGGTGGTGGACAAGCTGCCAGAGGAGGTAGTTGAGGCTGGGACTATCCCAACATGATCACAATGAAGGGCCGAATGGCCTCCTCCTGCACCTATTTTATATGTTTCTATTTTCTATGTGACATTTAAGAAACAGTTAGACAAGTACATGGATAGGACGGGTTTAGAAGGATATGGACCAAATGCTGGCAGGTGGGACCAGTGTAGCTGGGACATGTTGGGCTGAATGGCCTGTTTCCACACTGTATCACTCTATGACTCTAATAGGTGAATGTCTCTGTAGAACAGAACATGCAAACTAAACTGGCTTTGATAGGATGCAGCATTCAGCTCCAACTTTGCCCATTCCTCCCTGCCCAACAGCATGTAAGTGTGCCTGACCTCTGGTTACCGAGGATTGGCTCCTTCAGCCCTGCATGTCTGGCCTATGCAGTTCAGGTGAGTAGGAACTGCAGGCATTGCATCCAGCTAGTGACATGGCCCGGCAACCTCCAACAAATCATTTCCTGAGTTCTGAGGTAACTGCATTTTGTTTAAAAAAATAAATTAAATTAATTGCTGAATTTTTAAATGACCTGCTTTCCATAGATTATAATCTATAATGACTCTTTCCCCATCAAGTCCCATAGTTTGATAAATATTGATAACATTGTTGGCGAAGCAATTCTATTGTTATGCTGTTGAGCAGTATGAATCGGCAAGAGCAGATTAGTGAGCGAGAGCGGTCCTGAAGTACCAGTGTGAAAGCTCATTCCAACATCATAATTCACTCAAATTTGTGTTTAATTTTATCTTGCCTTTTCAATCACTGCAGCCATTATTCTTTTGATCAAAATGGTTTAATGTCAGTTAAGCAAAACCTATGTGTATTACTTTGACTTTGAAATAAAGCTGGCAGGATGTAGAAACATAAACATTAGGTGCAGGAATAGGCCATTTGGCCCTTCGAGCCAGCACCACCATTCAATATGACCATGATTGATCATCCAAAATCAGTACCCCGTTCCTTCTTTCTCCCCATATTCCTTGATTCCGTTAGCTCTAAGAGCTCTATCTAACTCTCTCATGAATACATCCAGTGATTGGCTTCCACTGCCTTCTGTGGCAGAGAATTCCACAGATTCACAACTCTCTGGCTGAAAAGGTTTTTCCTCATCTCTGTCCTAAGTGGCCTACCCCTTATTCTTAAACTGTGACCCCTGGTTCTCGATTCCTCCAACATCAGGAACATTTTTCCTGTTGGCTTGTGTGCCTGGTTGTCCAGAGCAAAAAGTGTAGATCCACTCGTGGATGCTCTCTGCAGATGATGTTGTCCCCTAGATTGTGCACTGTGAGAACTGGACAAATTAATTCACTCTTGCCTTTACTCAGTTTATGGCTATGATGAGAGTCATCAGCAAATCCCTACCGGGTTGCCACTGACACCTTGCATATTAGGTGATAAAGTGTTTGCTTTGTACCAGAAATGTTATGCTGTGAGGATGGAGAAATGGTGTTGCTGGTGATTTTTGTTCGTGCTTGTTCATTCATGGGATGCAGATGTTGTTGGCGATGCTGCCACTTAATATGATCCCAAATTGAACTGAGGAACCTGTTCGTTGGGTCTGGAGTCACAAATAGGTCAGTCTTGGTAAAGATGGCAGACTTCATCCCCTTAAGGTATTCCATTGACCCAGATGTGTTTCCTATATATTTTGGTGTACACTGATGTGGACTGAAAGTCTGGTGCAATTCACTTTATCAATTTACCATTGAACGAGGCAGTTGGCCCCAAAGCAAGCAGAGGTAGAAATTTATGTTGGGTCTTTATTTTTGCAACTTGTTATAATATAGTGATAAGTACATGGGTGTTTGTGTTCTTAAATACGTATGTGGATAACATCACACACTGATTTAGATAGTAAGGTTTTCATAATGTACAATGTAGAGTTTTAATGAGCTTCAGAAAAAATTCCAAACTTCATCAGAATTCTTTCTCCTCCATATCATTGATTTTATATTATTTTCCCAGTGATAAATATTAACTGTGGTGCTTCAAATATTATTACTTTCTATAATTACTGTCCTAATCAGCTTGTTTATTTTAAATTAAAAGGGTTCATGGCTAATATTTTGCCTGGTAGGTCGTAAAAGTCATTTCTATTTTTAAAGGAAGCTAAATGCCATTGAATTTAACTAATGTGTTACTGCCCCTGGCAATAAAAGGACATTGAGTATTAATAGAGAAATTTAGACAAAGGAATGTGAAATCTATGAAGCATTGCCTTGCCCATTACAGATAAAAAGATAAAACCTGCAAACATAAATGACACAATAGGCCTTATCACAAGGTCCTCTGTTCCTTCTGGTCAAAGGTCACAGCCTCTAGTAATGATATCTAAGTGCATTCTGTTCACAAACCTCTCCGTCGAAAAACACAAATGGTTGTGGATATCTTGAAGAATTCAAAGCCATTATTTCAGTAGAGAGCCGAGCGAAACCTTTTTGTCACTGCAGTATGAGAATTCCAAATAAAAACTGCTTGTGGGGAGATTAGAGCATTTTTAGATAAGGGATCTGAAGATGTGTTGTGTCTGTTGAACGAGTGGAGTGATAGTTTTCACACTGGTGGCCACTTTGTGAAATGCCACTGTTACTCCCCAGAGTGATCCTGAGTTTCCACTGACCAATTTACTTTCAACTTCCTTCTGCCTCTCACTCTGATCTATGTCCACCTTCTGTGCAATTCCAGTGCCCTCTTTCAGATTCCCATTTACTCCTGCAGATATCCCTTTTGTTTCTTTTGTGCTGTTATTGTCCCTGTTAACTTGCACTGATCCTTTATGTCTTTGAATCACTCCTGTCTTCCCCCTTATCACTGTTTTTTTTTTCCTTTTGCTGGTTTCCTGAAACTTGTTTCTTTTTTTTTGTCCAGTTCAGCTCATCAATCTGAAAAATCTACTTTGTTTCTCATTGCACAGATGCTCCCTGGTCTGCTTTGTTTCCTGCATTTTGTTTGATTTCCATCTTCCAGTCTCCATATTATTTAGATTTTGCATTAGTGATATTTCCGTTAGTAGTGAATATTATCTTTTCTCTCACCTTGTGTCGTTTGGAAGGGAATACAATCTCTGAACATGCTTTCAGAAAGAAATCTAGTCCCTTAATTAAGTGGTCACATAGATCGTAACTAGCTGCTCAGAGAAATTGAGTAAATGGCCTATCCCACTTGTGCGACCTAATACGCGAGTCCAGAAGAATGTGTTCGACCTTCAAGCTCGAGGGCACTCTCCTGGAAAGCCTCGAGCTGGATCGACGGAACCGCGAGCTGCATCAACCGACCACACACACACACACACACACACACACACACACACACACACACACACACACACACACACACACACACACACACACACACACACACACACACACACACACACACGATGAAGAGGAAGGTAAATGGCTGCCACGGTTACGGCAAGTACTTTAGAGAGCATGGAAGGGGGGGAGAAGGAGTGGAGACACTTTGTGTGTGTGTGTGTATTGGAATTGGTGGAGAGGTGGAATATTGCGTTGGGGGACCAGCCCTCCCTTGTGAAGCTGGGACCCAACGGGTCGCACTTAGTCTAGTTATTTTAATAAATTGGTCTTAGTTAATTTTGTAATGAGCTGATAGGAAATAATTCTACTTAAGATGTTGACCCAAGTACTGCGATTTTAGACAGAGAGCAGAAGGCAGTTCTGGGATTTACTATGATATTCTATGAGGCCTAGGATTCAAGGACTAAGTTTGAGGTGAAAGACATTGAAGAAAATCCAGGTGGTTATTTTTTACCAAATGTGTGACAGAGTCTAGTTTAGTTTATTGTCTCGTGTATTGAGGTAGAGTGAAAAGCTTTTGTTGTTGTGGAACAGAATGACATCGCAGATTTTCTGTAAGGAGATTGCAACCTTCACGTGGTCCACTCTGTTTTCGACTAATGCAATTAACCCGACATGCACAGTCAAATAAGATCAAATAGAACAAGTTGTCCTGCAACTTTAGGCTGTGCACGACATATGCAAGTAGAAGAAGAAGTAGTAGTGTAAGGACTGGATGACAAGAAGATTCACGAGTGCGGGTTGTTGAATCACGGTAAAGGAACCAGACTAGAGATTTGAAGGTCAGGCTGCCTGGACTATTGGCCTTCTGCACCCAAAACAATACCATGCTGCAGTATCAATGAAATCATCACACCGTGTTCCCTGCTGTACGAAACCTTGACTGTGGGATTTTGGCAAAGAGCTTGTCAGTTTTGATTGATGGTTTCAGGGTTCCTGGAGTAACATTTCAAATCCACCAGTGCTAGACTGGTTGAATTGGCCATGGGTCACTGCTGCAGCAAGAGTGCACCGACTCTTTACAAGTGCAGTGTCGGGCAGGTTCTGATTGGTCAGTCTGTCTGTTAATGGTTGGCAAAGTAGGCTGATTAAGCAGAACACTCGGGGTGAAGTGGTTGTCAGAGAGGGAGCACCAGTACAGTATCTGTGTGACAAGTGCAAGCTGATCCGCGGAAAGCAGAGAGCCTGCTTTTCATGGCAGGAATTAAGATCAATGCATTTGAGTACAGTATTGCATCATCTCCCCTTCCCTTCTCCTCCAGGGTTTTAAAAGTCATCATAGCTTTCCCTCTGATAAAATAGATCAAGACTACTAACCTTAAAGGTGGTCTGGAGGTGGATAGGTCACCTGGACCAGATGGACTGCACCCCGGGGTTCCATATTGAGGTAGCTTTAGAGATTGTGGAGGCCATGGTAGTGATGTTTCACGAATCACAAGTCAGATGTGGTGCCAGTGGACAAGAAAATTGCAAATGTTAAGGACCTGTCCCACGAGCATGCGACTGCATGCGGCAAGCGCGACCTAACGTCGCTTGAGCCGTACAGCCTGGCGTGGCCGGTCCCGCTTCGATCGCCGGAGCTGTATGGGATTGTGTGGAGCTGGTCCCAACAGTTGAGTAAAGAGCCTGTCCCACGAGCATGCTCCGAAAAACGGACACTTTCCAAATATTAACAGCTTGCCGGCCCGCAGCCGCATTTAGGCCGTACGCACCGCCTTGACGGGCGTGCGCAGCGTCTTGACGCCATACGTCACGCGCGAACTTTCCGCGGACTTCGCCCGAACTTCACGTTAACTCGTACGGGATCACTGGACCTCTGCGCGGCCCCTGCTTCCGGTTTGGTCGCGCTCGCTGCATGCTGGTGGGACAGGCCCTGTACGGGAATCACGCAGCCCCCGCTTCCGGTTTGGTCGCGCTTGCCGTATTCAGTCGCATGCTCGTGGGACAGGCTCTTTACTCTACTGTTCAAGAAAGGAGCAAAGCAAAAGAAGGGAAACCATAGTCCTGACTTCAGTGGTTGGTAAGATTTTATTCCATATTAAGAATGAGGTTTCTAAATACGTAGAAGCACATGATAAAATAGAACAAAGTCAACATGGTTTTGTGAAGGGATATCTTGCCTGACAAATCTGTTGTAATTCTTCAAGGAAGTAAATCGCAGGATATACAAAGGAGAGTCAGAGGAGGAAGGAACTGCAGATAGACTCAAAATGCTGGAGTAATTCAGCGGGACAGGCAGCATCTCTGGAGAGTAGGAATGGGTGAGGTTTTGGGTTGAGACGCTTCTTCAGACTGAAAGTCATGGGAAAGGGAAACAAGATATAGACAATAGGTGCAGGAGTAGGTAATCCAGCCCTTAGAGCCAGACAGTGATGTAGAGAGATATAGAACAAATGAATGAAAGATATGCAAAAAAAAGTAATGATGATAAAGGAAACAGGCGATTGTTAGCTGTTTGTTGGGTGAGAACAGGAACCTGGTGAGACTTGGGTAGGGGAGGGATGGAGAGAGAGGATGTGCAGGGATTACTTGGTCAGAGAAATCAATATTCATACCACTGTTGGAGAAACTCAGCGGGTGAGGCAGCATATATGGAGCGGAGGAAATAGGCAACG